>NC_056729.1:375057548-375065048 GCF_019279795.1 Protopterus annectens | reverse complement strand
TGCTGCACATCTTTCCTAGCTCGGTTCCTCTGTCTAGCCAATCGGTACAGGGCCTTTTCTCCCTCCTTAGTGTCCAACCTTTCATATAATGCTTCATAAGCCTTATCCTTAGCCTTTGCTACCTCTCTCTTTGCCATGCACCTCATCTCCTTATACTCCTGTCTACTTTCTTCATAAATCTGACAATCCCACTTCTTCTTTGCCAACCTCTTTCTCCGTATACTCTCCTGTACTTCCTCATTCCACCACCATGTCTCCTTGTCATCCTTCCTCTGTCCAGATGTCATACCAAGCACCTTTCTAGCCGTCTCCCTTACTAGTTCTGCTGTAGTTACCCAGCTATTTAGTAACTCTTCACTGCCACCCAGTGCCTGTCTTAACTCTTCCCTGAACTCCACCTCACAATTACCCTTTTTCAATTTCCACCATTTGATCCTTGGTGCTGCCCTTACACTCCTCCTCCTCTTCATGATCACCAACGTCATCCTACAAACCACCATCCTGTGCTGCTTATCTACACTTTCCATGGTCACTACTTTACAGTCTCCAATCTCCTTCAAACTGGCTCTCCTACATAAGATATAATCCACCTGTGTGCATCTTCCTCCACTCTTGTATGTCACCTTATGCTCCTCCCTATTGTTAAAATACGTATTCACCAAAGCCATGCCCATCCTTTTTGCAAAATCCACTACCATCTGACCTTCTGCATTCCTTTGCTTAACACCATACCTACCCATCACTTCCTCATCCCCTCTGTTCCCTTCACCAACATGCCCATTGAAATCTGCTCCAATCATCACTCTGTCACCCTTGGGTACAGTCATCACCACATCATCCAACTCACTCCAAAATTTTTCTTTCTCATCCATCGCACATCCAACTGGTGGAGCATATGCACTAACAACATTCATCATTACACCATCAATTTCCAGCTTCATAAACATCACTCTATCCAACACTCTTTTCACCTCCAAAACACTCTTAGCATACTGTTCCTTCAGGATAACTCATATGCCATTTCTCCTCAAATCCACACCATGATAAAACAATTTGAACCCACCTCCGATACATCTACATATGTATATATCCATATCCTTGTCATGTGTAAACATTACTGTTGTGTATACCTTCCCAGATGTATCACACCGTATGTATCTGATATGTGTATATTTAGATATAACAACATATGTGATGCGACACTGATATCACTAACATATATACAATTGTAAAAGTCACAGCGATTGTTCAATACTATTCAATATGTCTACTGACAGATGTACTAGAAATACAACAAGTGTCTTCACAGCTGTCATGGCGTAGTGATTAAGTGTTGTGACTATAGTGTACAGGGTCCTGGGTTCAAAGGCTGTTTATTTTGTTGCTGGGCAGAACAAGGGCTGTTGGATACAGAGTTGTTAAGGCAGTTTTGAGTGGCTTTAAGTGTGTTTGCAAGGGTTTGCATGAAGCTAAGCAGTGCTAATGTACGGTTAAACGTACGGGCACTTACACCATGTAGGTTTCACTTACCAGTGCGCAAATCTGCTTAGCTGTTATATTGAAGCAATGCTGACACCTGCTAAGCATGGCTCAGCCCTGGTAATCTGTGCTCACATCCCAGTCTGATAACATAGCAGGGTAATGACATCTGTAATAGATATATGCAAAGCCAGGTACATAACATGCGTCTATGTGCTGTCAATGCAGTAGCAAGGGGTGTGAGTCTCATGTCTGGGACACTTGAGTATATATGTACAACACTCTTACCCATGTGAACATGTTACATACCAGGGTAGTATCCCAGGTTATGTGCAGTCACATTGGCATGTAGTGCATCATGACGTTACTACTTTTCACAGTGCTTTCCCAAGCAAGAGTAGATTGCTAATTGTAGTACTGGCAACAAACACCCCTGCATGTACAGATGGACTCTGAGTCCTCACTGTTGTGTTCCTGGTGTGCGAGCTGTGTCACATTACAAATGTCCTACTTGATAATTATCTGACATGAGGAAATTAACTGTAGATTACTGTTTGTATAGCACATGTCTGTGAGGGCTGCCAACATGTAGTAATGGCATACATATTGGTGTCAGATGTCTATATGTTGACACATTCATCCTACTGCATAGCTAGTTGGCAAGCTGATGTCTGTCAGTCCCATTACAGATGTGCAGATGTCAGGTATCCAGCTTGGGTACGTACAGGCAACCTATGCTTGACTCACACTGACATGTCTGCCCAGCTGTGTTATAACTGGCACAGATAGGATACAACACCCTGTACGCACAACATGCCACGGGTTCCCCCACTACACTACCACTGTCAACAGAACATGCTTGGGTACAGGTCTCCAACACACACACTAACCATGTTTTGTAATACATGTTGCATACATGTCAACTGGAGCACCTCACTGGCCATTTGTAGGAGGCACCCAGAGGATTGGCTGATGCATGTCACTTTCACACTGTCACCACAGTGGTGTCTGTAGATAGATTGCCTGCTGACACATGGCAGGTGGTATGATACCACTGTACACACATCCCTTACACTTTCCATCTCTCCATGGACAATAGCCAGGTACACACCTATGACCACCTGCAGCGATGCACCCCAGAACTGACAAATGTGTACATGTGCATTACTGGGGATATCAGTGTCTGTGTGTTAGTACACCTGTAGTTGGGAATACCCTGAGGCCCTTCACACCCACCACAACACACACTGCCATAGTTAGATGTGGCTGCTGCTGTACCAGAGATTACATGTACCCTGTTATGCTCTGCTCCCTAAAGGCTACCTGAGCCTTGCAGTACCAGCACAACACTGTTGTACAAATGGGTTGATGGGCATAGGATACCCACTGAGTTCTGGCAAGTGTGTGTATGTGTGGATGTGTGCATATCTGTAGGGTACAGCATTCAGAGGCCACATACTCCAGTTACAATATGCATTGCCACACAGTATTATGGATAGTGATGTTTCTACCCATAGGAGAGGCATGACAATGCATCACCCTACTATGACTGTGGCATGTGCATTAGATGCATATCCCTGTAGTACCACTCTTGGGATGGACAATGGGTTGTATTACAGTCCTGGTCAATATGTGATGGTGGGTAAGTCAGAGTGTCATTATGGGTTCCAGTGCATACAATATCCACAGTGGGGTGTGGGTGCTGTGTACACTGTCATTGCACCTTGGTACCCCCGGTACATATCCCATGTACCACTGCATGGTGACCACTGTCACCATCAACCATACAGGTAACTGATAACTCTATCTAGCCCAGTTATGCATGTGCTGTGTGCAGCCTACTTGTAACACATTGGACACACTGACAAGTTAGTTAGCACTGATAGGCCCAGGTCTCATGGATGTGTGCCTGCCTGTTATGTGTCTGTTAATGTGTATATAATGGTATGTCACACTATGTATTGTCCATATACAACCATTGCATCCCCCATTACCATACTTTACATGCCTGGGAATGTTCTGCATGTAACATGTAACCTGGAACACACCTCATCCTAAATGCTGTTTGGTGTGTGCAATTAAAGCCACACACATCAGTAGCACTACATACCTAGGTTGGGGTCTAGTCCCAGTGTTGCCAAGTAAGAGTGTGCATGTTTGTGGAGGGATCTACTTCAGTTTGCTGAATATAAATGTCCCAGGGGGTCACCTGTCCATGTGGCACAGGCAGCAACTGTTATACAGACCTGTGACATGTGTTCAACTGTACCCAGGATATGGCACAGCCATGGTGTCACCACAGTACCATACCCCTTGTGAGATATGACAGCAGACCATCCTTTTGCATGTACACCTACAACACAAATGGATAAGATTATGAGACCACAATCACTCAGTGTTACTAACAGCTATAATGCATCATGGCTGGACAGCTACACTACATGACATGTAAGCATTAATCATTACTGCTGACAAAATGTTACACAGCAGTACATTGGTATACTGTAGTACAGTACATCAGAACCATATTAGCCTGTCCCTGCATCGATGTTATGGATGACAGGGATGTGGCACAGGTATCATCATATGCGCAGGGTGTGTGGTTTGTTTGCCAGAGACCTAGGGTAGGCCATATGTTTGACACCATGTGTGTGGGTGAGGGGGTGTAAGTTGGTGATATGGGCATGGTGATGTGGTGTGTAGGTATGGGGTTGCCCTAGGTGTGTTTGTATAGTGTGTGGGTATGCATGCACACAGTTCTGCCATGTGGCTGCCCTATACAGGTGTTTCTTGGACAGCTGCAGTCCATACCTGGCAGGGTGTACAGTTCACCACCTCTGGTCACAGTTACGTGAACTGTGCCTGCCAGGGGTTCCATGGGCATATCCAGGTACAGGTCTTGATGTGCTACTCTCCCCTGATGACATATGTCTGCTGGAACCAGGTCCCTCCTGGGACTGAACAGGGCATGTGCACGTGGCCTGCTGTGGTGTGGACAGCACCCCCCCTGCAGTGCTGAGGCTGGTACTGCCACTATGGGAGTGGCTTGGTGCCCTTGCACATCCACGTTGACCACCAGATGTTGTTGCTGGCCTACGTCCATGCGGCCATTGCCCCGCTCCCACCACATCTTCTAGCATGGAAAATCCACAGTCAATGAGCCCCACCATCTCACCCAACCATCTATCCATGATCTTTGTATAATCACAGAGGGCACCTGCAATTTCATGGATGTTGTCACTTACAAATGAGAAAGCAGCCCTCTGCAGCCTCAGACCATGTCTGGTGTACAGTTCCATACATGCCTGTGCCCCCATGACAGTCTGAAACATGCGTCTGGTGGTATCAGTTGTCGCACTTCTGCCAGGGGCACGATGACCAGTGGCTCTCCCACGAGCACCCCAGTACATCTGCCTATGTGGGGCCCTGCCAAACATCCAGCTATGCCTGCTGTGTCCAGACACAGCAGCCATAGATATCACACTCTCCTGTGCACTTCCACCAGCCACCAACTATCCCTCTACTATGGCCAATGGTGATGGGTTATCTATAGGCACTGTGACTGTGTGTGGGGATGGGGTGGATAACAGGGGGATGTCAAATGATGGCGCAGTTTTGGCCACTGACAACCCCGCTTGTGTCTCAACACACCTATCATCATTTTCAGTTTCTGTATGGACACTAACATCAGATTGTATGCAGGAGGGACCCTGACCAACCTCACCACATGTGAGAGGAAAACAAGAAATGCACTTTAAGACCTGTACGGCACTGCATAACGGTACACACATATACACACACACACACACACACACACACACACACACACACACACACACACACACACACACACACACACACACACACACACACACACACACACACACACACACACACACACACACACATACCATGAAATTCCACCATAATACCTTCCTGTCCCTGAGTTTACAGATTGTCCCAGGTTTATTCACGTAAGTTTCCCATCCTGCATCACACTTGAAAACATATACTAGACAAGTGATCACAACACATGACCTGTTATTCCATTACCTCTTTGACTTGATTGGAGTAGGTTTTACAAGGACTCACTGCTGTCAACCAGTGTTCACCCTGGGTGGCCCCCATATGTTAGGTGCTACTATGGTCACTCAATAATGTCATGCACTGGAATGTCATACATAACTATTGCTCAATAGATGCAAGATCTGTTGCTCAATCAACTTATTATGTGGATAACAGTAATATATGGATACACTCCCTGGTGTTGTCTAGTAATTCCCCAATACATCTGTAGTGCTGCATATGTGGGTAGTTGTTCACCTTTCTGCTGATTGCAATTTTAACAGTATACTTGGTGTTGGTGTCTAGTTTTCCTTCCAATGCATGTTCCATGCTACAGACCTTATTATATTATCAGCTGCCCTGAGATTACATATCAGACAAGTATTCCTGGTGTCTCATGTGTCAGTCCATGTCCATGTACTGAATGATACCAAAGGGAAGTACTGACATATGAACAACCCCACAATCACACATGTGCATACATAGAAACCCACACAAACACACACACTTGCACACACACATCCTACATGCATCAACCCCCCTCCACTCCACCAGATTGCACTTACAGACAAAATAACTTCCCCCCCCCACACACACACACACCTACAGGTGAGGTTGCACAAAGATAGTACACAAAGACCTCCCATTACCCATCTGTCAACATGCATAACATATGGTACTCAAAAGCATGCAGTGCAGCTATAGTCAATCCATGCTAGCAACAGTATACATGTGTGTGATGCATGGGCTGTGTTAGTAGGTGATGCCCCTTCCCTTGGAAAACACTGCACTCATGTAAACAGTATTGCTGTCCACCTGTTCTGCACCTTGCCATGTACTGTGCAAAATACCTCACAGGTGTACACACCATTGCTGACTGTGTAGTACTGTGTCAGTTATGTCTGCTCTAATGCTCACAGCCCCTATGTGTTTGTCCGACACATACCTGAGATGATATGTGGACAGATGTCATTTGTGAATGCCTGATGTCTGATTTACGGATGTCAACATCAGAGGTGCATGTATGACCAATACGATACTATTACACTGACACCCATCAGACCTTACCGTGACTATGGGGAGTGTACACACCCTTATTGATATGATGCCCTCTTCCTTGATATGCCATGGGACTACATCACTGCATATGTTAACATTACATGAGCCGGATATGTGAGATATGTCCTGTACAATCAAATGCAGTTTCTAACAAATGTGTTAGTTGTGCTGATGCTAACTGTGATGCATACACCTCGTGGGTGCATATGTGTGCATACCCTTATCATGACGGTTTGTTGCACCTACTGTTATGTGTCCTACAGCACTCACTATTCCTGGTAGGGGTATACTAGCATGGGCCATCCACATTTGCCAGTATATGGTCAGTCTGCCCTACACATGTCCCCCAACTGTGCATGATTGCAAGGTCAACTCATGTGCACATCCCTTGGAGTTCACACGCTGCCGTCACTATTGATGTGGAGTCAGGGTTATGCCTGCCACAGTTCCTGACCCTGACTGTGTGCAGATACAGGCATTCATAGCATTCTTAGGATTGCTGCTGCAGTGCACTGGTGTGTCATGATGACACCCCCTCCCCACCTTTAGCTTTTTTGCAGATGCTTGACCACTATGGCCTACACAGGTGTGTCAGTTTGCAGTGTCCCGAAAACTGAACACCACGTGTAACAGCATAGTCCCAACTAATGAATGGTAAACATACAGGTGTACATTGGCACCCTCACAGTACAGAAGGGGATGGTGGGCCTGAAGTGGAGTGAGGCGTTGGCTGTGCAGCACATGTATCTTACATGATACTATCTGTAGGTTTTCAACATGGTCATGGTACACCAGTACACATTGCAATGCATGTCTTTTGGGGACTTCTTCTATTATGCATGCACTACCTGTAGAGAGGCCTGGCTGATGTTTCCTGTGGTACAACTGTTACATCTG
>NC_056729.1:374975048-375052548 GCF_019279795.1 Protopterus annectens | reverse complement strand
ATATTCCTGACTAAGGGTATGTTGCAGACTATCCTGTAACACTAGCAACTTGCTTGGTGTGTGACAACACTATTTCACATATGGGCCTGTGTTCCAGCCTCTCTCCTCCACCGACATACCAGGCTTTGTCCATATGACATGCAGTAAGGGGTTGTTATGTAGTGGCCTGTGATTATGTCATGCTGCAATTCCTGCCATCATTCCAGTGCTGTTGTGGCCCACACATATTGTGGGGTAGGGTATATATATATATATATATATATATATATATATATATATATATATATATATATATATATATGTGGGCTTCATCTGCACAAAACATGTGTGCCCTTCTGCAGTCCAGAGGTCAGTGTATGTAACCGTCTTATATGCCCCTATAAGTCAGTCTATGGGGGGGTATGCACCATAAATAACCTAGGCTGTTACAACATGTGAGGGATATTAGTAGTAAGCTGCCTTAAGGTATATGGCTGTCCATTACCATACATTTCACCTTGGGAACATTGCTGGCCTACTGCTTACTGCCATGCAGACTGTTCTGTTTGTCAGTGTGATTGTGATGTTTTCAGTTATGCATTGTTCTGTAACAGATACATCCCATTTTGTCAACTTAAGTCTTTTCCCCCTAGGGATTGAGTACAGATTGTAGTTAGAGGGTGCTGGACTATACATATGCATTACTTACTGTTGATTGATTGTTATGCTGTGGCCCAATCTGTCTTTACTGTTGTACTACTTGAAGGCCTTGGCCTGGACAGCAACATATGTTATGCTTTTGGATTACTGTATTAAATGATCTGCTTGAGAGTTGCATTAATCTGTTTGTATGTATTTCAGAGTCTAAACAGCTATATGACATGGCATATACAACTGTACTAGTACACAAATAAAACTTCCTTATGTATGCAAACCTGTGTGTGATGTTATATCCTTTGACTTCTCTGTGGGTATATGTTTCCAGCAACAACTGTCTTTTGTATGGGTGACTCATACACTGTCCATTTGGTAAGGTGGCAACTGTGGGAATACTGGCTGTCAGTATGGTGTGCACCCTCTAAATATGTATCTTCCTATACATATCCTTGTGTGTGTATGTGTAATTACATATATATCTATATATATCTATATCTATATATATATATATATATATATATATATATATATATATATATATATATATATACACTCTTGGATTGCTTACAAAACCCCTCACATCCTATCCCTATCTGAAACATGGCTCAAGCCACATATCTGTAATAGTGAAATTCTCCCTCCTGGCTACAACATCTACTGCTCTGACAGACCTTCAAAGAAAGGTGGTGGCGTAGCCATCCTCTACTCTAACACCCTTAACATTTCACCTTACCCCACATTTATTCACAGCTTCCACCCTGCTGAACTTCTCATTCTAAACATTCATCTGAATCCCCACAAAAAACTGGCTATAGCTTCCATCTATCTTCCTCCTGGCAACAATATACCCATGCTGGAAAACATCTTATCCTGGTTCACTCTCAACATACCTTATGAAACACTCATCCTTGGCGATGTCAATATAGACTGGTCAAAACTATCTATTGACTTTCCCTTACATAGTATTCACCTTCATGGTTTCCACCAACTCATTTCTACCACCACTCGCTTCACAAAACCTCAGCCTCCAGCTCCATAATAGACTGGATTCTTACCAGTACCCCCCATCACTACCACCAGCCCACAACATTATCAGACTCCCTTAGTGACCATCTCCCTACCTCCATCCTAAGATACAACTCCCACACTCTTAAACCCCACCTTTTCAAAGACTGTAGAAAACTATCTACATTTAATTCTTCACAGTTCAACTCCCTCTAAATGATTCAGTTAACACTTTTAACAGCATTTTCCTGAATACTCTGGACTCCCTAGCTCCCTCCAGGAAGATTAGAGTTAAATCTAATCATGCTCCCTGGCTTTCAAAGGAAACTAAGTCCATCATGAAACAAAGAGACAGTGTCTGGAAAGCCTGGATCAAATCTAAACAAACACCTCTTCTCAAATACAAACAACTACTCAATCTTGCTAAAAAACAGGCAATAATAGACAAGAAGTCATTCTATAGCTCAGACCAGATCAAATACAATTCAAATTCTTGTAAATTCTGGACAACATTCAACAGCATCCTTTACTCAGGTAGTCCCTCTAACCTCTCACCCTACCCAAACACAACTCCTGAGGAAACAGCTACCCTACTTAATTCACATTTTATCTCCTCCATCCAAAATCTCCTACCCTCTCAACCTACCTCTTCATCTTTACCTGACCCCACACCCACCCCCAATGCTACTTCTTTTTCCTTTAAGCCTGTTCCCATTTCCTACATCAAATCTCTACTGCTCAAACTCAAACCCTGCTTCCCCTCTACTGACAAATGACCTCCTATCGTCCTCAAACTCGCAGCTGACTCTATCGCCTACCCAGTGACAATATTAATATATACATACATGCAAGAATCTACTGTTCCTACCCTTTGGAAATCTTTCTACACTATCCTTCTCCATAAAGGAGGTAACTCCACTGACCCTTCAAACTATCGACCTATTGCCATTCTGTCCCCACTATGTAAGATACTAGAAAAATGTATCCACACTCAACTTCTCCATCACCTTCTCAATCACAACTTACTCACCCCTACTCAACATGGCTTTTGCCCCGTCACAGCACAACTACTGCTCTACTCTCCTTCACTCACACCATTGCAGAATCTTTGGACAACAATAAACTTACTTCCTGTCTCTTTCTTGACCTCTCCAAAGCTTTTGATAGGTGTCTCATCCATTACTTCTATCTAAACTTGCTAGCCTTCACCTTTCCACCTCCACCGTCAGCTGGTTCGCTAGCTATCTGTCTGGAAGCAAACAATCAGTCAAATGGCTCTCTTCCCTTTCTCCTTTCTTGCCTATCTCTACTGGTGTTCCACAAGGTTCCATCTTGGGTTCCCTCTTATTCAACATCTTTACCAATGATCTTTTCACCTCATGCTATCAGTTTTCTCTCATACAATATGCAGACGACTCTACAATCATTTCTACAGCCAACATCTCTGACCTACACTCCCTAACCCAAACAGCTCTACTTTCCACTGAACAATGGCTTTCAGAAAACATACTGATCCTCAATCTCACAAAAACCAAACTCTTACTCTTCCTACCCCACTCTCTTACTCATCATAAATCCTCCTTTGTCATTAAGTCTTGTAATAACACAGCTATCCTACCTGACACCTACACCAAACTCCTAGGAGTCATCATCGACGATGAACTAAAATTCAATCAACGCATACAGCAATGCATAAAGAAAACACATCTGAAACTAGGTCTCTTACACCGGAACAAAAAATATCTCAATTCCAAGGCTGGACTCACCCTAGGACAAGCACTTCTCCTCCCTTCTCTCCTCTATGCCGCTCCAGTTCTCACAAATATTCAAAAAACTACCCTGAACAAGGTACAGCAATCCTACCACAAACTAGCCAGATTAATCACTAACTCCCCAAACAACACTCACCACTGTATTGCTTTAAAGTATCTACAATGGCTAGAACTCCAACAACTACTACATCTCTACCAATTTCACATGCTGTACTCTATGCTCTTTAAACCATCCTACTGCCCATCTTTATCTCTCCTTGTCTCTGTCTACACCCCATCTCAACCCCTCTGCACCTCTAATCAACAACTGCTTGATATTTACCATTCAAATAAGTCAGTAGGTAAGCTACTCTACAAACACTCTGTGGCCCAAGCCTGGAACAAACTTCCCCTCACACCCCACTATTTAAAAAGAAACTTAAGACATATTTACTCATCTCCAGAATCTGCCCCTGCTATGACCCTACATAGTTCTCTCCTCCCCCCACATTGGAATCACTCTTAGTTGGTCCTTCTCACACTCTGCACTCTGCCTCACTAGTACAGTTACATAGTATTTTCTTGAAAAAAAAAATGTTGCTGTCACTTAACTGTTGTTAGTGTTGTTTTCTATTGTTTACTACTGTAATGCTAGTTTTATTTCTATTGTTTGCTGTGCTTGTCTACTACTGTAATGTTTTATTGTACTATCTGGAGCTTTTCTCCTCAGGTCTCCACTGAAAATGGGACAAAATCCCAGTTGGACAAACCCGGTTAACAAATGTCAATAAATAAATAAATATATATATATATATGTATCTGCATATATATGTGTGTGTGTGTGTGTGTCTGTTTGTGTATATGTATCTTTGGATTGTTTATTGCTTCCACATTGTACATTCTCTATGGTAGCCAGAGTGTACTGCATATGTTATTGATACCATCCTGGCATCATACAGGTGGGATGAATTACTGTTAACGTCTTGTGCCCATCTTTTTTCGGGTCCTGGGTATGGGATTTGCAACAGTTGGTATTGTATTGTAGGGCAGATCTGTTTCACTGTGGGGGAGGGGGTGATATCAATATTTACAAGACGTAATTAGCTTGGGCCCCCTCACCCCCATTAATGGTACCTTTGGTCACATATGTATTTGTTATGTACTCCTATATATATATATATATATATATATATATATATATATATATATATATATATATATATATATATCTGCTTACATATCTATAGATGTATGCACGTGTGTATATATATATATATATATATATATACATATATATATATATATATATATATAAATATATATATAAATATATATATATATATATATATATACATATTTATATATGTATATATATATATATATATATATATACACACACACACACACACACACACACACACACACACACACACACACACACACACACACACACACACACACACACACACATACATCTGCATGTATAAATACATAAATAAATTTCCTGTACTGTTGAATGACTGTGCTGGATGATATGTTTGTGAAAACATCAGGGTTATGTATATTTGACATGGCTTAATGCTAAATCACTTTGGCTATGGTTTGCAAGGTCCTGGGTTTGAGCCTTGCAGAGGCTGTTTATTTTGTTGCTGGGCACAACAAGGGCCGTTGTATACAGAGTGATTAATGCACTTTTAAGCAATTGTAAGCTGGTTTGCATGGAGGTAAGCACTGCAAACATCTGCTTACCGTTTCTTATACTGATTTAGCTTCTCAATTGTTTAACCTGTACAGGCATTGCTTACCCGGGCACAAACAGGCTTAAACCCACTTACTGCAAAGTGCTTACTCCCACTTACCCCCACGCTAATTTCTTTAAAAGGAATGAGAAAGGGTTGATAGGAAAGTGGTGAAAAAGGGGCACAAAGAGGGAAAGACGGTAAGAAAAATAGCTAGGGATGTGCAGAACTGGTGTAGGGAAGGTCCATAGCTGCCCATTTCTTCTACAACCACAACTGTGCATATACAGTGATTTGTAGGTAGATTTAGACACTCATACCCCTGAGAGAGGGAGTGAGGACAACAATACTATGTTGTTAAGCCAAGCAGAGCAGATTACTTCTGTCCAGTGGACACGTGTGCAAAATGGACAGCTATATATGGGGCGATATTTTTTGGGGGGGAACAGATTGCCCTTTTTTTTTATTTTTTTCAGGTGTGGGTGGGATGTTGGGGAGGGATAGTAGGTATATTTGTGGAGGTAGGTTGGGTAGGATAACAGACAAGACAGCATACAGGGGTGGTATATGACACATGTGGGGGGTAAGCACCTTGATGGGGAGGGGTGTTTGGAAATCGGAAGCCCATGAGCCCCCTTGTGGATATAGTGGGACTGAGGTTCCCACCCATGGCCAGTCACCACTTCATCTTCACAGCCCCGAAGGTGGCTGTGCTGGGGGCTGCGTAGGAGGGCAAGGGCGACCCTCTAGTTGCAACACACGGCCCTCAAACTGGCATAGCAGATCTCCAAACTCCCTGCAGAGCTCGCTACGCACCATGCTCTGGACCTGGCAACTGGTGACAGTGTCCTGTCCGTGCCCGTTCCCAGGGTGGGGTGAGCCCCATCCCCTGAGGCGGTTCTACCAGAAAGTGGTGGAGGACCAGCAGACAAGGAGGTCCCGGGGTGGGCCCCAGACATGCTGGTGCCAGGTGGCATGGCCAGATGAGGTTAGACAGATGGTTCTGCTGGGACCAGCCTTCCCAAATGTGCTATGGTGTTTCAATTTTACAACGTATGTGGGTTAGTAATAGTCAACACATTCCAGGATTAGGTATAACAGCATGCATATATATTCTCATTAACCCAAAACACCAGATATGGAACTGTTGCATTGCAAACAGAACACATGTATATATGGAATCACAGTGGCCATTACAACAGGATGCAGGTACACTGATGGCAGCATGCCACCAATGTGGGAGTATTTCAACATGGCACATGCATAGAAACAAATTTAAATATTTATCAAACAACAGGACATATGTCCCAACAGTAGATTTAATGGAGCACATACTGATTGAGTGGTGTATTTAGTTTATTGTTGCAGATATGGTGAGGGGGGAGAAATATGTCAATTAACAATTAGTATATTCCTGTACTTCTCATTACTTTCCTAGTCAGTGCTGTGATCTGTACCTTACAGGTATTAGTACACTACCCTATGGCCTTAGTTTAGACAGTGGTATGGATGTAGATGACTATATACATGAACTGAGTTTTACCTGCATTATACACCTCTTACCTGGTATACCTGTGGAGGTATTGTTTGTTAACACAACCTAACTGTTTCTACACATATTCCCAGATTCCAGATTTGCACATACCTGTCCATCTCTTATTGCATACACTCTGAACATGTCTTGACCACATGCAGGTAAACCAGGACATATTTTGACTATTGCCCTTTTAAACCTTTGGTGAGTTGTACAATGACAGGTTTGTTTTCACTGACATTTTCTAAATATGTGCAGGCCTGACAGTCAGTTATATGACATGAAATGCTGCCTACATGTCAGAGATTAGCACACTGATTTGCCAGGGGGACAGGGTGACAGGCAGCAGATATGGGCCAATTAACTGGACATTCTGGACATATGTGTACAGTTGTGGGGTATGATTCTGCATACAGTCTACTAACACTCCCAAGATTTGAACCCTGGCTGTGTGTGCTAAAAATACAAAAGTTCACGTCTCAGTTGAGTGTGCTGTTTGGATTATGTTGTCTATCTTTTCACAGTTTTCTGTCTAAGACTCTCTCAGTTGTACTATATGACCTCTTGTGATTACAACAGTCATATACAGACAGTCTTACACATTTTATTTATGTAGCACAGTGTGGGTAACGGTGCTTAATACAACAGTACTATTAAGAGATTGCAACTCTACATTACCATATGATACCAGAGTAAACACATGCAGTCCAGCAGTTAGACCTTTATTGTCAGGCTATTATGCTTTTATTTACATACAGCCTATATGAGACTCTTCCTGCCATATTCTCTGATGTATGTAGTACATGCCTTAAACAATACAGGTTTTATACAGGCAATTAACTTAATACTACTTTTAGATTTATTTCCTGTGACAGTACATGCAAGAGTATTACTAACCTGCCTTGAGTCGCAACCGCTGCAATCTGCAGGTATGGGCTTCCTGGTTCACAGCTCGCACATCTGCCACTAAGAGGAATATTTAGTCATACCTATCTATAATATACATGAGCTGGAAATTATTAAACAGGTGGTGGACTGATACTTACACATGACTGGGACATCCCTACCATCCTCCTAGCCTCTTGGATCCACTGATCCAAGAGATCCCTCTTTCTCCACTTCAGGCCGGCATAGTGATGCCTGACCTGCTCACCAGTTCAAGGTATGCTAGTGGCACTGTTGAGGTCATGGGTGAGACAGTCCCTGTCTTCCACTTTATATTGGGAACCCTGGTACTGGCCTTGCAGCAGTCTCTGGTCATGGTCTTTAACAAGGAGTCCTGCCATGACTCTGGACTCCTGGATGCCCCAGTGCTGTACCCGAAAGCACACACCCTCTCTTATACCAGTCATATTGCCTACAGGAGGAAGCTGCAACCAGTTATGAGATGTATTCCCACCTGTTGGGTTTAAATAGGGCCGATTTCCCACACTTTGTCGTGATTGGACAGTTTTGAAAATGCTAAGCTATGGGCAAACCTGCTTACCTGAGGTTGGCATTGCTTAAAGGGGCATACCAATGGGAAAACTGATTTAGCTGGCCTACACATTGCTTACACCTACTAAGCTGGGCTGTGAAATGCTTAGCGTTGTTTAATTTTTAATTTTCATACTATTTGCTGTTCGGCAATGATTTATTATTCATTACATGTTATATATGTGTTTGGTATCCATGATTCATGTGTACATACACTGTATGGGGTCCTTGTGTTTATTAGGGGACTTCAACACTTTATTGCTATGACATCTCACATCTGGACTTAATGCAGTACTCCAGCTCACATATTTATGTTATGTAGCAGGTTATACAACATAAAACTGTATACAGATTCCTTTCACATGTTAAGTTTGATTTTCCTATAGGGAGGATCTGTTTGGTGATACCTCAATCTTATGTACTGCTGTGATTGCTTAGTGGTTAACTACTGTGACTATAGTGTACAGGGTCCTGGGTTCAAGACCTGCAAAGGCTGTTTATTTTGTTTCTGGCCAGAACAGCGGCTGTTGCATACAGAGTGATTAAGGCACTTTTAAGCAATTGTAAGCTGGTTTGCGCAGTGTTGCATGAAGGTAAGCAATGCTAACCTCCGGTTAAATATGCTTACAGAGAGTTAGCTTCAATATTGCTTAACCTGTGTGCACATTGCTTACCCCTGCGCAAACAGCCTTAAACCCGCTTACTACTGTTTAAATATGCTTACTCCTGCTTAATAGTGCTTACTCCCGCTTACCCCCACACTAATTTAGACAGAAATGTAAAATGGTTCTTGGGAAGGTGGTGGATTTGGCCACTCTATGGATTTATCATTCATTACACATTGTACCTTCAATTTGTATCCATGATACATGTGTACATATACTGTATGGGGCACTTGAGTTTATCTGTGAATTTTAAAACATTATGACAATGACACCTCACATCTGCATTTAATGCAGTACTTCAGTTCACAAATATATGTTATTTAGTATGTTAGTCAACAAAAAATATTGTTCATAAAGTGATTTGACATGGAAAATGGAATGTACTGGAGTGAGACACGAACCGGGAATAACTGCTCATAAGGTGAATGCTCTGCCCACTACAATACTGCAGTACTGCTTCATTTGCATATATCTTGATATTTATCCTCTTGTGCCAATTAAGCTGCAATATCCATAGCTAAGCAATGGGTAAACCCCTGCGCCTATGGTTAAATTTTATCTGTTTAATAAAGAAAATTGGGTCTATATTAGAACATCAAAGTATTACTACATCGAATGTTCTAATATCGAACCATTTCATTCTAAACACCACAACATTGAACACTCAGAACAGCGAATTTTTTCCCAGGGAAAAAATTCATGTTCCAACAAACATACACAACACAAGTGCACCAAAATACATAATCCACACACATACACTTCACAAAGCCCTACACTAAACCATACATACACTACTAGCTATCTATTTACCTTAACCCAACCCTAACCCTAAGGTCCATAACTACCGCACACTCAACTTACCCGCTCCCTAACCCTAAAGTCCCTTTCGCACACTCACCTTACCCGCTCCCTAACCCTAAAGTCCCTTTCGCACACTCACCTTACCTGCTCACTAACCCTAAAGTCCCTTTCGCACACTCACCTTACCCGCTCCCTAACCCTAAAGTCCCTATTGTACAATCACCTTACCCGCTCCCTAACCCTAAAGTCCCTATCGCACACTCACCTTACCCACTCCCTAATCCTAAGGTCCCTGTCGCACACTCACCTTTGTTCGCACACTTACCTTAACCCGGTCCGTAACCTTCGCTCCACAGTCGAGGAAATAGTGAAGCTGCAGAAACGGCCCATTGAATACTTTCCCTAGGAAAGTATTTGATATTCTGCAGCTTCGCTATTTTCAGCTTTCGATGCAAAGGGTTCAATATTAGTACATTTGAAGTAGTAATACTTCGATGTACTAATATAGACCCAAGAAAATTAGATTGTTTATATTTTATATTTTAACTATTGCTCTTATAAACTTGGGGGGATGTTGCTGGGGGTATGCGAACACCTATGAGTGGTCTCGCTCATTCTTAGTGCTAAACTGCTGTTCTTGATTGCAGGGGCATGTATATTCTGACAGCTCTGCTCTCAGACACACCCCTTGCACTCACACACGCTCCATGTCTGTTTAGGAGCTCAAGCAGAGCGCCTTCATTAGTATGTCTGGCACGCTGCCGTGCTGCTCCTAAACAGCTGCTTCTGTGCTGGACTAAGCTAGTCCTGCACAGAAGAATAGTGAGTCCATGAGCTAGTGTTCCTTTACAAATAAATATATAAAATGTTAACACACAATCAACTGTTTAATCCAAAATGTGCCATAAAATATTTTGTTTCCATTTTTTCTGCATAATAGTCACCGAACATCATTCCGCAATTGCCAGCAACAAGTACTAAAAAAGTCATGAACAGGATTTTTTTTTTATTTCCAGCTCAGTGCTATGTCATACTAAACCAATACATTGTTTAATTGTATGATAAAAGGGTTATGCAGCGTGCTTATGGTATGCCTGATCTTACAGAACTACCTCTTTCGAACCGCCCAACTCTTTTGCAATGTCATTTGCCAATACTGATCAAATTGTCTTTTAAACATCAATTTATGTGTGAAGATGTTATTTTAACACGCTATGATTTTGCAATTACTCACAAATATGTCAGTTGTTACTAACAAGTACAGAAGAACATTAACGCCAAGATGAAGCTGTCACTTGATGTTTAATGTACCTTATTCTCAAGGATGCTCTAAACTTTCAGAGATGAGTCACTAGAGACCATTAAAAAGAAAGTGAAGAAGAAATGTATTGTGTAATAAAGAAAAGAAAATAGCATTGTCTGGTTGCCCTAACAATTTCAACACATCTAAGAAGGAGAAGAGAAAGAGCCTTGAATTAATTTCAAGAAGTCAGCTAGCTGTCAGTGGCAGGTAGTATCCTTATATTCAGAAATAACATTAATATTTCTCCACATAAAAAATAACATTCATAACAGAAAAAATATCTCAGCTAAATATGCTTGATACTAAAAGTAAAAGGAGTAGAAGGGAGAAGACCCAGTCAGTCAGAAACCTTAGGATATATTTATGTATGTACTGTTCATGTCATTATCATATGTAAACACAATGATGCATAAATGCATGTCTGTGTATGTGTGTGTGTGTGTGTGTGTGTGTGTGTGTGTGTGTGTGTGTGTGTGTGTGTGTGTGTGTGCGTGTGTGCGTGTGTGCGTGTGTGTGCGTGTGTGCGTGTGTGTGTGTGTGTGTGTGTGTGTGTGTGCGTGTGTGCGTGTGTGTGTGTATTTCAGCATGTATATATGTTTATGTGTGTGCCTGTATTTAGAATGGTGACAGGTACAGTGCTTTTAGCTTGATATATTTATATTGTTTATCATAGTAATATGGCTAGAAACGTGTAGGCAATCAGCTATCTTTATTTTTTCACTTCCATGTAGGATGTGAAATTACCTGTCCTTGACCTTACTACTATGCACTACAGAACTTGCTGTCAGGTCAGCAGCATTGTGCTACATGTCAAGAGGAATGGTCATCCTGCTAATATGGAACTGCCACATTCTTTACACCTTTACTTAGAAACTAAAATGTTTTCTTCTGGGCATAAGTGTTATTTAACTGGTGGCACATTTTATTTATGCATGTGTTTATTTATTAATTTATTTACATTTTACATGGTGTAACATTTCCAACAGCAGCTCACTCAGAGCAGCATCCAATCCGTGAATCCTATTTTTGCATTATCGTCAGACACCTTACCCCGCTATTAACCAGTCATCATGCCTGGCTTATTTTCTGATCTTTGCCCTAGCTGTGAAACTGTGCCACATTAACAAATTAACTTTAGCCTACTTCTGAATAAAAGCATGTTAAAAGTCTGATTTGCATAACATTTAACCCCACTCTTGCCTTGGTAACACTGTTTTTAAAATGGATGATTCACTTAATGTAATCCAGTTACCAAAGCACAGTTTAAAAAGTGCTGGCTAACCATAGCCTGTAACCTGATTATTTGCCGAGCAACCATGACATTTCCTCTTAAAGCAATTTAGATGTCTAAATGTCACCCTGATATATGTGACCAATAGTGCACACAGTAATTAACCACTGAAATTTGATTTTTTTCTGCTTTTTGTGGTAATTTCAGGAATGATGCTACATCCCAACCATTAGTGATAGTTCAACCGTTTTCATCTCTGCCTCCTTCTGTTTATTACTGTACTGTAGTAAATGCTTTTGATCTCTTTGAATTCTGTTCCTATAAAGGCTCAGTAGAAAAGGCCAGTTAACAAAATGCAGTAAATACTTAAATAATATGTTCTTTTAAAATGTTTTATTGAATAGATGACACAAAAAAAGAACATTTGCTGCTATGTGCTTCTGTTTATTTGGATTACATATACCTGCAAGCCCTATAAGACTGAAGCAGAAAATAACAAGTTTGATTTGAATACGTAGTTCCAGAACAATATTGCTATTTCATTATGGTTGAAAAAGCAAGAATCAGTGAGAAACTTTGTACATCTCATTTTTATATTTGGGGAGGTAACATGAACTGTGGAAGCAAAAAAAATAATGCATACACTTAGAGACAGTAAATGTGAATATTTTTTTGACTGAAAGACCTTCTGCCTGCAGACTTCTTTCTGCAAATGATGTTGACCTTGTTTTAGCTAAAAGACTGCTCGATTTGCCAGTCATTATTTTGTACAAGAGCTTTTACTTCCCCATTGGTAGGATGTGCAGTGTCAGTAGTACAACAGGTGGCACACTCTTCTTGGGTACAGAAGGCTGTGGGTTCCATTCCTACACCAGCTATAAGGATTGTTGAGGTTGCAGTGCAGCATAAGAAGGATGCTGTATTCCTTAGTGTGTCATCCATTGGATGATATGTTAAACCAGGATCCCATCTGCATACGTTGTTGGTAGCTCAGATGTATGTAAAGTACCCCACGGCACCTATTGAAAATAGTAGGGAAGGTTTCCCGATCCCCTGGCCAAAGTTCTCCTAGTAGTATAAATATCAACTCAGGTCTCCCCTAAAAAGAGGCAACTAACCTGGTCAACAAAGAATAAATAAATGTACAATAAGCTCCACCAATTAACAGTAAAACTGCTTGATTGTACCTGATTTCTATTTTTTGACCCACAATCCCCCCATGCACTGCTGTCTTCTGACAGCCCACATTCCTCATCCACTTCCTTAGTGTACCTCAATAGCTTATTTACAGGCAATCCTAAATGTGGCTCTTTGACAGATGGGTCCCCTTGGCATCTCAGGGAGAAGGTCTTGTGGCAACACTCTGCAGCTAGAGTAGGGGGTCCCTATGGGGGGAAGAGGACAGGGAACAGGAAACCATCATTGTATGGAAGCCAGACAAAGTTCCTAACAGGGAAATAATTTGAAGACATATCATTGTGCATTTCAGAGAGCTAGTTTGCAAATTCCCAGTCTCCACCCTATGTCACACAGGTAGAGATCCCTCTCAATTTTCTCCTCTCAGGATAGGGGCAGCTGCCAACTGCTCATTTAATTCTACCCCCACAATGCATTAACTATTCCAGTATTCTGAGTATTTACTCAAACTTGGATCACCACTGGCACAGATGGATGCCATGCCTTTGCATCAGTGGTATCAAGGTCACATGCACAACTGAGCAAATCCCAATGTGGGTTTGTTGTCATTTAACAGGTTCACTGCTTCACCTCTGCATTGTGGAGGTGGATATGTTTGTCTTATTTTAGGCATGTTATTGAGCCATACTGCACAAAGTACACTGACAAAGTACAGAGACAGAAGCAGTGCTGGATGCAGTTACAACAGAAGTGGTACAGATGGACTGCAAGAGGCAGTGACTGATAATATTTCTCTAGTATTGCCAATATTTGAATGGATGCCTTTCCACCTAGCTTGCTATGTTCAGCTGAGCACCACCCCCTACCCAGATTCTTTTATCCAAGACTTGGAGAAGTCTGGAAGCTGTCAGTACCTAGCTTTTTCATGAAAAGGAAAGATAATTCAATTATTTTAATTATTTCAATTCTACTTAAACGTTAAAGTTGCAGTTATAGTGACCTACGTGGTGATACTTTGCACTTATCTGCTCTGTTCCATGTTTTATCCAGAAAAAGTTATCTGTTTGCATTTTTCAGTTTGTTCTGGTACCTAAGTCTTGTATTTTAATTAGTGGTTGTAGGGAGATTGAGTGTCCGCATTACTTTTCACTTCTATTTTCACAAGTAGAATTCCTTCTAAAAACTCTCCGTTTGTATTTTAAACCCTGCTGGACTACAGTCTGTTAGTTTAATTCACAATTGTGGCACGGTTGTGTACTATTACAGATATGAGCTTTGGTCATTTATTGCTTCATTTTTTCCTTGACAAGTGTTAATAGTAAATTTCTGCAGAGTCTAGTGTCTCAAACTGTTGCAGAAGTTCAATAATGAGGGAATCAACTCTGCTCCAGTTTCTGCTTTAGTGCCTTTATACTCTGCTCATCATTTACCTGCTCAAAATTGCATTAATTTTCGGCCTCATCCCCCATCAACACATTAAGGTAAAATTCCTAAAAGAGCTGCAATATTGCCTTTATTTGATTGGATGCCTCTTCGCCAGCTTGTTTTTTGCAAATACTTCTGAACTAAACCTCTGCTTTAGTGCCTTTATACTCTGCTCATCATTTACCTGCTCAAAATTGCATTAATTTTCTGCCCCATCCCCCATCAACACATTAAGGTAAAATTCCTAAAAGAGCTGCAATATTGCCTTTATTTGATTGGATGCCTCTTCGCCAGCTTGTTTTTTGAAAATACTTCTGAACTAAACCTCTGCTTTAGTGCCTTTATACTCTGCTCATCATTTACCTGCTCAAAGTTACATTCATTTTCTGCCCTATCCCCCACTAACACCTTAAGCTAAAATTCCTAAAAGAGCTGCAATATTGCTTTTATTTGATTGGATGCCTCTTTCGCTAGCCAGCTTGTTTTTTGCATTTTTTTCTGAACTTTCCCACACTGTAGTGGTTTTTTAGGCTGTGTCTGCAGCCTCCACCCTTTATGATAATCTTTTTCCAAAGTGCCCCTCTTACATTGCTAAAGACTTTTGTATAAGCTATTTATGTACTCTTCCCATCCATTATTTTCCATAGATCAATGATACTGACCAACCAGGAAACCAGTATTGCTCTTGAGTAGACCTTTAGTACATATTGTCTCTTGCTCATTTTCCTAAGGTTCAGCAAAGTTTGGATTCCTAGCCTGCATTCCAGAATTGCTTTACTTGTATTCTGTGCCATCCAGGAAAGTTAAGTGCCTTAGTTTGCTAAATTGCACTTGCTAAAGTTATTTTGAGTTATCACTGCTGCTTCCTGTTTTTATGTGTGCATTTCAATACTTTTTTTTGTAAAAAAAATACTCTTCATTGCCCTGTTACTGGTGTTAAGCAAGACTGTCTTGAAATTGCCTTCCGCAAGTGTTTTCCAGATAGCTATTAAATTGGTTTGTACTAGCATTGTATTTGTGGGTCACTTCTATTGGGTTTTAACATTAGGAGGACTGGATTTATTGATATTGTACCCTGAGGTGTTTTCCTGGTCTATCTGAGTTAGAAAATGCACAAAGAACTTGTAGTCATTTTTATTGCTCAGAGGGCTCATTTGTTAGTTTTCTGTTCTTTTTTTTTATGGTGGGTGGGGTTAACAGTGCCCTGTATAACAGTAAACACCTAGAAAGCAATTTTCTCTGTACAATCCATAAAACTGCACCATGTTAAGCAGCAATTACAGAGCAAATAGCTTGTCTGCTGACAAGTTTGGAACAACTAGCTGGGCGTCAAGTGGCAATACCTATAGATTTAGTTAAATGCAGTATTGTGCACCAAAAAAGCACCTTTAATAACCTTCTAATCCCAATACACCGCCCCCTTTGTAGCTCACCACTTAAAGAAATGGGCAGTATGGCTATGCAATTTCCTAACTTCTCTGTAGCCAGCTTGGTGGATATGGGCATCTTAAGCCAATGTAGCAATTGTCTCATGTTTACTGACAACCACTTAACTGTTAAAGAAGCAGACACAGTATTGGAGAGGTGTACTTACAAAATTACAGCGGAGGTGAGACTCTCACAAAGAAATGAACATCAGGTTGTCAAAACCATGTACACAACACCTATTTCAGATAGTACACAACACAACTAGACTAATGTACGCTGAGGCACATACAATCTTTCTAAAGTACAAAGATTGCATACACTGTCCATTGTCAAAGCTATGCCTCAACAATCCCAAAGGCACTCAGGAAAAACAACACCTAACACCACACATACTGTCACCTCAGTGGAACCCCACACACTAAGCCACTAAGGCAAGCAAACATACTTATCAGGACTCTTGTCATGGGGACCCCATTGTAAAATATAGTGATGCCCCTCTAACCAGGCTGAACAAGGAGAAAATAACTATCAATACAGTCAATACTCCAAATACCAGAATAAAGTGAATGCAAAGTAAAATAATGAATATTCCAAATAAAGAAATCTCAGGCACTCACAGCTGCAGGCAATAAATGTCCAGTGTAAATCCAGTGAAATCCAAATGGCACAGTTATATCAAACAGATTTAATTAAACAGTAAGCTCTTTCGAAGCTCACCTGACCGCTTCTTCAGACTATAAAAAATGCAGTGTAACAAAATATTTAAATACTAAAACATAACCAATCACAGAGAATTAATTATCCACTCATTAAGGATTTAAAGCAATATGCTCACAAATAATAAAACATTTAAAAACAAGTTCACATCATTTCAGTGTTTAAGTGTAGGACCCTTTAAAATGGTTTCAAAGAAATTTTATTGTTTAAGCCAGGTGGTTTATCTGCTTTAAAAAAACATTATCCACTTCTGCTCATTAGCTTCTGTAATGTTTTAAGTCCCCTCCCCTCATATTGTCATGTATAATTTCTAAAACTAAAAATTTAAAACCATGTTCATTCCCTTTTTCTATAACATGATGTGCCAAGGCATTTCCGGCTTCTTATTTTTGATATCTCTAAAGTGCTCTAGTCTCCTGTCTTTTAAAGTGCGGTTGGTTTTACCTATATAAAACATATAACGTTGAGCAAAAACTAAAATAAATTATATTTTTAGTTATGCAATCTGCATAAAAGTTAAATTCAATTTTGATATGCAACTGATGATGTAGAAATTTTCTATCACTAAAAATATACCTACATGCTGGGCAACCTCTGCAAGGGTAGGTTCCTAGCCTGTCTGAATGTAAAGTTTTCTTTCCATAATTACCCTTGTAACATAGATGTCTTTTTAAGGATTTATTATTCTTAAAAGAGAAACTCGGTTGACTGGTTATATCATTTTTTTAAATATCTATTGTAGTCAGAATGTCCCAGTTTCTTTTAATAATGTTGCAAAAAATGCCTACATCATTGGAGTATGGTAGTGTTACTCTCAGATAATTATTTATAATATGATTGCCAGTCTTCGGTCTCCTATTATTTTCATCCTCTCTAACGTTGTGTTGACTATAGTATGGTTTACATCTATTTTGTCTATATGTCCATGTGTCATTAATACACTTTACTATATCTTTCTCCTTACAGCCCCTGTCCAAAAACTTGTGTTTAAGATTTAATAAAGCTAATTATAGTTGTGAATCATCATTATATAAGCGATGACTCTATATACTTGTCCTTTTAGTATGCCACGTTTTACATGATTAGGGTGCATACTTTTATTGTGTAATAAATTATTTTTCCTCATTGGTTTTCTATATAAGCTAGTTTTTATTCCCTGTATTGCATCCTGATTTACCTTAATGTCCAAAAAATCAATCTCATAACTTGAGTATTTAGAAGTGAATTTTAAGAAATCAGTTGTCTCATGTAAATACACAATAATTTCCTTTAACTTTCTTCTGTGTCATTCTATAACATAAAAATGACATCTACAAAACGTACATACCATTTTATGGAGTTTTTAAAATTTTCATTTTGAAGAACTTTGTTGGTCTCCCATTGGACTACGGCAAGGTTGGCATAGCTATTGGCACATGGTGTGCCCATAGCCATGCCAAGCTTTTGTAGAAAAAAAGTCTTCAAAGGTGAATACGTTATTTTCTATTAAATCTTTTTGATATAACTGTGCCGTTTGGATTTTTTCACTGGATTTACACTGGGCATTTATTGCCTGCAGCTGTGAGTGCCTGGGATTTCTTTATTTGAAAGAAAATAACTATCAGTTGCTTATTTGCACAAGAAACTGCTAAATTACATGCTGAAGTCATTATGACACTGGTACCAATAAGATCCTATTATAGTCCATGTAAGTGTGAATGACCTGAGATGTACCTCTCTGGACTATATGAAAAGAGACATTATGGAGCTTTCAGACTATGTGTCTTAGGCTGGTATGAGCCTATCATTGAGCAGCATATTACTGTCACTGAGGATATTGCCACAATATGAGAAAAAAATAATTCATTTCAACAACTGACTGTATTTCTGGTATCATTCTAAGGGGATTCAATATTTGTCAGCTAGGGAGGACATGGTTAGCAGACCATGTTTCTCTGCCAAGGATGGTCTACTCCTTTCCCCCTAGGTTTTTGAATGCTGGATAAATCTTTATCCACCCCCATAGTGCCTTTTTAGGCAATGCCAAACTGACAAACCTACCGACATAGCAAAATCAACTCAGTTGAACCTCAAAGTGTTACTGTTGAATACCAGGAGCATATATAAAAAAATACACTTCCTCCATCCCATCCTCATACTCAATAATGTAGACATCTATACAGTTACAGAGACATGGTTTAAAGTGCCCGAGAACACCCCAACAGTGCAAGGATTCAGTGCCTTCCACACTTTTAGACCAGCAGCATAACAGACAAGGGCTAAAGGTGAGGGTGCCTCAATATACATCAGTAACAAGCATACCTCTAGGGTGTTCAAACTAGATGATATTCTGGAGTTCTCCCATGTGCAGATCACCAGAGACAAAATACCATACATATATTAGCCAACTATAGGTCACCCTCTATGTCACAAGAAGCTCACAATGTATATTTGGATCAGCTGGGGACATTTACCATCCAACCGAACACCCTACTTATGGGAGACTTTATTTACAACTGTATAAACTGTGAGTCTTATATGGCCTCATATCTACAGGTGCAGAGAATTGTGGACTTTATACATGTAAACATCCTTGAGCAAATAGTGAATATGCCTACTAGAGGTGACAACATACTGGACCCCATGCTCACAAGTATGGGAGAACACTGCAGCCACCCAATGTCTCATTCCCCCCATGTGAGGTCCAACCATAAAGCTGACTCCTTCAAAATCAGAATCAACTTCATAATCCCATTGAAACCAGTAACATTTTGGAACAATTACTAGGAAAAGTACCTTTTATTAAGTGGTGGTTTGTCAAAATTCAATGCCCCTCCAGACTCTGAGAACACAGCTGCCTATGCTGAATTGATGTCAGAAACTATGTACAACCACATCAATGGCTGCTTAGAGACTGCTGTACCTACTAGAAGTATGTCCAGGACTATCCCAAGAAACAAACTACCCTAGTAATACCCCATATTGAACAGGATACACAACAAAAGGAAAAAAAATATGGCAAAAATCAGAAAGGGTAACTCCTATAAGGATAAAAAACTCCCTTATTAAACTAAATAGGCAACTAAAAGGGCTAGTTAGTTTAAGCAAAGCCATTGTTGATGTTAAGATAGCCTCCCAGGTGAAAGATAACTATAAGGCCTTCTGCAGCTATGGCAGAAGCCTCAAGGGCAGCACACACCAATGTGCTGAACTGGAGGTTAATGGAGCCTGGTTATATATAGAACCTGTTAACGGACAAATTCAGTTCCAGCGTAATCCTCCTCTTACCCACACCATCCCCAAAAACTACCCTCAAACATACCATTCCAACTATCAGCTATAACTAGGGAGCATGTACTGGTTGCACTCACTAAAGCAAAGGTCATGGCCTCAGTGGGCACAGATAACATCCTAGGATGCCTCCTGAAGAGTCCAAAATATGACATATTAGGGACCCTGGAATTATTACTTAACTATAGTCTTAAAACAGGCTTTGTGCCACATGAATGGAGGACTGACTTGGTCATCCCCCTTCAAAAGGGAGGCCCTTCAACAGATCCTGAAAACTACAGACTCATTAGTCTGACTAGTGTTATTTGCAAAGCCATGGAAAGAATTATACTGGAAATTATCAAGAAGGACATAGGAGATCTCCAAACACTGCATCCATCCCATTTTGGCTTTGTCACAGGAAATTCATGCTTACTGAATCTAGTGGACTTGTTTGAAAAGGTCCCTAAGACAATGGATGAGGGGAAATGGTGCATACTACCTACATAGATCTGGCTAAAGCATTTGATAGAATACTGCACTGTCAACAAACATACAGGATTAGGTATAAACACCATTATAATACACTGGATAGCTAGCTGGCCCACTGATATGTCCCAGAGGTTAGAATCAGTGAGGTCACCTCCAGAAGAGGTGAGTCACCAGTGTAGTTCCCCGGGTCTTTGCTAGGCCCATTCCTCTTTGGCATCTACTTCTTGAATGTTGAAGCCAATGTCAAAGGCCTCTGACTAACCAAGTCTGAAGATGATTGCAAACTGGGAGCAGTCAAAAAATCCCCCCCAAGATGATAGCCACAACTTGAAATCAATATGAAGAAATGCATTTTAGTACCTTTTGGGAAGGCTACTCCCTCCACATAACTACATCATCCAAAAAAAAAAAGTTGATTCATTGGTCAGGGATCTGGTAATTCATGTAGATAGAAAAATAGCCTTCAAATAACATGTGTCCAGGGTAGTAAGAAAATCCTTCTTTGTTGCTCAACTTATAAGTAAGGGCATGACATCTATGTCCAGAGAGGCCATCATAGCACTGTACTTGGCCCTCATCAGAGCCATCATAGAGTATAATGCCCCTTTGGAATGTGGAATGTTCCTGACCACACACATGCAGCGGCTGGAATGCCCACAAAGGTTCCTTACAAAAAGAATACAGGGATTAAACACAATGTCCTATGCTGATAACCTCAAAGCTCAGTCTTTTTATTCGTATCATATGGATATCGGAGAGGTGATTTTTGCCTGGCATACAAGGCATCCCTGACCCTGTTTTGATGAACCTTTTGCACATCTGCAAAACAACAGCATCAGATCTACTGATTAAAAGACCTAAATTTTGCTTGTGACATAAAAAGGACATGGAGAGACAGATATGTCTCACAGAGAATTCCTATTTGCTCGAACAGGTTCCTCATTCATGTGAAGCAGAGTTCCTTCCTATCCCAATTTAAGTGCAACTTGGATCAGTGGATGGGTGATTGGAAATTCATCCTTGGTCAGGTGCCTATGTCTCTGATAGACAGAGGCAGTAAGTAAATCACCCCATACATAAATCAAATTTGTGGGTCACATTTACAGTGCATAGCTAGACTTATAAGTGCCCTATAGTGTTCAATAGCCTAGTACAAGCCTAAAAACCTATGAACCTATATGATAACTGGTGCAGTTAAGTGGTTATTTATGGAGGGTTTCTAGTGGAGTGTTATTATAAACGCTATATTCGTTCATTGTTAGCAGTTATGGTGAAAGAACTGATTACAGTGCAATGATTTATCTATGTCGGCATTGTTGTTTCACTGATTTCTATACAGCATAGGGAATACTGTGCGGGGTGGGGTACTAGTTAGTTTTCAGTTTTGTAATCAGTGAGCTGTAGAAACACAATTGATATCTCATGACCATATTCTACACTTATTTTTTCAGGGACTGTTCCCTTCATAGCTACCTGTGATCATGCACACTCTCCTGTAGGTCTTGCTCTTATGCAAGAGCTGACCAATGGTGTCTTTTTCCATGCAACCATGAATAGAGCTTAGTGCTTTGTCCCTATTACCCCACATCCCACGCAAGTACTAAAGTACAGTTGTGTACACTTGCCATAAATGTAGATGTTCGAGTGTATTCACTGTTGCAGTCATTACATTTGGGTAATCTACTGGCAGGTTGCCCTCAGTCTGCCCGAATAACAAATTCTTGGGTCCTGCATCAGTTGCTGTCTCCTCTTCCATGATGTCAGGTCATCAGGGGTATAAAACATGCAGCCAACGCCATTTTAATCAGTTTTTCTTGCACCAGATGTCAGGTGCCCCCCCAAATGGGGAGCAAAAAAAAAAAAAAAATATATATATATATATATATATATATATATATATATATATATATAAAACTATAAATATATATAAAAGCACTTTAGAAAACATAAAATTTACCTTCAACTAAAAGCAAATACACAACAAAGGCTTTTGAGTATAGTGAAGGAAAGTGAAGGTATAGAAATGGGGTTGGTGGGTGGGTAATCCGGACTGCAACAGTGAATACACTCGAACATCTACATTTATGGCAAGTGTACACAACTGTACTATGTTCTTCGTGTTTCACTGTTGCAGTCATTACATTTGGGTAGAATCCCAAAGCTATGGATGGGAGGATGGAATTAAACAGCATTAGGAGTAGCTATAAGGCCCTGCAGGACTGCAATGGTAAAGCCTGCCCTGGATTTAGAAAAGAGAGGTAAATGGTAATGCTTTGCGAAAGTATGCACTGAGCTCCAAGTAGCAGCTTCTAGAATGTCTCTGGTAGGTACCCCTCTGAGAAAAGCTGCTGAAGTAGAGGCAGCCCTGGTGGAATGGGATCTGATCCCCTTGGGCAAAGGTTTACCATGGTGCAAGTAGCAGAAACAAATGCAATGGCTTATCCATTTAGAAATAGTCTGCTTTGATATAGCCTTCCCCTCTGATCCTGGAGCAAATGTCACCAGTAGTTGCTCAGACTTTCGTAGAGATTGTGTCCTGTTTAAGTAGAATCTTAGTTGTCTGTGTACATCCAATGAATGCAGAATCCGCTCCCCCTTGTTCTGCGGATTTGGGAAGAAAGTTGGCAGGTGAATGGTCTGGTTAAGAGCCACACTGGATACCACCTTAGGCATAAAAGAAGGATTGGTCCTGAGGGCCACCCTGTCCGGGTAAAAAATAATGAAAGGCTCCACTGCCATGAGAGCCTGTAGTTCTGAAACCCTTCTAGCTGAAGTGACTGCCAAAAGAAAGGCTGTCTTGCAAGAAAGAAATTTTATATCTGCAGTAGCTGCTGGTTCAAAAGGAGGTAGGGTGAGTTTTTCCAGCACAAAATTGAGGTCCCATGCAGGTGTTGGTGCTCTCCTGGGAGGCCTTAAATTTATAGATATAAAATGTTTTTCTAACCACTTTGGCCACATGGTTGTCAAATGAGAGATTGCTCTGCCCTTAACAAAGCCGAACTGGGTAGGATCCAGTGTCTGTAGGTCCCCAATATCTTTATTTATGAGGTCCATGATGATCCTTTCCATAGCCCCTCTGAGGTACTGTTTTAGCAGGGGATGAGAATAGAGGGGAGGCTCTGTGTTGCAATGAGCCAAGATGGCAGAGGCATGTTTTTTTATTGAAGAAAAAGATAGGCTCTTGTGAAGGATCTCAGTTGAGTATTGCAAAATCTGAGGAATATTGGGCTTTGCTGTTTCTATACCTTGTGTTTGGTTCCAAGCACAGAATCTCTTCCATTTATCAGCATAAGATTTTCTAGTACTAGGTCTTCTGGCATCCAAAATGACATCCATCACAGGTTTACTGAGGGATGTGGTTGGTGAAATTAGTTGATCAGCCATGCTGCAAGATTCAGAGTTTGGAGCTGTGTGTGCAGAATTTGATAGTTCTGCTGAGACAATAGGTGAGGTGTTTGAGGCAAGTACCATGGAGGCAGGTGTGACATACTCCTTAGAAGCTGGTACCAGTGTTGGTGAGGCCAGCCCAGAGCAATTAGAATAATTTTTGTTTATTCCTGTCTGACTTTTAGTAAGACCTTGGAGAGTACAGGCAGAGGAGGAAAGGCATAGACTGATAGATTTCCAGCTGAAGGATAGAGCATCTACTGTCCATGCTTTTTTGTGATGAGTTCTTGTGCAGAATTTGTCCAACTGATAGTTTTGGGGAGAGGCAAATAGATTTATGTCTGGGCTCCCCCATGTTTGTGTTATCATGCTGAAGATTTGTGGATCCAGTTTCCATTTGTGCGGTCCATACGATTTCTGCTTAGGTCGTCTGCCAGAGTATTTTGCTTTCCTGGCAGGAAATGAGCTTGAAGATGTATTTGGTAAGTCAAGGCTGTGTTCTAGAAGGCCATGGCTAGTCTGCAAAGGGGGTAGGAGTGGGTACCGCCCTGCATGTTTATGTACCACATACTGTGGTGTTGTCCATCTTTATCAGTAGTTGTCCTGGATGAAGGAAGTCCTTGATGGCTGTCAGAGCATTCTGAGCAGCTAGCATTTCTTTCTGGTTGATATGTAGATGCATTTGGTTTGGGCTCCATTTGCCTTGAATGCATCTCCCTGCCAGGTGGGCTCCCCCAAGCATAGTCTGATACATCTGTAGTTAGGATTTGGGTGGCAGGGGGTAGAATAAATGACAGTCCCTTGTTTTGGTGACATGTCTCTGCCCACCAAAGAAACTCCTGTTGCAGGCAGGGAATGAGAGGATCATTGTTTCCAGGCTGTGACAATGTTGACTCCATAAGCCTTTTAGGTACCATTGAAGCTTCCTCATATGCAGTCTCGCATATGGAATTAGTAGAATGCAGGATGCCATGAACCCCAAAGCCTGCAGAATTTGTCTTGCAGATAGCTGGGTTTTTGTTGCCATTTGTTTGAAGTATGCTGTCAATTGAATTTGTTTTTCTGGCGTGAGGTAAGCCATCTGGGCAGTTGTATTAAAGCTTGCACCCAGGAATGTATTTATTTGAGGGGGTACCAGTTGTGATTTATTTTCATTTATGGTGTACCCTAGGCATGCTAGAAGCCTTTTTACAAATGCCAGATGTTGAAGAAGAGTGTCCTTGTCCTCTGCCTGAATGAGACAATCGTCTAGATAAGTATAAATTTGAATGTTTTTTTGTCTGCAAAATGCAATTACTGGTGCCAGGCACTTTGTAAAGACCCTGGGCTCAGTAGATAAGCCAAAGGGCAGTGCAGAGAATTGGTAATGCAAAAAGGCTGCTTTGAAGCGGAGGTATCTTAGGTTCATAAACATGGACTGGGATTTATTTATTTCTGTGTTGAGGTTTAAGTCCTTGTTCTCCGTGGCTCTTGGATTTTTTGATTTTCTGGTGGAGCATGCATGTCCATTTATTGGATTGGGACATGGCCTTGTATGTCAGACACAGATCCCCCTCTAGAGCGCGTATGCTGACTGAATAGAGCTTGAGTTTTTCAGTTTATGACATATGCTTACATACATATAAGACTCTTTATCCTCTTGGTGAGGAACTTTTGGGGTCTACTGCAGGCTGCAGGTGAGGTATCATACATCCCAAATGGGGCATTGCATCAATCATTGGCAAGAGAAGAGAAAGCAATAGGGCACAATGACCCTCTCTTGATCTAGATGTTGAACCCTTCATGATAAGGTGGGCAATATAGAGGTCTTTTCCCATGTGAGTCTGTAGGTCCCCAACAGGTTTCTTGATTTTTCTCTTTTTTTCCCTTACTGGGATATGCTGGTATGCCTCTTTTAAGTCTAGAGTTACCAACCAGGCATTCTTGCCTAGCATAAGCTGTAGCTGTTGTAAAGTCAGCATTTTGAATTTTGGAATGTCCAGGAACATGTTCAGAATTGATAAGTCCAGAATTGGACGCCATGATTTGTCTTTTCTGGGTACCAGGAAAAGTCTTGAATAAAATCCTTGTCCTTATTCCTTTTCTGGTACTGGTTGAATAGCTCCCATATCCATGAGGGACAAGACTTGTTTCTGGGCCTCTGCCCACTGGTTTGGTGGCAGATCTGGCCATTCGTTTGGAATTGGCAACGTGTGGAAATGAAATCTGTACACCTGGGATACTATGTTTAATACCAACTTGTCATAGGTAATTAAATGCCAATTTTGAGCATGAAGTGCTAGCTTTCCCCCCAAGGGGGCTGCCAAAAGATAAATGCTTGGAGATGGTAGAGGAAAGTCATTGAGACTGCTTATAGTAGGGTTGTGCTTTGTTACCTCCAGATTTGGAGGTGGAGGCACCCCATTGCTTTGACCTGTAAGATCCCTGTGATTGATATCTGGAGCATTTGGAGTGCCTGGGCTTGCCCTGAGTGGCTCTGTTGGACACAGGAAAGGACCAATTCTTAGTAGGCCAGTGCCTACTGAACCTGGGTGGCTGCACTTGCAAGAAATATTTTACAGTTTGCATAGATTTAGCTTTGTCTTCCATTTTCTTTAAAACCTCTTCTGCCTTATTACCAAACAGACTGTCATGCTGCAAAGGGGCATCCAACAATTTAACTTTAACATGATCAGGCAGATTTTGCTCCTTGAGCCAAGCATGTCTTCTTACCACAGATCCAGTTATGGCGGCCCTGCAGGAGGCCTCCAAGGAATCAAAACCACATTGCAAAGTATGTTTTCCAACCTGTTCTGCTGAATGCAATAAATCCTGTAACTCTTTATTTTCCACACAATCAGAAATCAACATCATTTTCTGTTTCAGTAAGCCCATAACATGCTGTTGATATTTAAGCATATGAAACTGGCAGTTTAAAGCCCTGATTGCCAAGGTTGCAGACATATAAACCTTCTTACCCCATCTATCCAACACCATGGAATCTCTATCAGAAGGGGTAGGATTTTTGGCTGTAGAAGCCTTAACACCCTTGGAACCCTGAGAAATAGTCTCAGGATCAGCAGCAGGATTTTTTAAAAGAAATTTGTGGGAGTCAGGAACCCTGTAATATATGTCGGGCTTACTAGGAGCCAGAGGCAGGGAATCAGGAGCCATGCTTGATTCCGAGAGCACATCATCAACAATGCCTGATACAGGAGGTATTGCCAATGACCTATACTGAGGAAGAAGAAGAAAATCCCTAAGCCTCTTTTTTGATTCTGAGAAGTCCTGACTTTCCCAGTGAAAATGTTCCTTTAAAGTATGCAAAGTCTCTCCTCAGGAGGAGAAGCAGATGAGATGGATTCCTCTGCATCAGAGTCCTCATAAGGTGGAATAGAAAATTCCTGAACAGAAGAGGAATCAGAAGAAATGGAAACCTGATCTGAAGATTCATAATCAGTGCCTTGCCTAGGCCTCTTAGCAGGGGGGGTTGGGAACCCCTGATAAAGGTAATTAAATCCTCAGCCATTTTGATAATTTGTTTTTTAGGCATAGGGGCCTAAGCACTTGGCTCATGCATCAGTTTTTTTAGACATAGAAGTTGGTTTTGGCCTTGTTTTTGATGATGGCGTTGGTTTAATATAAAAATGTTGAGGCCTGAAAACACCCTCAGAAGCCGGTGCCTGCTCAGCGGCTCCAGACCCATCCAAGGGAGAGACATCCGCGGGTTCAATACTTGCAGAATCTCGTGACATACCGGACTCTGAATGGGTCTCAGTAGAGGCCTGCGACTCAAAAGTAGCAGGTATCAGGGCTGCGAAAGTGCATCACTGAGTACCGGCGAACCGGCGACTGGCTTAGGAGAAGCTTCGTCATCGGTTTTGGACCTTGACAGTCTGTCTCTGTCTTTTTCCTTGCAGTTTTTTTGTGAACTCTGGTAGTTGGATTGCTAACCGACAACATTTCAGGGTAGTTAAATCTTGAACCAAAATATTTAGAAGCAAAAATATATCGACGCTTAATAGTGCATTGGTTAAATTTAGCACAAAACCGACAGCAAGGCACGCTGTGACCAGGGCCTAGGCAAGGAATACAGTACAAATGAAAATCCTTATGAGATATTTGCTTCCCACAAGAAATGCAATTATTAACTTTTATTGACATCGGTAAGGAGCAAGAAAAAGTTTCCCCAATGGGGTACTTAGCTTTAGTTTGAAGACTTCGGTTCAGAAACTCGAAAATGAAAATTTCAGGAGTACGCCGACCGGCACTTGCGAACTGCTTCTGCTTCAGGCACCACGCAGCAAGAAAGACTGATTAAAATGGCATTGGCTGCATGTTTTATACCCCTGATGACCTGACATCATAGAAGAGGAGACAGCAACATACGCAGGACCCAAGACTTTGTTATTCAGGCCGACTGAGGGCAATCTGCCAGCAGATTACCCAAATGTAATGACTGCAACAGTGAAACATGAAGTACATCTTTTCGATAGCAACTGCAGCTCTGGTTTCACCGCTCATTTCAGGGCAGATCCTAAATGTCCCAAAATGGGTAAATATCCCACAGCAAAGATACTCTTTGTTGTGGTGAGGTGGGTGATTTATCATTTATTACCCAAGTCCCCTCACTCCTGGATCTGGCATGTGCACTGCTGCAACGAGGATGCACATCAGTCCTGTGATGCACGTGCAACTGCTCATGTGATTCATTCTGGCTACAGTGTAATGCAGTTCTTGGTTCCCTTCAAGCACAGACCATGACCATTTGCACAACTGTAACCAACTGTAGTAGAAGCAGGACTATTCGACCCCAGACTATTAAACACCAAACAGTTCGACCAAGGATGATTCAACCCCAATGCATTTGTATAAACTTTAATGTTTAAATTTACATTTATTGTCTATGGGAGTAGCTAGTGGACAGTTTGACCCCAGACAATTTGACCCCAGACTATTTAACTCCAATTATATAAAAAAAGTTTTTAAAGTTTTATAAATGCATTTAATTGCTTAACATATCAAAAATGTTCATTGGAACTAAACCAAGTGCCAAAAGGCTTAAGAATATGGAAATTTCCCAATGAGACAGAGACAGGATCGATCATGCATGGGGTTGAGTACAGAGTGTAATTGGAGGATGCTGAACTACATCTGTAATTAATAACTGTTGATTGGCTCTTATCTTCAAGATTGATTGCTGATTGTATAAAGGTGGTGGCTTGGAGAGGAAATTTTATCTGAAGAAGTGGTGGGACGAAAACGTAAATTTGAGCTTGTCAGCGTTTATCTTGGATGTTTGTTCGTGTATTTATTAAAGTCTGTTGAGGGCTACTACCGGTTTGGAACCTTTGTGCTTTTTTCCTGTTATAGGTTTACTACAAGCACTTTACGCTTTTTGACTTTGGTTTTTGCTTAACATATCAATCATGATTTTTTTTCACTGGAATTTAATATATTATCTAACTTTTTTATATGTAAATGTTAATTTATTTAACATTTAATTTGCAAAATACATTTAATTAATAACTTTTTTAACAACTTAAAAATCAATATTATTTAACACTGTAAACATTAATATTTTTTGAAATTAACATTAATAATATTATTACATGTATTGCAAATGCAAATGTTTTAAACAGTTATATATTCTCATGACTTCTTTTTTTTTTTTTTTTAGGCAATCTTTGACATTTTCTCAGTAACTATGTGGATGCATGAGCAGTATATAACATTTTTTTTTCTTCTTTATGTGAAAATATATGTGGCTTATTTTTTTCTTGCTTTTCCATTTCAGTGGGGTCAAACTGTCTGGGGTCAAACCATCTGAGGTTGAACTGTGTGGAGTCAAAATGTCCCATACCCACTGTAGCCTCTGCTCGGGGTCACTACAACAGCAGGCCAATGTGCCTCCCTACCCATAAGTGGGGTCAGACAGCAAAAGCAACTGCTCATTCTCCAGCCCTAAAATGCTGTCAAAATGCATGCTGCCTGGTTGGACTCAGTGCTTTGTTGTTCCCAGCCTCAGAGTAAAATGCTTGCAAACTTGCCTGTAACATATTTCTTACTCCTATTAATTTATTGTGTTTGTTAACCTGAATGATCTGACTAGGCCATAAAAGACAAAAAACAAACCTCGGATTATGGAAACGCCAAAAGAAAACTTTATTCCAACAAAGTAAAATACAGCAAAGCTTTTGGATTAGCAAAAACCCTTCTTCAGTGCTTCAAAGTATCTTAGCAGCTCTCCATTTTATAAACTTCATATAGTCATCTGACACAGCTCAAGTCTGATTGAAAGCAACAGCATTACAATTTAGCATGTTAAAACCTTATGATATCATAATATCAAACATATCAGTAAAAACAAAATGAAAACTCCAGCAAAGTTAGAACTTCCACTGAGTGACCTCCCAAACCTCTTGTATCAGAGACACATGAGATATATGCAAATGATCCTTATGAACATCAGGCGTTTCAACTAACTGGCAATTCTGAATGCCCATGACTTGCTTGTTGTTTTAATGGACAATTTCAGGTCAATAAAGCCAACTAGCTATAAATATGCATATTTCAGCCTTGTTCTGACCTCATCAGCACAGGACAAGCAGAGCGTTTGTATAAACATTAGAAACACAGGGCTGTTATATCCAGCTGATGTCCATTAGCATTAAGATCGCTGCAAAAATATCCCAAGCAACAAACAAACAATGAGTGAGAAGGTCACTGAAAAAACAATCAGTAAAAACAAAATGAAAACTCCAGCAAAGCTAGAACTTCCGCTGAGTGACCTCCCAAACCTCTTGTATCAGAGGCACACTGGATATATGCAAATGATCCTTATGAGCAGATGTTTCAGCTAATTGGTGATTCTGAATGCCTGTGACTTGTTTCATCATTTTAATGGACAATTTCAGACCACTCAGTGGAAGTTCTAGCTATGCTGGAGTCTTCATTTATTTTAACTGATTGGTTTTTCAGTGACCTTCTCACTCATTGTTTTAGTTTGTTGTTTGGGATATTTTTTGCAGCGACCCTAATGCTAATGGACATCAGCTGGGTATAACAGCCCTGTATTTCTAATGCTTAGTCAAACACTTTGCTTGTGCTGTGCTGATGAGATCAGAACAAGGCCCAAATATGCATATCCACAGCTAGTGGGGTTTAGCGTTATTTGGCTGAAATTGTCCATTAAAATAACAAAACAATTCATGGGCATTCAGAATCGCCAATTAGCCAAAACACCTGATCTTCATAAGGTTCATTTGCATATATCTCATGTGCCTCTGATACAAGAGGTTTGGAAGGTCACACAATGAAAGTTCTAGCTTTGCTGGAGTTTTCATTTTGTTTTTACTCACTGGTTTTTCAATGACCTTTTCACTCATTGTTTTAGTTTATAATTTCAAACATTTTCATAACTACATAAACAAATACAATTATATGAATATATATAAAAAATACTTAAAATACTGAAAAACCTGTAAAATATTACGTCAATGTAAGCTCTTTTTTTCTTTTTTTTAAGCTATGAATAGCTTTCTTTTAGTTATGAATACTTTTGATATTATGATATGCTTCAATGTATTTATTTTTTCATAATTATTTTAAGGTTTTAACATGCTAAATTGTAATACTGTTGCTTTAAATCAGACTTGGGCTGTGTCACATGACTGTAGAAAGTTTATAAAATGGAGAGCTACTAAGATACACTGAAGCACTGAGAAATGGTTTTTGCTAACCTGAAAGCTTTGCTGTATTTTTCTTTGTTGAAATAAAGTTTACTTTTGGGCAGTTGTATAATCTGAGGTTTGGGGGGGGGGGTTCTTTTGTAATTTAAGTACTTCTTATCCATGGACTTGGTTTACCACACTGCTGGTCCTTTTTTATAGTGTTTAGGCCATACAAGACTCCTTTTCAGCAGAGAGTCAAACTCCAGCTGTTTTAAAAGTTTGAAAGTTTCATTTGAAATGCACAATGAATTAAAATAAAATGTTATCACACAAAAGAAAAATCATTATGATAGTTACAACACTCAGTGAAGAAAATATACCAATAAAATATGAAGTATATTACAGGTATGCTTTGAGAATGGGAGAAAATTAGCAAATATGGTCGATAAGTAGGAAAGATGTTTGTTGAAAAAAAGAAAATGAAATGAGCAGTAAGGATCAGAGAGAGAATTAGTGAAGGGAAGGAACGCTCAGTTATAAGGAAGGTAAAATGGGTTAATGATATTTACAGAGCTGATATAAAAACATTATGGAGAAGGATACGAGAGAGAGGGAGAGCTATGATGTGGAACAGATAAACTAGTACTGATTGCAAGTAATTAAGTTTAGCCTGGGGAGCAGGTACAGGTGTATAGCCAGGAATTAAGAAATCCTTTAATTTTTCTTTGAAGAGACTGTGTTATGATATTTGTCTTACTATGTGTATGGTCGAGGGATAGGGTATCCATACACAAGAAACATCTACAAAATAAGAAGTCTCCTGACAAGGCGGCCTGTGTTTGCTGAATGAAAATGTCTTGGAAGAGAGTACCATGGAAGTACAGAATTAAGGGGGAGAGAGAGAAAGAGTTCATGAAAGAATACTATAGTATGGTCTAATTTTAGCTGTGAGAGTTTGAGGTATTTGGAGAATTCAAACCAGTCTAGTTTTAGGAGGTTAAGCAATGATGTTCTGAGATGGATGATTTTGTGGCAAACTTAACAATTTTGTTGTAGCATTACTCTAGCTTTTCTGTTAATGATGAGTTAGTGATTGTGAGGATGAGAAAAGCATAGCATAAGCTTGAGAGGAAGTAGGTGGAGGCAGTGGCTTTGCAAGAGTGTCATTTAGCAGTGTCAGATTTATTTGTCCCTGCTATTTGTTCAGGTAATTAATTCGTTTTTCAAATATCCAATATGAAGACCATTTTAATCCCTTGTGATCAAACCACTCCAACTGTGGGTAAATCCTCATATACCCACACCCACTCATCTCTTATTGCTTAAATATATGTGCCATCATAACTCACTTATATGGGGTATCCCATCAACATTTGCCAGCTTTCTTGATTCACTGCCATTCTCCTACCTTCTGTGATGGTGATGGCTGACTGTAGCAAGTCTTCTCTCATGCAATCCATCCCTCTCTTTGCTGGACATCTTCATTTCTTCTTGCCTTTTTCCTATCTCTCTCTCAAATTTTCTTTATGAGATCATCATTTTCTTTCCAGCACATGTGCCCTGACTGCAATAATCTGTTCTCATTGATCTTTTCTGCAACTGGAGCTACTTTGCTTCTATTCTGATGTCCACATTCCTTTGTCTATCCCACAGTGTGCATTCTACCACCCATCCCAGTAACTTCATCTCCATCACCTCTACCTTCCAAAACTGCTTTGCCTTCACTGCTCAGGTTTCAGTATCATACATTAGTAGTGGTAGCACCATTGTTTTGTACCTCTTACTCTTCAGTTTCTTTGGCATTCCTCTGTTTCAAATTACTCCTGACACTCTGTGACGCCATGACCTCCTCATTCTCTCTTCCCTTCTCTGCAACCACCCCTGCAAAATACTTGAAGCTGTTCACCTGTTCCATGATTTTCCCTTCTATCTGAAATGTCATCTTCTTCTGATTTCCCCATTTTACAAATGTCTTGTCTCAATATGTATGTATATATACAGTATATATATATATATATATATATATATATATATATATATATATATATATGTGTGTGTGTGTGTGTGTGTATACATAGAAAGAGAAAGAGAGAGAGAGATACATATGATCTGTAGATATGGTGAGAAAGAGATAGATGCATGCGCTATATGAGTTGTCACTGCTCCCAATTTATCACCTGCTGAAAGACTGGTATTTTTCATACATGGTACTGTTGGTTGAATTATGTAATGGCTGGAATACATTATATTGACCATTACATAATTCTTGTTTTTTTTTCCTTTTCTTCATATTTCTGCAACCCTACACTTAGCATATTTAATTTCTGGGGGTGTAGGGGCTGAAACTTCCCAAATAAAAACAGTTTTTTGTTTTTCGTTTTTGTATATTGACTTATTTTGCTTTTACTTTTTTTCATTGATTTTATTTTTGATTACTGGTAATTGCCAATGAGTTTGTGCAATGTTTTATGTTTTGATCAAACTCACCAGTAATTATTCATTATAAACTCATATATATATATATATATATATATATATATATATATATATATATATATATTTACTTTATTTTATTTTACATTTGTTGACCGGGCTAGTCTAACTGGATATATGTTCATTTTCACTAGAGGCCTGGGGAGATAAGCTCCACTGTATTATGCAATGTTATACAAGTGTCAGAGATTACAAGGCATATACAACAGGAAACTGCATCTTGAAAGATTCTACATATAAAACCCTTACAGATATGCTTTTGCTACACAAAAAAAAAACAAAAAAAGACTTACATATAAACATTTAGCCAATATTACATATAGGCAGATTGTCAGAGAGAGAATAAGGAAACATATAAACTGGTTTCTGTTAAGCATTGTGTATACAGGATTGTGGACAGTATAGAGATATCAGAAATGGCTAGTAGTTATTCAATTGTAGTATTAGAGAACTGGAAAAGTAAACATTTTTTTTTATTGTTATACCATGTCCCTTAAAAAATAGTAGAGAAGTTTTATATATATATATATATATATATATATATATATAAAATAGTAGAGAAGTAATATATATATATATATATATATATATATATATATATATATATATATATATATTACTGGTGCTATAGGTAGTTCTCTGATATTCTGTATACTGCATAAACAGTGTTCCATATTTCTTCATTCCACGTTAAATTATTAACTCTTAATGGTTTATAACAGAATGTAGAAGAGTTTATTTCTTTTTCTGAAAATAATATATTTTGGAAAACTATCTAATTTAAACAAGTGACATATCTTTAATGTGTAATCTTTTAAAACCTACAACTTGTATAGATTTTCCAGTAGCATTTCATACTGTCAAAGTTTCAGGATGAGAAATTGCTGTATGAGAAATTGCTGTATACGATGTTAAAACCATGATACGTAAAATAGAACATCCTTACAATCCATTAAGGAAGCAGGTATCAGAAATATGTTAACTAACGTCTTCATTACCTGTTTTAAAATTCTAAGATGAGTGGACTATAGGACAGCTATCCCAGTTGTAAAAGGAACAGAAATAGCATTGAGATTAAACTGTAAGATTCTGAATCTAATGCAGGAAGAAAAAAATATTTTATTCGTTGGTCTTCTACAAGCCTGAGACAGTTTGATAAAGGCTTTACTGAAAGCTGTTTCATAATAAGAAACTGCAGTGATTACTCAGCTTCCACAAAATGTGTTATTCTGCATTCTTCCCATACCCAGACTTACCACGTTTTTGAAATTCCAAGCTACGGTAACTGTTTTTGCACTATCTTGCACAATAGATGACTCTGATTGGACAATGCTAGTATTTCTGTTTTTGCACATTTGTCTCCTGCAGTTCTTATAAAGGTACACTAGTCTGCAGCACTTCATAGAAAAGAATACCAAATCTCTTGTTTGTTCTTTCAGTGAGGACCAAATCTCTGTTTGTTCTTCCTTTGCAAATGAAAGTTATCTACACAGGCATTGTACTTCATTTAGATATTATACACTAGAAAATCAAGCAGTACTTTCTACTACAGGATTGATGAACACATCTGTTAGTGCTCATGCTTAATTGCTTTTCTAAAGCATGCTATAACTCCCCAGTTATGCAGATATTATGGTTAGATATATCATACCTTTTCTTTTTGTCATGGGTGCCTATCAGGCTCTTCATCTCCATCACCTCTCATTTCCTTAGCTGCTCTATGGTTTTCAGACTGCCTTTACTTGCTTAAGTTCTGGCGCAGTCTTGTAGTCAAATACTCATTTTCCAGTCAGCTTACATGGGTGACTGATCAAAGAGGTATTCGAATTCAAGAAGGTAAATACAATGTTCAGAATGACGGAGTGGGAGTGAGCTGGACTCTGATGGTTTGGGCTAGTGACAACTGGGTGTTTTAGGGTTAGGGAGTGAGATCTGGAATTAGGGTTAGCAAGCAACTGTAGGTTTTAGGGTTTTAGGAGTCTGCTATTAGGGTTAGGTAGTGATTATAAGTTCTAAGGTTAGGGAAAGGGAAAAAGGGTTTGGGATTACAATTAGTGATGAAGTGAGAGTTTAGGAAGTGAGGTTTGGGATTAATTTTAGGAAGTAACAGGGAATTTTAGGTAATCGGCTTGTGATCAGGGCTAGGGAGTGACTGAAAGTTTTAGAGTTAGATTGCAGGTTTGAGACTAGGATTAGGGTGAGACTTTTATGGTTAGAAATACGGTTCTGGCATGGATATTTATGATTGTAGTAGGATCATTTCTATCATGCTGCTGAGGCTGGGTAATTGCCATTTGTGGCAAGTAGCCCTTGGGTATTTATTGGCATTTACTTCAGCAGTAGTGAGCAGGTGACTCACAAGCTAATAGCAGTCAAGCACTTGCAGTAGACCATTATTTTTTGACTACTCCTGTCTCTTTTCTTTTATGACATTTAATTTCCTGTGTTTATACTCTTCATGAAATTTCCATACGTTTTCATTTCTTTAAACTGTTCTACTGCTACACTTTTTTGGTCAACGGAATGATATTTTAGCTTTGCAATTTGAGAGATAAAAAGTTATGGATTTTTCTCTCTTGATTATATTTAGGTATGAAGCACTTTTGCATAAGTTTTGGAACAAGAGCATTTAGAAGAGTTATAGGGATCCAGTGATATAAAATGCAGGTAGACTTTACATGTAACACACAATGTCTCAGACAGACATCATCTTTTCTGTCCTACGGATTTTTGATTTCGCCATAGGTCTTAGGTTTAGATATGTCTAATCACTCCTTAATATCCCTGCCTTATCCTTACTCCATCTTGCTTCCCTTTATAAGTAAACATCTATGTCACCTCTTGTATGACTTTAGTACTTTAAGGTGCAGAATATTGATTTTGTTCAGTATTTAAAAATACAGTCTGCAGCTGCAGACAAAATGAAGTACCTTGACCAGTTTCTTTAAATAACAAATTGAGCACATTCAAAGCTTTTAGGTTTATCCACTTCAGTCATTTTAAATATATAAAAAAGAAATCTATTGTTTACAAGACAAGCAGCCTTGATGAAACACAGGAAATGTTATCAAAAGTTCACTCATGCAATTATGATAAATATATCACATGATGGAAAAGCGCACTTGAAAAGAAAATAATGTAGAATGTTTATTACCAAAATATAGATACTTCTTAAGCATTTAAGCACTTTTTGCATGATAAAATCTGCAAGCCTCTGGCATTGTAAGGTAATTAATAACCTTTGAAAAGCATTATCTATCATTTACATAATATAATAAACCTTGTAATCTTCTAAGTCCTAACTCAGTTAATGTCACATAGTGAGAAATATTTTAGGTTATTCTGCCTGACACTTTGGCTGAAATGTTTAACAAAGCAATGGATGATGACAAAACCATACACACTACATACCTCAATCTGGCCAAAGCTGTTGGCACAATTCCCCACTCAGACATTGTAGAAAAGTTAAATAACTGGGAATAAACCCCTATCTCACCCACTGGATTGTCAACTGGCTGACAGATGGGATGCACATAATCAAAATAAGGAAAGTTGCCTGCACAAAGAGACCAGTCACTAGTGGTGTTTCCCAGGGTTCTGTGCTGGGACATCTCTTGTTTGTCATCTACTTTTCTGAAGTAAAAGCAAATACCAAAGGGCTCTGACTGACTAAGTTTGCAAATGACTGCTGGGCAGGAGCAGTCATGCAATCCCCATAAGACTTACCTATCTTGCAGGAAGTTTTATCCCAAATAAATAACTTGTGCCATAATCACTCATTAGACCCATTATAGAGTACAACGTCCCTTTTGGAATGTACCTTACAAGACATCTGCAGCAGCTGGAAAGGCCACAGAAGTACCTCACAAAGAGGATTACTGGCCTCAAACAAATGCCGTACACTGACCGCCTCAAAAAACTCTAGCTTTACTCCGTAGAATATCGCCTACTCCGAGGTGATCTCTGCCTAACATATAAAGCTATGTCAAACCCAGAGCTGTTGGACATGCTACACCTAAAGAAAACCTAATCCCGCCAAGCTACATGCTCTGGGGACCTAAACCTTGTCTCCACAATAAACAGGACAAGCTGGAGGGATAGATTCCTGTCCCAGAGACTTCCTATACTCTGGAACAAGCTACCCATCTATGTCAAGCAAAGTTCTTCATTAGCACTCTTCAAGAAGAATCTTGATGAGTGGATGGGAAATAGGAAATACACCCCGGGGATCACTTCTGTGTCTCTGCTGGACAGTGGCACAGGAAAATAACTTTCTTGGGTGTCGTAAGCTATGGTACCTTGCTGGCTAGGCTTATGTAGGCCCTTGGGCCGATAGCCTAGTACCTACCTATGAACCTATGAAGCTAAATGCCAAAACATGCATTACTCCATCATTTGGGAAGTCAACTACCCCAGGGCACTACCACATTGACAATATGCCGCTAAGAGTTGACTCAGTTGTTCCGGATTTGGGAACTTATGTGGAAAGTGATCTATCTATTGAACAATATGTGTCTATTGTTGTAAGAAAGTCCTTCTATATTGCACAGCTTATAAACAAAGGGATTGTGTCTGGATCTAGGGATGTCATGCCCCCCCTTTACTCAGCTCTCATTAGGCCAGTCTTTGAATATAATGCAGCCTTTGACATATATCTGTCCAGAAACATGCAAGAATCTGGAATGCCCACACAGATACCTTATTAAATGGATAAAAGGCCTAAACAACATGTCCTACATGGACTCATTCAAAGCCCTGTCACAATACTCATTTCGCTACAGACTGCTAAGAGGTGACCTGTGCCTGGTATACAAGGCATCCTCTAATCCACTACTGTTGGATTTACTGCACATCAGCAAGTCAAATGGCATCAAAAATACTTGGTCTAGGGATCTACACCCCTTCTGCAACATCAACAGAATGGTTTGGAGGCACACAAGATGATCAGCTTTAATAGTCTCAATCTCAAGATGCGGGTGTCCATATTCATAAAGGACAAAAGATTCCTGGAGTTCATAAACTCAAATGCCGGAACAACTAGTCACCATGGTAAGACACCTTTGATCATTATAAGTAGTTCAAAATGAGACTTTGGATCCAACTCAGTGGTGTCCCACAGGGTCAGTCCTTGAACCTATGAACCTATGAACCTATAAGATATATCTTGCAGATGAAACCGCTGCTGTGGGACAGACACTCCATCAACATAAAATGAAGTTCATCTCTGTCCATATTCAAGCAAAACTTAAATCTACAAATGGGAAAAAAATACCCCAAGACTGCACTTGTGCTACTAATGGACAGATGTAACTCCTAAATGTTTTCTCCCATTCATGGGTCTTCTCATATTATCTATGATATGATCCCAGTTATTATCATTAGTGGTAATATATAGTTATTGTCGCTGGGATAGGTACGGCTAGTCTATAATTAAATGGGATAGGTTATTTTGAACACAAAAAGGGAAACAGGCTAGGCTTAATATAGCCTGCAAGGGAATATACCCTAGTACTTACTTATGAATCTATTATTTCCCAGTCTCAGTTCCTATTATGAATCTTCACAAAAATAGTAATAAAAGACCGTTACCCACATGGTGCACATCATTATCCCTTTTCCTTTTAGATTTTGCCTAGTGAGCAGAAGCTATAGTTGCAGTTAATCCTTATTCACTTAGAATTGCGGAATGCCCCTCTTCACGGCTTTCCTATTCTTATTCATACACCGAATCTCTAATATTTTAAAGAGTTTATATAATATATATTTCACCTTTTTCAAGTTTCCAAACATCTGCTGTTGACTCCAGCAAAGTGTGACTCCTGTGTTATCATAGGAGTACACTCCATCCTTCGCTTCATTAGAATGCAGCACTATATACATTACAACAGTGCACTGGTCTTTAAGCATAAATTCTGTTTTACTCAGAAGCTGAAAACTACAACACACAGTCCACATGTGGGCATTCCCAGTAACAAGCATTCCTGATAATGACTTTTGATTTTGAACTGAAGCAATTTATATGGCACCCTATCATCTTATCATCTACAGAAATGAAGTTTGAGATTCATAAAGTGTACGCCCCATGCTGGATGCATGGTGCTATGCAGTAGAATGACATACCAAAGCCCTTTGTGATTCATAAAGACTTTTGCATATTAGGGTAAGGTAACCAAACCTGATGGCTAAAATGTTATTAGCTGAACTAAAACCAAGTATAGGATAATGCTGAAAAAGTAGCACTCCAAGTTTACAATTCACACAAAAGACATTTTGTAGAAAAATGGGGTAAGGTCTTGTACACGGACTTAGCCCATTGTGTAGCCACAGTACAGCATTTGCACTTACAAATGGCCTTTCCCCATGACCATATGACGTTCAAAAACAACATACCAAATGCATACAGGCTGATCTCACCTACATAAGTTATAGAACTAGAACCAGATACCCACAGTTGCTGTACATCCGATTGTATTGGTCTCCATCCCAGCAAAACAAAAAATAGTTTTCATAGTAGAAAATATCTTACTTATCACAGTCTCCTGTGGTGACTGTAGCTGAGGTACACAATAGGAGATATCTTACTTATCACAGAGTCTCCTGTGGTGACTGTAGCTGAGGTACACATTAGGGGATATCTTACTTATCACAGAGTCTCCTGTGGTGACTGTAGCTGAGGTACACAGTAGGGGATATCTTACTTATCACAGAGTCTTCTGTGGTGACTGTAGCTGAGGTACACAGTAGGGGATATCTTACTTATCACAGAGTCTCCTGTGGCAACTGTATCTGAGGTACACAGTAGGGGATATCTTACTTATCACAGAGTCTCCTGTGGTGACTGCAGCTGAGGTATAATACCTAATGAATAAAAACATGCATGAATTGTTCTGTGGTATAACAGTGAGATACAATGCAGCAGGGAATAGTTACTTATAAGATATGGCAATCATATCATAGCATACTAACAAGCCTTTCTGTGCTACCTCATCTATGTTAGCGCTATGTCACAGCAATTCAGTTTGCAGCACTGTACCCATGAAACACCACTGTATACTGTGTATGCCTATGCTCCAGTCAATGAAAATGACATTCTTTTCTACACCATCTCTCATTACCATGATCCATGTCTATGAATTTAGGCAACAACAAGCTGTCTACTAAATATAGTGCACAAAATACATTTATACAGCTTTATACTATGTTTATGAATAATCGGGAGCATCATAAACTGCATGTGTTATACATGTACATTATATCTTTATATGTATACAGTACAGTAGTACCATATTTTTCTTTTGTTTAAGGTGGCATCTTAATTTCAGAGAAAGCATATGTATATATATTTTTTTGCTCATTTATATTAGATTATATCGTGTGTCTTTTCCTTCAGATTTCCTTTAAAAAGGGATATGCTCCTATTATGGATGTCCCAGTGATAAATAAATAGTTAACAATGTTTGCACTTGTGTTTTCATAAAACGCAACAATCAATATAGCGCATTAATTCTTATTCTCACTGGAGCCAGACAAAGGTGGCCCTTACGTTATGCCATATTTGTTTTTGTCACCGACATTTACTGTCTTTTCAATTTCAAGCCAGACATATTTTACTCTGCTTGTTTTTTCCAGATAAATACATTTCCTGAAAACAAATTACTGACACTGAGATTTGTTTAAATAAATAAATAAACCTGATCTTTTAAAAGATGAGTGCAAACCCCTGACACTACAGGAAACAAACTAAATTGTCACAGTCTGTAGCTGCATAAACAATTAATCATATACGCTTGTCTCCAACAAACTGCTGAGAGGTGATCTATGTCTGGCATATAAGGCAACCCTGGATCCCACTCTGACAGATCTTACTAGCAATATAAATAGGACATGCTGGTGGGCCAGGTATATCTCTCACAGTATACCCCCTCTCTGGAACAGGCTTCCCAGACATGAGAACTACAGATCTCTCCTGACCCTATTCAAGCATAACCTGGACAAGTTGTTGGGAAATAGGAAATTCACCCACGTATGTCTCTAATGGAGACAGGCAACCTGTAATTGCTTGACTACCCATGTCCTAGCTTGCATATATCCCTTAAAATAACATCTAGGGTACTACAACTTGTTGGACACATTTGGAATGTATGACTAGCCTTATAAAGTCCCTTTTGGCTGTTAGTCTAGTATACACCTATGAACCTGTAACCTACAAATAATTAAAATATTTTATTTGAACAGAAACCCCAATGTCAGACTTCCTAGTCCCTTTATTAACAGTGTTTTTAAAACTGACAGGGAGGATAATGGAAGAATTCTTCCAAAAATATTCGCTAATTTAGAGGCAAGGGAAATTTTGATTGTAGATAGCACAAAAGATGTGTACTGTATACAACTACATAAACTTGTGAAAATATATTAAGTTTTATAGAACTATACACAAAATTATTGGGAAAGTATCTCAAGAGGCACTATGCCAAAAGCCATAAGATAGATTTGGTTAAAAAGTGCCCAAGAAAGACCATTCACTTACCAAGTTAACAAATAACTAAGCAAATACAATAATCTATTTCTTTTTGGGAGATGTTTCTGATTTCCTTAGTAAGCTGAAGTACTGTTCTACTAATACGGAAAGAGGTTGTTCATAAGGTGTGATGTCCTCATACTGATGAACAATAAGACAAGGCAGGCACTAGGAAACCCCTAATATTCTACTGATTAAAATGCTTCTCAATCAAACAACTATGAAAATTCAAATATATAATTGGGGGTGGGGGGGCAGTGAAAAGAACAATGTTTAAAAGGATGGAAGGAAATGGAAAAACTGGAAGAGTAAACCAAGGAAGAGCAAACCTGCCTGGTGGACAACTGCCATTAACAGGCTTTACAATAAGAGGAAGAAATTGCTGTCTAAGAGTAAGAGGGAGCGAGCCCTAAACTGGAAACACTCCCCCCTCAGCTTAAACAAGTGAATAAGACTTCTTGTGAAGTCCTTCAAAGCAAACTATGAATCCAAATTAGTTTCCTCAACTAAAGACATCCATAAGGCATTCTTTAGTTACATCTGTAGCCAAAAAGGCAAGGTCCATATTTGTGATGAACTGGTAGTTAATGATACCACACATACTGAACCTGTGGACATAGCTAACCTGTTGGCCGACAGGTTCTGTGAAAACTTCACTCCCCTGTCCCTACCACATGTACCCCATGCCAACCCTACCACCTGTCCACTACCCTGTATCTCTAAAGAGGATATTGTAGATGCCCTCTCTAAGGCCAAAAACACAGTATCTATGGGACCTGATAACATCCCAGGCTGCATCCTACATGGGCTCCAAAAAGAATTAGCAACACCATTGGGTACTCTTTTCAGTCATAGTCTAAGCACTGGTTTCAACCCAGCTGAATGGAAAATTGCCACCATTATTCCATTACATAGAGGTGGTGGTGCTTCTACTGACCCCGGGAACTATAGACCTATTAGCCTGACTAGCTTTATCTGCAAGGCCATGGAGCAAATCATCATGGACCTTATATCTCTCAACTGTTCAGAGGATGGCCTAATGGTTAAGGTGTTTGCCTTACAAATACAAGGTGCAGGGTTTGTCTCTCACAAGGGATAATTGGCTAGGCTTAAAATGGCTCGCAAGGGCAGTTAGCTTAGTACTAATCTATGAACCTATGAACCTATGAAGATATAAGTAATTTCCAGACACTTGACCCTACTCAGTTTGAATTTGTAGAAGAGAGATCATGCCTGTTAAAACTGAGGACTTCTTCAAGACAGTCACTAAGGCCCTGGATGAGGTCAAATTTGTGCATACAGCCAACCTAGACTTAGAATTGCGGAATGCAAGGCTTTTGACACTATCCCCAACTCAGGCATCATTGACAAGCTCTCCCAGCTAGGTATTAACCCTTATATTGTTACATGGGTCACTAACTGGCCTACTGTTAGAACCCATATTGTCAAAATAAAATAATCTACCTCCAACAGCAGACCTGTAACCAGTGGTGTTCCACAGGGATCAGTCCTGCAACCTCTACTGGTTGGAATCTGTTTCTCCAAAGTACAAGAAAAAACTAAAGGTCTGTGGCTGCCAAAGTTTGCTGATGACTGCAAACTGAGAGCGGTCATAGAATCTCCAAATTATGTCAACATCCTACAAGAGGGTCTTACACAAAGAAATGATTGGTGCAATAGTCATGGCCTTAAACTCAATACAAAAATATATTATCATCCCTTTCAGTAACAGTGATGTTCCTGCTACCACATCAATAGCAACACCTTAACTACGCACTCAGTGGTGAGAGACCTGGGCACACACTTTAACAGCAACCTTACCTTTGACCATCTTGTCTCCACAGTGTTAAGAAGGGCATTTTATATGCCTCATCTCATAAGTAAGGGCATTGCCTCCAGAAAAAAAGAAAGTTATAACTTCCCTGTACTCTTCCCTCATCAGGCCAATAGCGGAGTACAATGTCCCTTTTGGAATGTACCTTTTCAAGCACATGCAGCAATTGGAGAGACCACAAAGGCTCCTCATAAGGAAAATTCAAGGTCTTGAGCATCTGTCCTATGTCATTCATCTGAAATCACTGTCACTTTTCTCCGTTTCATACAGACTACTCTGAGACAATATGTGCCTTGCATACAAGGCAATCTCTGACCCTGCTTTATTGGAAATGCTACAGTTTTGTAAGTCAAATGGTACACGAGTTACTCACTCTAAAGACCTTAAACTGGTGCGTTACATTAATAGACCCTGCTGGAGGGACAGATTTGTCTCCTAGAGGTTACCACACCCTTGGAACAGACTCCCACTTCATGTCAAACAGAGCACCCCAGTGGCCCACTTCAAATGCAGTCTGGGCAATTGGATGGATAACCATAAATTCACCCTGGAGGTTCCCCGTGTCACTCTTGGACAGAGGCAATAGGTGCTGATCATGGAAATAAGGGTAGAACTTGGCTAGGTCTGTAAGGGCCCTGGGGCCATTAGCCTGGTAACTTCCTATGATCCTATGAACTAGAAGGTGCATTACTAAAGAAAATAACTAAAGCATAAGACTGAGATAGCAGAAATGACAACTTACCTTAACTGAGCATGGTCAGCTTAGGTAGGTATTTCATATTCGTCCCTACTTAAAAATAATATATTATACTGTATTAGGGATTCTTAATAAGGTTACGCCCTCTTAAGATGACTATTCTATTACAGAAAAAGAATAAAAGGTGAGATGAAAATAGCAGGTGCAAAAATGGAAAGTTGAAGGAGAAAGACAGAAGGAGAGAGAAAGGAAAATTAGGGACGATTGCCATCTTGATAAGAAAACTAATTTTAGAGAAACCTGATGTAAACATCTTGGGTACTTAGTAATGTCCTGAAATCTTTAAAAAGATGGACATGCCTAGCAGATAGTCCGTTATGTTTATATACATACACACACATATATATATATATATATATATATATATATATATATGTATAAAAAATCAGTTGTTCTTGAAAATAAGTGCTATGGAGAAACATACTCATGATTTAATGCTGCTACTTACACTGGATATCAAGTTTGGGCTTAACAAATTCTCCTTAAAACTTTTTTTTCTGGCTAGCAGATATGCATACCTTAATCAATAGCCATAAAGGTAACAAGAATGGCAAAAGTTTATCTCAGCAAAATAAAGTAAATAATTAGTGGCCTGAGAAAAAATAAAGATACATCTTTCAATATTGCAGTCAAACAAAGTTCATGTCTTACATTCCTATACAAATACTTTGAAAGCAATTGTTTTGGTATTTATCTTGATATTTCAGGGAAGGTGTATTAGTGTCCCAAAAATCTCTCAGCATCTTTCACATCCTCTCCTTCCGACAATGGTATATTGCTGAAGTTTATACTACTATTTGATTATTCTTGACTTTTTCCAATAAAGAATAGCAAGATATAGCTAGGCCTCTATATATAACTGATCAGCTGATACCCAGGATCATTTCTAATTTGAAATTTATAAAAATAACAGCTACAGTCAACTTTAAATATCAACAATTTTTCAGAGAATAATATAAGGTAATATTAACTACCACAAAATTAGTTAAGCTAGCTGCTCCAGAGATGACAAGTATAATTTGTCCAAAAGCTAACATAGCTGTTAAGGAATAAGCAGCATTTTATTATATCACTGCATAATACTTCACATACAGAGGAAGGGGCTGGAGAAGGAGTTCAAAACAATGAAAAAGAACCTATGACCCTTATACCTTTAATAAACCAGTGCAAGATAAGTAGCTTAGAAGCTTTGATCTCAAACTATCTATAGCTTTAGCTTCACAAGCAAGCAGACTACAATGCTACAACTCTTGTACATCTTCAAATAGGTGATGGATAGTAAATGTTATGTTCTGCCTGCATGACCCACCATTCATGACAAACTATTTAAACTGGTAGACCTAGACCACAGACAGCATCAGTAAACTGGATTTTCCCCTATTTTAGATATATAAATAATATATAATGAGTCGGAAGTGTTACAGATCATATTTTGTCTTCCTCTATATTAAGTTTTTCTACTGGTTTTAGACCACCAATTAGAGGCAGTCCCTATTCATAATATTTAGCTTGACTCGCATGAATCTAAAGTTCCCTCCTTGCATTTAGTTACTTAAAAATATGCAGACAAATACTGCCACTTAAGCAAGTACCAATACTTAAGGTGTACCTTCTTGACATCCCCTTTTCCAAAAGAATGAAAACCTTAAGGTACTAGAAACAATATGCAAGGCATTCCATCCTTTCAAGAGGATGAAAAATGAAATTAAGTTCTGCTGACAGTATTTTCAAATATTGTTCTGCAAAACTACAGCTTGCACATTTTAGCCCATATCCTTATGTCAGTAAGGAAGATAATCCCAATATATTTTAAGCTGTTTCTGTGCCCCTGTAGTCTTACTGTAAGAACATTAGGCATAATACACATGACCTTTGCACCAAGGAGACAACATGTCATCTCAATTTTTTCCCAAATACAAATCTAACACATTCAGTGAAAAATGCTGCAATTTTAAGGTGTGCTTCTTAAAAGTATACTGGTTGAGGAAAAGTACCAAAACTGTCAAATGCTTCCACTAGACAATACATGATCATTACAGCAGTTTTCATACTGCCCAACATATTTCCTGTTCAGAGTTTTATACTCCCTACTGCCATGAAAGATTTGCATTTCACTTTCCATAACTTCCAAGGCAGGATACATTAAAATACTTCCAAACAGAATGCAATAAACAAAGGGTTGCTTAGAGATGGAATTTAAACATTTAGACCTAAAAAGCTCAATATTCAATACTTTCAAATTTTGTAACAGCCCAAGGTTTTCACCTCAAGAAAGTACTTGCATGTAAAAGTGATATTTTTAACAAAATATCTTCTTTAATAGTAAACAAAATAAAGTGCAGAAAGTGGATGTTTACTATCATATCAAAATGAAGCCTTTATCTCAGTTATGTAAGGATTGTTTACCTGAGGATGTCAGCAAAGAGTGTCAAAGCACTGTGTGAAGACATCATCTACCTGTAAACAGAATACAACTAGTTTCTAAAATAAATCATTTTCACAACACTTGCTTATCTCATGAAGAGGCATTTATAGCACCGGACCATGTCTCTAAACTCTCCAGAATTTTGAAAAGCTTCTTTGACTTTGCCTCATATTTTTGTCCGTTTGCTCATAAAACGTTTGATTTTCTGCCACATCACTCATGATTACAGTCAGTCAAAAATGCTTGACATATGAGTTTCATAATTCTTACAGTTCGTGCAGGTGTTACGTGAGTTAGAGTAATATTTAAAAATTCTCCCTGATTTCCCCCCATTGTCCCACCTTTATTTTTGGACTTGTCTAACATTCTTGAGCAAAGAAGTTGAGAGGTATGGACTAAACTGTACTAAAAAGAACCACACAGTAGAAAGTGTGCCTTCCAACAAAAACACTTGTAACCAAAGAGAAGCAAAAATACACACTGGTACAGTTACAGCATCAATAAACTTCCTGGTTGTGTAAGCCAAACTGAGTAAAATCTCAACGGACCATAAAAGTAACCTTTATTAAAAATCAGTCAAGCACTTTTGTCCCACATACGTTGGGACTTCTTCAGAACTAATTAAAAACCAAACCAACACTGCTTAAATACTTCTCTTACAAAACTGAATATGATCATGTGACACCAATAACGTTCATCCAAAAAAGGATAACTAGTTCAGAGCCCTTTAGATAGTATGAACAAGTACTACGAATATAACAGAGGAAGCAAAAGCCAGATGAATAAGGAACATTATTAGAAAAACTCAGAGCTTGCTTAAAATACAATGCCTACCCAATATCCCGAAAAATACAAATATGTAATAAAATATGTGTGTAAAAATGCATATAAAATATGTATATGAAAAGACTACCATGTTGAGGAGTGACATAAAAAATATATAAACAGAACTCAATGATCCTGCTCCATAAATTTTGAGCCCTAAAAAAATGAAGAATAGAAAGGTTTTCATTTAAACTTGGGGGTATAGTGGAATTTAATTTTAATTGCCACTGTAATTCCCATCTTTCAATATCCAACTCACACCAACCTCCCCTTGGGTTCTTAGGGATAATGTCAAGAATTCCAAAAGTAGATTTTGTGAGCCCTATACAGACCAAAATGTGCTTACATAGAGCATTGTTGGGGTTCTCTGTATAAAGCGTGTAAAGATATTTGTAAATTAATTTTCTCAACTGTCTTTCTGTCTTTCCCACATAAAAAAAAATCCACATTTGCTACGGATAGCAATGTAAACTATACCTTTAGTGACACAATTACCTTTTCTTTCAAAAAAGGTTTGAAGGGAACATTCTGTAGGGAAACAAAAAGCCCTTCTAAAATATAAGAACATTGTTTGCATGTTCCACAGCAAGATGTCCCTTTACAGTTGGAATTTATGGGGGCCCTTACTTGTTCAAAGTAATATTTAAGGTTTCTCCCAGTTTTAAAAGGAAAATTCAATCTACTCTCTAAGACCTCGAACATTTTGGGGTTATCCATAAAAATAATCCAGTGTTTGGAAATTATATATTTTATCTCATTGGAACCAAAACCAAAGGGAACAACCATACTTTTGTTAAAATGTTGCTTCTCACCATCTTTTCTATTGTCTTTTATGTTACCTTGAAACATGTAGGAGTCATCCCCTAAAACGGTTTAAACCTTGAACTCCATCCTTTGAAAACTTTTTCACCTATTTTACAAAACAAGTCCTGGTGGTCCCCACTTACAAGGAAGATCTGAACATTTTTATCAAGTTCAACCTTGAAATTTGTTAAGTTCAAGCACATTCTCTCTGCTCGCAGTAACTGCCCCTTAAAAATGTTCCTTTTTGTCTACTGGGCGTGATTACTTTGATAGTCTAGGTAGCTGTTAGAGAATGTGTCATTCCTAAAAATCTTTGAAGCAAAGGTACAATTAGGAATGTGTTTGTACAAAGTAGCATGTAAATAGTCTATACTAGTACTCACAGAGGTAGAAGTAAATTTCAGATATGAACAAACACTGTTTAAGAACTCTCCAAAGTCCTCTGATTCCTGTGATGACATTTTCCAAAGAATAAAAATGTCATCCAGTCAATGTAAATAAATGTACTTCCCTTCCTTAAATTTTGAAGTGAAGACAAACTTCTTTTGTCCCAGTCCTCTTCAATAAACACATCACACCAAGTGACATTTGATGACCTTTATTAAACTTCCATAAACATGATTGTTAACCAATAGTTATTAATTTCAACCAAACATGAGACGGGATAAAAACATCCATGGAAAGAAAACACAAAATAAATAACCATAAGGGCAGCGTAACCACTCACCCTTGAATAAGCAGCATCCCCCATTTGCTCACTTATCCTTGCACTTACAAGGCAGCGTACCACCACTCACTTTCAATTTATTGAATTATACCACCAACCAAATAAGCAGCTCTGCCTGCTTATTTACTTATCAAGCAGTGCAACTGCTAACTTTCCTTCCCAACTTATTGAATTGAACATCAAACACCAGAAGGGGAACAGAAGAGGGCAAGCCTGCCTCTCATCTCCATCCACCAGCCTGACCAGGGTGTTCCCCCTCTCTCTGACCAAACTTCAAGCAACCTCACCACCAGTAAAGCTTTAGGCCGAAAATCATTCGGTGTACCCCATCTCCTGTAGCCACTCTGAATCCAAGTCATCACCTAACTAAGGAATATAGTCAGTTGCCTAAACAGCCAAAAGCAAACACTGATCCCTCTCCTAGGTTAAAGAAACAACTGTAACCTAGCATAACCACTGTGCATGCACTAAATAAACCTTAGCAATGACCAATGAAAGCCTCGTAATGATTCCAAGGACATTACCAGCCAACTAGACAAAACACTGAGCTCTCTGTCACTAAACCAAGCAAAGGCAATTGAATAGCATCATGCCACACTGCAACCCCAGTACACCGCCCAATGAATATAATAACCAAATGAGATTTCTTCACTTGAAACCATGCAGCAGCAACTGCATACCCTCACATCTGATTGCAACCCTATTTTAACTGACCCATGAATACAATATCCACATGAGATCTCTGTACAAAATTCCATTCAAATAAAATGAGCTGCAAATAGTATGTTCAGTTATCCTTGCCACCCGTGCAACTGCTGTACTCACACCAGCACACTCCTTTACCAAATCAACTGCCTTACCTTGTGACAACTCTTGACAAATAACACTTTCCCTCTGAACTTCTTCCAACAGACAACTGTAAAACACATTTAACCAATCTAGCAATGCCCTACCATATACTTTACTTATAAGAAGAGCCCCAACTCCTGGTTCAAGTTCTAAATCATAATGCAATTCAACTCACCTCATCAAACATGACACATACAACTATTGTATGAACCATAACTCCAACAACCCTAACCTATTCCAGAATAAAATGGGCCTATATTACCAGATCGAATGTTTAGGTTATCGAACACCTAAACATTGTACTGGTAATATCAAAAGCAAAAAAAGGTGAACAGCCAATTTAACGCAGGGAAAGAATTCCCTTGGTCATGAGCAGGATTTTGCCATATTGTCTACTGTAGAGCGATCTCAAAGTTGGTATATTTAGTTAGGGGGGGTGTGAGGGTGAAGCCCCCCACTTTGTTTGGGTTTAAAGTTGTTGTTTTTTTTTTTGTGGCTAAGGGAAGTCTTTCCCTACGCCATTCGCGTTTTTTAGTTTCGATATTACCAGTTCGATGTTTAGGTGTTCGATAACCTAAACATTCAATCTGGTAATATAGACCCGATTAAAACACGTAATATCCAACATCCCCATTATCCTTCCATCCTGTTGTCCACAAACCACCCCACAAACTCAACACCTCCCGCAACTTTCAAAAATGTAAACACCCGTAACCATCCATAGCCATCTTCCCCAAGTGCCATCCCCTTACATTTTTAAATACAACACAATAGTTACCTGCACCAACTTATTAACCCCTACCCACAGCAACCTGATTAAACTGACGACTTGCAATTTCCGTGACCCGCACATCTGAAAACATCCTTAATCATTAACTTAGCCCTGGCTTTCCTTTGGCACCTTCATGCCTAATAAGTAACACTGACCTACATCTGCAAAGAATCACAAACAATGGCTAGCATAAACCTGCTGACTTCTGCTATAACACAAATATCTATCTGCACCCATGTCTTCAAAACACCCGCATTCCCATAATGCTCCATCAAACCTTATCTACCCATAAAAGTCTTACCTGTACTGCACACCTTCCAACAATCCAAGTCAGAAATCCAATGGCATGTCCACTACTTACTGAAAACCATCCCCGATATACAACATGAATGAAACTTGTTTAAAAAGGGGTTAATTTCCCCAAAAATAGCATGCTTGAAACAACTCCCACTTCATATCAAACACCAAAACATTTAACCCAAAGTGAACCATGCAAGGGCAATTATCCATCATCATGCCTAACTGCAGCCCTATTTCCCCACCCCATGTATATAATCATGACTAAAATGATACTTCCTTTCCAAAATCAATTTTAATTACAAATCTCCCATCACTCCAACTATCCAGCATAAGTAGAAAAACGTAATGACCATCCTGGCATTCAATGATCAACAACCACCAAAATATATCCATAACAAAAAACCCATAAACTTTAACCCCATGAACCTCCATTTCCCGATGTCACCCACAGCAATGAAACCTATCTTGACAATAGACAATGTTCCCAACTAAAGTTTTACAACAAAGGACAATCCATTTAATGTCAATATCTGAACACACATCCCCACCTAATGTCTTCCTTCAGTACTAAGCAATTATTTGGTGTAATAAATACACACATCTCCTATGCTCTGTGGTGTGCTCCCAAGATAATACTCCTACACCTGACCCATTCCTATGAAGATCCCAGCTAATGGTAATGTAGCCCTCAAACACTCCTGCTGCTCCATGCAAAAAATCAAAATATTACCTTGTATCTGCTGGACTCCTTCCTGCAGCTTCTACTCCAGCCAAAAGGCTTCTCCATATTCAGATACTCTGTTCTATCTACCTTCTCCAACTTCTGCCTACCTTCTCTGCATGTTCAGTTCTCACTGGGCACACTGCTGTTGAGTCCACATCCCTTGGACCACTAACTGCTGCAACTCTGCACTCCTGCAATCTGCAAATTAAAAGACAACGGTAACTTTGTATAAATTCCAATGGTAACTCTGTATGAATTCCTTCTGTACTAGAAGTAAGGAAGTCCTAGACAACTCACTATAGTGATTAACCTTCCCTACTTAAAGCAGAATTATCAAGTCCTGAAAGATTCATGTATACACCACACCAATTTGTTTCCACTCTGATTTCTAGCCCGAAACATCATTTTTTTATATGTCCCTAACCACCCACATCCTTCTACAACTGTTCAGATTATACTAACCTCTTAAAGCAAGTTCGACAAGACCACAAAAAGAAAAAAAAATGAATAGGGACACATTAAATATCGCTCTTACAAATTCAGAGAGATGCCAACCTCAAAGCTGGTTTCGTAACTGGTTGTGTCTTAGCATAAATTTGAAGCACCCATTACCTGCGAATATTACATCTAAGTTCCCGAATTCAAACCTCGGCAACTTGCTAGCATTTGCCAAAACCTCCCATTTTAAGAGAACTTGACCAAACTATGAGTCAGCCTGCACCTTCTGCGAGAATCTCATGCATTACCAAGATATGAGACAAGACCTAGACATTCTGCAAAATCTGAACAAAGACAAGATAAGCCCTCATCTGGAAGACATTCCAAACCCAACAATCCTGAACTGCAACGCCCTCAAGATAACAGCAGAGCAGCTGTCTAAGCATGAACAGGACAAAACTTACACCCCTGACTGCTCTCCAGTCTACAAAACTGCTGCTCTATGGACTGCACACCACTCACAGAATCATGCAGCAAGCATGCCTCCTCCAGTACACCAACAGCAAATTCTGCCACTACCCTTAGTTAACAGTTTTACATAATGAACTCCATACCAAACAAGGCAAAATCAGAACAAACCATAAATAACTGTGAGGCAAAGGTCCAAAACTAGAGATTTTTTATTTTTTTTATTTTGTTTTATTAATGGTGCTGCAGATTTAAGAGGCTAATGCAACAACTGGTAAGGCCATGCCTCTCAACCTCACACAGCAAGAAATCTGGCAAAGCCATAAGCAAAAGTGGGACAAAGGCCCAAAATAGAAACAGTTTTCAATATTGCTCCTACAAACTTTAGCCTGAATTTTCTGAGGGTATGAAGTCTGAAACTCAATTACTTCAATCTTTATTGAGTTGCCACTAATTTTCAAAAAAAAAAAAAAAAAAAAAAAAATATGAGGCAAAAATCTGTACAGTCTGCAAAAAACTGTACATTTCAGAGGTATGGACCGTGTTCCTTTAGCATGACGCTGCTAATACTTATGAAGTCTAAAACGTAACAACTATCATTAGTTGATAAATATTTCTGTGTAAGAGAAATATTTAAGCAGTGTTACTTTGTTTTTTAATTAGTTCTGAATAGGTCCCAAGTGTATTTGGGACAAAAGCATTTAAATGATTTTTAATAAAAGTTATTTTTATGGTCCGTTTGGTTTTTACTCAGTTTGGCTTACAGAACCAGGAAGTTACTTGCTGCTGTAACTGTACCAGTGCGGCTTTCTGCTTCTCTTTGGTAAACGGTATTAAACTCAATGCCTTTCAGTCATGATGAAGTTTTAAACTGCGGGAGTCAAACATTGTTATAAAACAATTGCATTAATGGCAGCATTAAATAGTTTTGTTTTAATTAGTTATTTTTCCTGAAGTTTGCCTTGTGGACTTTATTGTTTGCTATTCTATAGTGGCTTTTAATGGAAAACTATCTCTTTTATCTTATTGAAAGCTATTGAAACTGGCATCCTTGGCCTCTGCTGAAAATGGGAGTTGTGCCCAGCCAGACTTTCTCAGTAAATAAAAGCAATAAATAAATAAATAAATAATATAAAACAAACAAATAACAGACAGGCAGTGCTCCATTCCTCAGTCCCCCATCTATCCTTACGCCATTAAAGAAAGCACATTTTTGACAGGTGTGTTAAAACTGCTGTTGGTAAAGCTCTTTTGAAGACAACATTTTCAAATGCACAAAAAACTCAGATGAGCACCTGTGATGCCGCTCATCTGTCATCTTTGTAAATTATCCTCTTACAATCTATGCATTCACAGTTCTGGCTCCTCTTACAAATGAGCCATGATACCCTGACCGTTCATCTTCCAGAATAAATAATCTTCTCCTTGCCATTGGTGGTTTACTCACATATTCTGGCCATGCAGCTTAAATGGACTTAACATGAGTCTGTAACTCATCGTCAGCTTTAGTAGTTTTTTAAAAATATTGCATCTTTGTTAGAGAACTTGCATACAGGCATGACCTAAGCATACACTTCGCAGACTAAAAATACTTTTTCAGTGCCAGAACAGGAAGCAATGTGGATGGAGGGACTCTCTATCTTACAAAAAGAAATGTAAAAGTAACCAAAATTCACAATACTCCATTTAGAAGACAAACATTTCCTAAAAGTCTCTAGGCTATTGACAGAATCACAAAGCCAGTGACTCACTAATGAGTTACAAGTCCTTTATAAAATAAATGAGATAAAGCTTGGGGTCAGTGGAAAATTTTACATTCCAACAGAAAATGCGGAGAGGTTCCTCTTTCTAAGGAGTTTAGCTAAAAAAACAAAAAACAAAAAAGGTTGGCACAACAAAGCCAACTTCCTACTAGCTCAAATCAAATAAAAAGACTCTTCCCAATATTTAAACATAAAAAAGATGCCGTACTGTACCACCACCAAACTTTCACCCACTATTTCAACATCTCAGAACTCTAGCACCATAGTAATAGAACCTCATTCATCTACTTCAAAAGTATAAAGAGATAGTGCAACACTGTTAGACAAAATTCTAACCCAACTCCTTTAGGACCATTTGGCCTTAATCCATGACTTATTGTACTTCATTGTGTACACCTTTCAAACTCTCAAGTACTTCTCCACCCTCTGCCTCACTAAAAGTATTATAACAAAACAGTGTAAAGTGGCATTTGTTAAAGCAGCACACAAGGCAGTGGAGCCCTTTAATGCTAATGACTTTAGGCTAATTTGCATATTTTCAGCCCTTTGCAGACAATTTGTAAAAATAATATAAACAAACTATCAGAAAGTATCAAAGTATGTAAGAGTCTTTCACAGCATCAGCGTGGTTTCTGGTCCACCTGCAGTACCAAGAGCAGCCTGTGCATCTTTAATGATGATATACTTTAGAGAGTTAATAAAGGCATGTTATCAAAGGCTTTTCATCTAGTTGATTATGCATTCCTAATAAACTCCATACTTAGTCCCACAAGGATCAGTATTTTTCCAAGCCTCTTAACTGTCCAGATTTTCACAGATTGTCCAGATTTTTGCCTAATATTTTTGGTCCATTCCTACTAAAATTTGTGGTTTTCTGATAAATATCTGAGTATTTTAGTCATTAAATAATGACACAAATTTGAGATTTGAACTTTATATCCTCCAGAAAATGCATGGTTCTCCTGTTCGATTCTCGGCTGGATTGCAGGGAGTGCCTTCTGTGTGGAGTCTGCATGTCCTCCCTGCGGTTGGGTGGGCATTCAAAAGATATGCCTAAATGGGCGTGCCTTCGTTGAAGGCTGAACTTCGAGCTGGCACCTCGTCGTTCGTGAAAATCTACTGCCAATCATTAGCAGATCGGAGTTCCGCTGTGGCGACCCCTAACCAGGAAAAGCCGAAAGACAGCAACATCCTCCAGAAAATGCATGCTAACATAATGCCTGTTATTCTGTGTAAGTTTCTATCTGAGAGCAATATTTAAATTTTGTCCCTGTTTTTAGGCCTTTGCTCCCCTGCCATACTTTTAAGCTTTGTCCAGATTTCTTGCTTTAAGAGGTGTGGGTGTTTTCTCATTATTATTCTCGTTGCTCATTAATATTCTGTCTGTTGATATCCCCTACCATTTCATTGTCTTACATACTGAAGACATGGTTATCCTCAGATAAGAGATTTTTTCATGTGCATATAGACAGGGAATAAGAATAGGATCTGGAACTTCTCTCTAACAGGCTAGATCAACACCACCTCAGAAATAATAGAAACAAATACCATTTAAATGCCTTCAAAAACTGACCAAAGCACCAAAAGAGCTGAACTATTATCCACAAAAGACATGAACCTGTCAAAACAGTTCAACCTGGGCATTTGGCTGGACTCAAATCTCAGTTTCTAATTTAATAAATAAATAAATTACTAGGATCAAAGTAAACAAATTATTTTTGAAAAAAAAAGATTTCCTACTTCCACTCACCTGCAGGAAAAAAAAAACAGCTATAGAAAAAGGAGTTACACCTATACAACTTAAAATTGATTCTAATAATAGTCAGAGCCTCAGAAAACAAATGGACATCACTATAAAACTGTTTTAAATAGTATTTGAAGGTTCACAGCCTTATCACTAGAAAAAGACCACTATACTTCATACTGCCAAAAGCAAAATGGCTACCTGCCATACGTATATCAAAGCTACTAAGTGTATCCTTTGTCTTTAAACCTATCATTTGAGACACATTCTCTTCTTTTCTGACAAGTCATCTGATAGACCCACAATGTTTTTTTATTTATTTATTGATTGACTGATTGATTGATTTATTTATTTAGTTTTTATTGCCCTTTTCCCTGTGCATCTGAAGTGAGGAGGGAGTATGTCTGCCCAACTTCACACCCTCAGAAAATCTTTGAAGACATGTTTCACAAATCACAACAAGCAATACATTAGTCTTCAAACATACATGTCAAATTTGTGAAGAAAAACAAACTCTTTAAAGCAATGTTTTTTTTTTTTTTTCCAGGGGAAGCCTCCCTGTACCTCTTCCAACAACCCTGCAAATCAATATATATTAATTCCATACAGGGGGTAATCCTTACTGCACCCCACATGTAAGGGTTTTGTCCTCACTCCATCTCTTTAAATATGCATTGACATTGCACAACAGTGGGCAAACAGGGAAACCTCTTTAGTCCATTAGATCATCTTACTCTAAAAGTCACAAAGAGGTTTTGATGAAACAGGAATCAGTGCAACATTATATCCAAATAAAACACATTTTCTACAACTTTCTAGAACATAGCTTCATCACAATACACTCCTATACACTAGAATATATTTCAGAAAACACACAAACTTTACATGTTGCATGTTTTTTAATTGCTGTTTCTTTATCAGCATTGAGTTATAAAAAAGCAGCACATTAGAGGAAAATTTGTTGAATAATTTAAGTAATAATTTAAATGAAGTCTGGTTTATGATCTGTCAAAATATTAAGCGGTTTTCTTTACTATTCTTTCCCTGGAACATATTAGTGTTGGAGAAAAAACTATTTTGTGGTCTCACAAGCTGCTGTTGTACTCAAGATCTCATATTTAGGTGACTCTGGTGACACTTGCAGGTTCATATGTAAGTACTAGGCTAGCTGCCCTGGCGGCCATTTTAAGCCTAGCCAAGTTCCCTTTTCATGCTTGAAATAACCTATCTCATTTCGATACAGTTTGGCCTTACCCATCCCATGGACAATAATTATATATTAGGAAAAACACACAGCCAGCGCCGACTTCACTGTTTTTTTTTTTCTTTTTTAATTTTGTGCAAAGTGTTTTACTAATAATTATATATTAGCCTAATGAGAATAACTTGGATCCATAGATTGTTTGAAGGGTACCCATGCATGGGATAAAGCATTTAGCAGCTACCTCTGTCTACTAGTAATACAGGGGGCAGTCCTGGGGTACATTTTCTGTTTTCCATCCACAGATCTAAGATGTGCTTGAATATGGACAGGGATGAACCTTGTTTTATGTGGATGGGGAGTCTATTCTACAGCAGCTGTATCCTCTGTGAGATATACTTATCCCTCTAAGCTGTGCTGTTGATGTTGTAGAAGAGGTTTAGATCTCTAGATTGAGTATTTCTGATGCCATTTGACTTGCTGATGAGCAGTAAATCCAGCAGTAATGGTTTGGAGGATACCACATTCCAGACACGGGTCACTTCTTAGCAGTCTGTAGGATACTGAGTATAGTGACAGAGCTTTGAGTCAGTCCATGCTGGACATGTTGTTTAGGCCATGTATCCTTTTAGTAAGGTATCTCAAAGGGTGTTCCAGTTGTTGCATGTGTCTGGACAGATACCTAGCAAAGGGGGCATTATATTCAATGACTGGACTAATGAGGGCTGAGTAAATGGGGACAATACCATCCCTAGATTTAGGCACACTCTCTTTGTTTATAAGCTGTGCAATATAGAAGGATTTTCTTACAACAATGGGCATATCTTGGACAAAACATGGGTCATTATCAACATAAGTTTCCAAATCCTGAACAACTGGGTCAACTCTTAGGGGTTTATTGCCAATATGGTGGTTCCTAGGGGTAGATGACTTCCCAAAGGATACAATAATGCATTTTTGGCATTTAGTTTCAGTCCACAATTTTGACCCCAGTTATTTACTTGGGATAAACCTTCCTGAAGGATGGCTAAGTCATTTAGGATTCAATAATTGCTCCCAGCTTGCAGTTATCTGCATACTTTGTTAGTGAGAGCCCATAGGTATTGGCTTTTACTTCAGAAAAGTAGATGCCAAATAGAAGAGGTCCCAGAACAGAACCCTGGGGGACTCCACTGATGATTGGCCTCTTTCTGGAGGTAGCTTCCCATATGTTGATTATCTGCATCCTATCTTTGAGCCATTTGTCAATCCAGCAGGTGACATAGGGGTTTATTCATATTTTTTTTTAGCTTTTCTACTATAGATGAGTGGGGATTTGTGTCAAATGCTTTGGCCAGGTTGTGGGATGTGGTGCGTGCCATTTGCCTTCATCTATTGCTTTGGTGACCTTTTCAAAAAAAATGTACTTTACTGAATAAGCATGCCCTTGACAAATCCAAACTGAGATGGGATCTAGTGTTTGGAGGTTCCCTGTGTCCTGAATGATTAGTTCCTTGATAAGTTTTTCCATGGCTTTGCATATGAGGCTAGTCAGAGTTATAGGTTTATAATTGTCTGGGTTTGTGGAAGATCCACCCTTATACAGAAGAATAACTGTAGCTGTTTTCCATTCGCTTGGTACACAAACTATATGGAGCTGAAACTGAACAGGGTTGTTAGCAGCGTGACTAAATTCTGCTTCATGCAATTTAAGATGCATCTAGGGATATTCTCAGGTCCCATCAGTGCAGTATTTTTAGCTTTTTATAGCACTTTCAGAACTTGGTATTTTGTGATAGACGGAGTTGAGCCATTTTCAGGAATATCTTGAGGGATAGACAGAGGGGAGAGTGTAGTAAAGTTAGAGCTAAATTTATTGGCCAGTAGGTTCACTATATCTTCAGCCTCTGTGCAGATAACATTTTCATTTTTCACAATCAGCTCAATGCATTGCTGCAGTGTGCTTTTGAGATTATGAACATAACTAAAAAATACCTTATGATTTTATTTGGTTTGGGTAGCTATTTTAGCATAAACTTGGCTTTTGTAGATTGTATTAAGCTCCTGGGTTGTTTGAATATTTCAGGGACAAGGGCTCTAACATTCTAGGAATTACTTTCCTTAATTTTGGTTAAAATGTTCTTTTATTGTAAAGCTTGTCAATATTATGGTTTCACCATATGGGTTTTGTTTCTGGGGTTTGCCCTGCACTTATTCCCACAAGTTATAGATGCATCTGTGCAGCTGTTTAGTTGCTGGTTTAGTGTGGTGATGTACATTTCTGCATATTCAGCGGAGTTAACTGGGCTTGGTGGGGATTTGAAGCTTTCCAATATATAATTTAGGAGTAGGTAGTTTGTCTTAAAGACATTTCTAAAGGTACCTAGGGTGGAGAGCATCTCTGGTTTCAACTTTACTGCAAAGAAGAATGCTTTATGATCAGACCTAACAAGTGATGAAAATTCACAAGGGATGGGGCAAGATGCTCCCATATTAGTAAGGACAAGATCCAAGATGTTATTCCACCTAGTGGGTACTCTAATTGTTCTAGCACATTTGTATTAACAAAGTTGGGAATTTCTGTGCATGTGCACTAGTGATTCTTGTGGTTTTTATTCTCCCTGATCTTCTTTCTGGAACACTCTCTGTATGTCTCTCTAAAAACTTCAGTAAACCCAGAAACAACTGAAAATCTCTTTTCACTCAGAGAAATTCCAAGGTACATTCATCTTTAACAGATGGCCTCCTTCTACCGAATATTCACTGGAATTCTGAATTTTCACCTTATCTTCTTTAGAACAGAAAACAATGCATCATGCTTATTATAGTACCGTCTTTGTCTTATGGATTCAGTTTTACCTCTTTTTAACCTAATTATGATTTTAAGTGGTTAACAAAGATCAAAATGTAGGATTGCTTCTTTTAATGTATAATTCAAATGAATTCAGAATATATCATTGCTCACATATTCCAATTGTTTGTTTATTTATTAGCCATGTTTGTGCAATGATCTGTAGACCCTGTAGGCCCATGACCTGGGCCAGTGGCAGTAAAGTCCAGTATAATCATTTGATTTACATAGTATCTTACAAGACTTTTAATCACAAAAAATGAAAAATACACTTTGTCCATTAAAATCCAGAAATAAACTGCATTGCATAACAATTCAAACAAAATAAATAATGGATAAAACAAAGTATGTAACAATGTACTTTAGACATTAGCATCATTTATTAAAACAATAGCTTTAAGATCAAATTCTGAATATTTAGCCAAACAGAAAAAAAGCTACATGAAACCATTGGTTAAATAAACTGAAAAATATCACTACACAACATATACTCATCTTGAAAAATAAAATTAAGTATCTTCTAAAAATATTTACTTAGAAACAATAACAATAAGCATAAACAATCCCCCAGATTCAGCAAGCTCTCTACGGAGTGCAGGAATAGTGCAAGAGCTGCTGCATGCAATATGACCGACGAGCGATCCAGGATTGAGTCCCCAAGATGTGAACGAGCGCCCCTATACAATTCCCGCATAGACATCACTGCCATATGCTAATTACCTCATTTGCTGGTGAAAACCATGCAAATGAGGTGAATTAGCGATCCAGGAAGCAGGCAGGCATCTGTGCAGGAATAGTGTAACCTGCAGAAATGTATTTGGTTACTAACCGAATACATTTCTGCAAATTACAAAACAGAGGCATTGCAGCTCAAAAGAAAGCATGTATTCTATATAGTAGGCATGCCAATGGCCAAATACATGGCCATTGGCATGAGAAATATGTGAAATTTTATAAAAAACAAGTTTTATTTTTTTTTTTGGCCAATCTCAGCAGTTTAAGTGTAGGACAGTGGTTTGCAAATAGGATTGCCATGAAAATAAAAAAAGGGGAAAATAAGATTTTATATCCAAATCTACTTTTTGCCATAATAGTCAATAGCATGCATAAGGCAACAATACCAGGGAATAGTGGTTGCTAAGGGGGAAAGCTCAGTGTGAGTGTGGTAACTATGAATTAGCATTCTGGTTTATGCAAATGACGGGACTGATACTGAATCACAGATTTCCTCTCAGTGTTAGCTTGCACCTAACCGTGTAGGTGCAGCAACACCATTGTATACGTATAAAAGGTGGATGACCTCATAAGGGGATGTGTCATGCATGCTGTAAGCTTATTGGAGCTCTGTGACCTGTGTTTGCCCTTAGCTAAGCACAGCTAACGAAGGGAGGGGGTGTCTCACATTGTTGAGCACTGTTTTCCTTGCTTAAATGGGTGTGAGTGCCACGCGTCTGATTTTAAACAAAAAAACAAAAAAATAAAAAAATAAAAATAAATAGCAGCACTGTTCACATCTGAGCACTGGGTATGAGCTGTGCGCCTTGGGGCTTAAACAGGAAGGCAATGGGAAGGGAAAGCAATCAAGGAGAACTAGCAGAGCTGGTAGGTGCAATGTATCAGACTCAACCAATTACATAGGCAGCAGCCCAGCACACTGCTATAAACTATGCAAACATCTTTCAGTCTGTTTTTTCCCACAAACTCTACACCACCAGTGTACACAGATGGGGAAATTTTACCTGACAAAACTAACAAAATGTTAGGGGCTGCTGTCGCTCTAATACATCAATATGTGCAGGAGGCTGAGGGTGGTGAGAATGTGAATGCTGATGACCATCCCACAGTGAGGAGGAGGAGAAGAGTGCAAAGACACAGGGTAACCTACCAGGGGCTACATGAGCTGGAGATAGTGGAGCGCTATAGGGTGGACCGGGACATTCTACAGCAAATTGTTGAGCTGTGCCGGCCCCGCCTCACTCACAGAACCAACAGAGGGGAACCCATCCCAGTGAATACCAAGGTATGTGTAGGCTTAAGAATAGGGCAACTGAAGATATCATAGGGATCTTACAGGCATCAGCATCCAGGGTACTCCACCAGTTTCTGGATGTCATGTCAGCACATGCCAGTGAGCACATATATTTCCTCAACACCTGTGAGGTGTTGACCAGTAATATGCGTCTCTTCCACCAAATAGAGGAATACCCTGAGGTAGTGCGTGCTATAGACTGCAAGCATATACACATCAAAGCACCACCCGTTGAGCAGGGTAGGGTCGACATAAACAGCAAATGCTTCCCCTACATCAACTGCCAGGTCGTTTGTGATGCCCAGGGCATTATCATGAATGCGTGTGCTGGCAGCCCTGGAAGCTAGCAGGACTCCCACATCTGGCATATCACACAGCTGTACCAGTCATTTGCCAGTGGGGACATCCCATATGGCCACCTAGTGGGGGATGCTGGCTACGCACTGGAGCTGTATCTAATGACACCCCTCAGAAATCCACACATACCTGAACAAGAACTCCATAATGAGGCACACGCACAAACCAGACACATTATAGAGTGTGTGTTTCGGATGCTCAAGTCACGGTTCTGCTGCCTGGACATATCTGGTCAAGCCTTGCAGTACCCTCCAGCTACTTGTACACAAATGTTCATAGTAGGAGCCATGCTACACAATATGATCCCATGGAAACAGCTGCAGCAGAAACAGCATGGGGCAAGGCCACACAGCCCCCCACCATTGCCAAAGCCATCACAGGCACAGATTGACTCAAAGGAGGAACTACCTGAGCCTGCCCCTGTAGGCAGAAGGAGGCATGCTCAGTATGCCCAGGCATTGGCAAAGAGGCAATGCATAGCTCATAGACTGACATGGTAGGGACCCAGGGAATGACACCTCTCTCTGACATGCACATACAGTAAAAGGGATGCCAAACATGACACTACCTGTGCTTTACCATGTATAGGGAGTGTACTATGTGCAATCGACATAGTCAGCCCTCCAGCACCATCCTCATTACTGGCCCAGCCACAAGGTAAGTCACTCCTCCTATCAATTACTTAATGGAGTAGTATGTTCTGATAGTTGTATAGATGGTATGGACGCAAGCATGCAAGGGAATCGGGTGGCCGAATGGGATGGCAGCAGATAGTGGACACCTATATGGGCAGCATGAAATCCATAACAAATGCTGGTGCCAACATACTAGGCAGTAGTAGACAAGGTGACAAATCCCACCGCAGTACATGTGGTGGCCCAAATTACTGTGTGTGTCTATAGGACACACACATGCATGTCAGTGAGGCTCACATACTCACCACCAGCCTCATCTAGCAGGACAGGTGTAGATAACCATAAAGAAAGGCTGAGCTAAGGCTTCCAATTGATGGCAATGGTGAACAGCCCACCCCCCCTCCAGGCCTACCCAGATAGACTACAACAGGTCTGGCGGTTGTATGTTACTTCTGAAGGGTAAGAAGTCTGAAACTGAAATGTAGGTTAATAAAACTAAGATCTGTACTCTACTGATATGCCTCCAGTCTGCATGACAGGTCAGAATACAATATGAAATAGAAGCCAACAGAGTACCTGAAATACCAGTACAGTCATAGCAAATGTTTAAAGTCATCAGGTGTGCCCCCCCACAATCCTGTGTAGAAATGCAGTAACATGTAAGTGTGAGGAGTAATATCAGTGGAGCACAGATTGCCCCAGCTGGCCCAATCTGCAGGACAGATGGTTGCATGTGTACCATACGCAGGGGTCTGTGTGTTAGTTTGTTGTGTGTTCAATATTGTCTGGAAGTGGTCACCATGGAGGTTTGTGTCTCAGTGGCCTATGGGCAGTACTGACAACTGCAGTGCAAACCACAATGCTTCTTAGTGATACCCATGTCAGCAGCCATCCATATTAACTGTCCCGATATCAGTATCTGTCACCGTCTGAAAGATGGACATGCCATGAACGTGGGCCCATACATACACACAGTACACAGGTGGAAGTACCCTAGACAGAGCACATATAATGTAACTGTCAACTGCACACAACTTTGGAATTGTACATACAGGATAGCAGGACATTAGTTGTCTGTGTAGTATGAAATACTAATGTAGTCTGGCCAAGCACTGGCAGACCACAAAAGGCACAGTTATGAAGTAATGAGAGACTGCCTATGTCGCTGCACAAGGCAGCATAAAGGGAATGTCCCAGGTATATCTGTGAGTCAGCTGCAAATAGCTCCCATGTCACACATGCACTCAGCTCACCCCACCATCAGCTACAGGTTTATCACAGGTCATATTCTTGCTGTTGGGAATGGGTAAAGTATGACCCCACTTCTGTATGGAAATACCCACAGAATGCAGCATGCTGAAGAGGTGTCCTATACAGGTGTGTCCCTAGCTGTAAGCAGCACCCTGCCTGCATCCAAACCAATGGATCAATTTGGACAGGAAGTATTGCCAGTAACACCTCGCACACTTACCCTGTCACCCCAGGAGTATCCACTGGCTCACAGCCTGGGAATGTATGAGTGACAAAATGCACTGGCCTGCTACAGATGGCCCGCATCACTACCAAATGGCCTATAGTCCTCTGTCAAAGGCCTGTGCCTCACCTGTAGTGCCAATGTATGGTATCTTATGGGGTTCTAACACCCTAACACAGTCAACAGAACATAAATGCAAGGCCATGTTGACAAATCCCAGTAGCATGCTCCCATGTGCTACTGCAAGAACTGTGGACCAATCCATAAATACCGCTGAGTTGAAGGGCCAACTCTAGGGATACTTATCAGATATTGCTCACATAATGTTAGGAAGAGGATAGCATAACAGTGGGGGTGGTGTAGAAGCATGGACGTCATGGAGTGTGTGTCCATACTACACCTGCCTGCAAACCTATTAATGGGTGGCTACACACCTGCTCATAAACCACAATGTGAAGGGGAACTGACCAGATATATGAGCCCTGCCTCTGGGTAACCTGGATGAATCTGTACAGCTGAGAGTTATGGCCACAGCAGTATATGGCAATTCTGTTAAGTCGTTAAATGTACAAGAAGTGGATCATCAGGCACCATAGTACCATGGTGCTGGACGATTTACAAAGACCCATCACCAAGTGTCTGTACCTATTCCTCCAGAATGGCAGGAGTGTGCAAGAATGTGTAGGCTGTGGCCCACAATACTGGACTCAGCTTTATTCATCTTGTATTTCCCGGTAAGTAACTGTGAGCAAATAATTATATCTATCAGTAGTTGATGACATAATACATCAGAGTGTAAAACAGTACATATGTCTGAATATCTCTGCTAACACCAACCATGTAACACAAGCAGCACAGACAGCAATAGTTACAGTATCCCCCTATCTTTTGCCCATTGTGACTCCATATTGCCAACCTATCTACAGATATCCTGCAGAAACAGGTTGTTAGCTGTAGGTGTAGAACACCAAACCCTGGACTGGAGTACGACCCTACCTGGAATGGATTCACACACTCAATACAGAAGGTCATTCTGGACATTCTCCTACACTTAAAGAAATGAAGCCCATGTCTGACAACACAGTGGACTATACATATCTGTCATTTGCAGATGTCTGTGCACACACACCCAATTGTACACCATTTATGCTTCACACACACATTGGATAGAAATACTCACACATATCCAAGGCCAACACACTATATGTCAAACACATACACACAGAGATGTAGGGAAGAGAGAGACAGACAGTGACAGATCAAATTCCATTATGAGGCCTGTCCCACCCACATCCCATTGGCCTATATCACATTATGTGCTGATGTCAATCACTGCAGACATTCCTTTTGGTAGCCCTCAGCCTTGTAGTGTCTGTGGTGCTTGCGATAACTGTGTAACATTATAGTACAAATAAGTATTCATGTAGCATTTGTAAACTCAGTTCTGTCAAATGTAAAGTTGTGTGTGAGTGAGTGTGTATGTATGTTTCCAGAGGAATGATTTATGGCCCATTCACACACACTGCACTTCCCATTGCCCATGTTAGCACGCATGCTGATGTCATTCACCTTGAAATAAACCATTGGCCAAGTCTCACCCCTATAAGCTCTGTGGCGCTCGTGATAACTGCTTCAAATAAATCCATTTTCTTGGCAGCAGCTTTATACAGCAGAATTATTATAACTTTTCTTATTTAATGTTTTATTTTTATATGCTAGAATTAGCTTGTAGAAGTTTTAAAATTGTTGTAGCATAACCCATTATGTTGTTATGCCTATGAGCCTTAGACACTCCCCTATGTTTTAGCGGGTTCCGTCAATTTGTTCGAAGTTTCACTACTTCGAACTCCACTTCACCGAGTCCACTTGTTCGAAGTAGTGAAACTTCGAACTTTGACTTTGGCAGGGACACTATAGCGCAAAATGGGAATATTCCCTTTTCCCCGCAGTAGTGCGATCTCAGAGTTGGTATATTTAAGTAGGGGGGTGTGTGGGGGGGCAGAGGTACTTGCCCCCCTGCAAAAACATGTTTTAGTGTTTTTTTTTTTGGAGGAGTAGACTTCAGCGAAAGTGCACTTTTGATTAAGTGGACTTTTGCTGAAGTGTAAGGTCTACTGCTTAATTTTGAAGAAGTGTATTTTCGATGTTAAGCAGTAGACCTGTTTTAGCATATTTGCTTATGACATCTCACTCCCATTTAACCACCAATTGTATGAATTTTTTCTGTGAATATTCATCATAGCTTTGATTTGATTTCACTCATCATAGGGCCATAGTAGTTGGTTCTCCCTTTTAATATTTTATTTTTAATTGGTCAATAGGGGTTCATAGTAATACAGATGCCTAATGAATTAGTATTCTTTAATTTATTTTTATTTTAATTCATTCAGCAAACTTTTATTCCGCAACTCCATAATACTTTGATTTCCTCAACAAGCGGACACATGTATAGCACATATATTATATTTTACATGGTCGCAGTAACCCAAACAGTACTGTAAACGTTTTCACTTAGTGCCACTCCAATGCACTATGTTTGTTATTTGATCAATCATTTGTGTCATATTTTTTGGATAATTCATGTTTCACACCTCTACTATATCCTGGTATCTTATGGTGCTTTAGTTGTGTTGGCGGTAGTATACTGACTGGATGCATTTGTTCTATGAATATTCATCATAGCTCTGATTTGATCTGACCCATCATAGGTCTGCAGCAATTGGTCTTTTCTTTTAATATTTTCTTTATGATTGGTCAGCAGGGGTTTATAGTAATACAGATGTTTTAATACATCTTTAAAACTCTTATTTCTTAATTCCATAACACTTTGATTTCCGCAAAAAGCGGACAGATGTACAACATAAATATTATATTTTATATGCTCCCAGTAATCCAAATAGTACAGTGGACTTTTTCACTTAGTTTTACTTTGGCGCACTATGTTTGTTATTTGATCAGAAAATTTTCTTGTCATATCTTTTAGATAGTCATGTTTCACACGTCTACTATGTTTGGGTATTTCATTGTGTTTTAGTTGTGTTGGCAGCAGCATAAACTAAACCAACCATGTACTGGACTTTCACGTTATTGGCCATGATATTCAATTCTAAATTGTGATTGGTTATAATATATGTATGCTTAAACAGGAGATATTTATTTCAGCTTACTTCGATTCATTCTTTTGGTATCTGTTGATTACCTATTGGTTAGTCAATGATTGGCCATTTTGATTCATTTACAACTTTTTATTGGCTGGAGCTCCTGTTTTGTAGTTCATTCCAATATTGCTACATTTATCTTAATAATGAGCCAATCTTTTTTGAAATTTAAAAGAAGTGCTTTATTCCATATGTCTGTAGCTACATAATGCAGGTGGACTTGACCGCAAACGCTAGTTGCACTTTTTATTTGTTTTTTTCTAAACAGGATTAGAAGCTTTTAGTTGATGTGTTACATCAGTCTGCTGGCGTGCATGTGGGCAGACATGATCACAAGTATCATCTGCATTGCTATAAATATGCAATTCATAATTATAAAGCTTTTAATCATTTTTTAGTTACTCACTGTTATCTATCTGCTGCTGCATAAGTGGGCAGCATAATCAAAGCAATGCCATTTGCTTTTTAACTATTTTTCTCATATGTCTATTGGTACAAGTCTGCTGCTGTGAATACGGGCAGATGTAATTAATAACATCATCTGCCTTGTCCACAAATGTTGCAAAGATCCATTTTGGATCATAGTTATTTTATTAATTAATATTCGAAGAACGGATTATCTCATTAAGCACTACCATGTTTTGTTTAGCATCATCCCTGTACTTACGAATTTTTTAATACTAAGTGATCCAAGATAAGATGCGAAGCTTATGTTATACTGCTTTCCAATAGATTATTTTTGTTCTATCTTCTATTTTAATCAGTTTTTTTTTGGTTTATGTGGTTTACCTATGTCAGTTCTACCTAGTCCCTATTAATTGGCTGAAAATTTGCTTTGCAATTTTATGACAGGATATTCACTTTTTGTAACATGTTACTTCCTGATTTCACTCCTACTCATTTGCTATTTGTTGTTAAATGTAGAAGTCTTCATTAGTAGCAAAGTGATTGGTTATTCATCATTATTTTAACCAATAGGAACCTTCGTACACCTAGAGCTGATGAAGAAGAGTTCTGCCAAAAGCGCTTATCATATTTAGGCTTGTTTGTTTTTTTTATTTGTTCAATGTTTATTGATTAAAGCATATTTTATCCTTTTTTGGTCTCAACAGTTTTATTAGCCTACAGCTCTTACTGTGGTGACGTATTCAGGATTTTTTACAATTTGAATTATTTCGACCTGAATCCCCTTTAGCGTGAGTTGGATTATCTTTTTGTCTTTTAGATCTAGGGGGGCTAGCCAAGCATCCTTGGAGAACATGGTTAGCAGCTGCTGGAGGGTGAGCATATTGAATTTTGGGATCAGCAAGAAGGTGTTTAGAATGTTGGATGGGGCGCCATGTGCCCTCTTTTCTGAGCACCAGAAAAAGTCTGGAGTAGAAGCCTTGGCCTATCTCTTCTGCAGGAACGTGCTCTACTGCCATCACAGAGAGCAGGGAAAAGATTTGCTTTTGTGCCTCTGCCCACTATTCGGTGGTAGATCTGGGAACTCTTTTGGGGTTGGAAGAGTGTGGAAGGAAAATTTGTATCCCTGAGACACAATGCTCAGAACCCATTGGTCCTTGGTAATGGTGGCCCAAGTGCTTGAGTGAAAGGAAAGTTTTCCTCCTAGGGGTAGATGAAGGTGGGGAGAGGGAGGGGGTAGTGTAGGTGAGTCATTGTGAGTTCTTACCATAAGGGGGTGGCTTAGATCTCCCTTGTTTTGAAGTGGAGGTAGTCCACTGCTTAGATCTCTGCATTCCCTGGGGCTGCTGTCTGGGGGTTCTGTTCCATGGGGCCTAGACTGGGCTGGTTTACTAGGAGTAGGAAAGGACCAGTGTTTGGATGGACAATGCTTGCTGAATCTAGGTGACTGGACTGCAAGAAATCCTTAACTGTTTGCATACATTTTGCTTTTTCTTCCATTTTTTTTAAACCTCTTCTGCCTTAGTGCCAAATAAGTTATCTTTGTGCAAGGGGACAGCCAAAAATTTAGATTTGACATGGTCCGGTAGGGGTTGTTCTTTAAGCCATGCATGCCTTCTAATGACAGAGCCAGTGACTGCTGCCTGCAAGAAGCTTCTAGGGCATCAAAGCCACAGTGCAAGGTGTGTTTTGTTACTTGACTTGCACAATGCATTAACTCTTGTAAATCTTTAGATTCTGCACAAGCAGGAAGCGAAGACATTTTTTGTTTAAAAAGTTCCAAGGTATGTTACTGAAATTTCAGCATAAGGAACTGACAATTTAGTGTCCTGATAGCAAGAGTAGCTGAGGTGTATAATTTTTTACCCCATCAGTCCAATGCTCAGGAATTCCTGTCTGAGGGGGTGGGATTCTTAGCAGAGGTTGCTTTAATCTGTTTTGACCCTTGAGAAATCACCTCAGTGTCAGCTGTTGGAGTTTTGAAAAGATATTTGTGTGAGTCAGGGACTCTATAGTACCTGTCTAGTTTTCTGGGTGCGGGAGGTTGGGCATCAGGAGTCAAGCTGGATTGTAGGAAAACATCCTCCACAACATCCAGGAATGGGGGGATGGCCAAGGGTCTGTGCTGTGGAAGATCTAAGAATTCCCTGAGTCTCTTTTTAGACTAAGGGTAGTCCTGACACTCCCATTGGAAAAGCTCCCTTAAACTATGCAGGGTTTCCCAAAGGAAAAATCTTCTGGGGGAGAGGCTAAAGGAATGGAATCTTCTGCATCAGAATCCTCATAAGTGGAGAGGGGTTGCATGTCTTAATACTCAAATGCATCAGATTAATCTGACTCTTGTTCAGACAAAACTGCACGGGACAGTTCTCTTTTCCTTTTGGATAGGGTAGCTTGGTTTCCCCAATCAGCCTGATAAGGTCTTCTGCCATTTTAAACATTTCAGACTGAGGCACCTGAGAGTGGGTCAACAGTTTCTTGGGTGTGGTTCATACCCTGAGCCTAAGAAACTCGGTTGTTTTGGAAAGAATGGTAGTCATGAAAGAAGACGTTGGCTTGTGTCAAGATTCGGTAGTGGGAACGACTTCTTTGGAAACCGATGCCTGCTCAGTGGCTCCGGACCCATCCAAGGTAGAGACGGCAGCAGGATACTTAGAGCTTTGCAGAATACCGGACTCTGAAAGGGTCTCGGTAGCGGCCTGCGAATCAACTGAAGCGGGCATCAGGGGCTGCGAAAGCGCCTTACTGAGGACCAGAGAACTGACGACTAGCTTAACGGAAACATCATTGGTAGGTTTGGACCTGTGCAGTCTGCCTCTGTCTTTATCTTTACGTTTTTTCAGAATGTCCGCTGCAATAAGGGCCTGACGGTGGATAGTTCGGGTGTTGAACAAAGCACTGAAATGGCAACGGGGGATATCGTGGTCTGGGCCTAAGCAAGTGATGCAGTAAGAGAGGATGTCGCTGTGTGGTATTTGCTTTCCACAGCTGACACAATTATTAACTTTTTCTGACATCGGTAGACGAAAACTCAGGCAGCGGCCAACCAGCACTCATGAGAACTGCTTCTGCTTCGGGCTCCATGGCAAGAAAGACTGATGTAATGGCATCGGCTGCCTTACTTTATACTACTGATGACCTGACATCAGTCTTCAAGCGACAACAACATACGCAGAAATACTAAGTCTCTGGTATTTGGGCCAGCTGAGGGCTACCCTGGCAGGGATAACACAAATGTGATGACTGTAACAGTGAAACATGAAGAACATCTGTGAAAATATGTGTGTTTGCATGAAGAGTGTGTGTGTCTATTGACATCTGATTTGGGGGTCATTCACACTTACTACACTTCCCTTACCCCTCCTTTAGCACTGCTGCTGATGTCACTAACCTTCAAAAATATCTTTGGACAGCTCTCCAACATATAAGCTCCGTGGTGCTTGTGACTGCTGTATAATACTATAGTGTAGCAAACTAGTTAGGTAGGAGTTCTAATCCTGGTCCAAGCAACTGTGAAAATGTGGGTGTTTGTGTGAGAGAGTGCCTATGTCTTTGTGGATGCCTGATTTTGGGGTCATTCACACATACTACACTTCCCTAACCCCTCCTTTAGCACTGCTGCCAATGTCACTAACCTTTAAAGATACTTTTGGACAGCTTTCCAACATATAAGCCCCATGGCGCTTGTGATAACTGCCTAATACTACAGTGTAGCAAACTAGATAGGTAGGAGTTCAAATCCTGGCCCTGACAACTGTGAAAATGTGTGTGTTTGTGTGAGAGAGTGTGTGTGTCTTTGTTGACACCTGAGTTTGGGGTCATTCACATTTACTGCACTTTCCTTACCCCTCCTTTAGCATTGCTGCTGATGACTCTCACTTGTAAAGATACCTTTGGACAGCTCTCTAACATATAAGCTCCATGGTGCTTGCGATAACTGCATAATACTATAGTGTAGCAAACTAGTTTGGTAGGAGTTCTATTCCTGGCCCTGGCAACTGTGAAAATGTGTGTGTTTGTGTGAGAAGTGTATGTGTCTTTGTTGACAACTGATTTTGGAGTCATTCCACTTACTACACTTCCCTTACCCCTCCTTTAGCACTGCTGCTGATGTCACTCACCTTCAAAGATACCTTTGGATAGCTCTCCAACATATAAGCTCCGTGGTGCTTGCAATAACTGTATAATACTTAGTATAGCAAACTAGATAGGTAGGAATTCTAATCCTGGTCCTGGCAACTGCGAAAATGTATGTGTTTGTATGAGGAGTGTGTGTGTGTCTTTGATGACACCTGATTTTGGGGTCATTCACACTTACTACACTTCCCTTAACCACTCCATTAGCACTCCTGCTGATGTCACTCACCTTCAAAGATACCTTTGGACAGCTGTCTAACATATAAGCTCTGTGGCGCTTGCAATAACTGTGTAATACTATTGTGTAGCAAACTAGTTAGGTAGGAGTTCTACTCCTGGCCCTGGCATCTGTGAAAATGTGTGTGTTTGTGTGAAAGAGTATTTGTGTCTTTGTTGACAACTGATTTTGTGGTCATTTTACTTACTACACTTCCCTTACTCCTTCTTTAGCACTGCTGCTGATGTCACTCACCTGCAAAGATACCTTTGGACAGCTCTCTAACGTATAAGCTCCATGGTGGTTGTGATAACTGCATAATGCTATAGTGTAGCAAACTAGTTAGGTAGGAGTTCTATTCCTGGCCCTGGCAACTGTGAAAATGTGTGTGTTTGTGTGAGAAGTGTGTGTGTATTTGTTGACAACTGATTTTTGAGTCATTCTACTTACTACACTTCTTTCACCCCTCCTTTAGCACTGCTGCTGATGTCACTCACCTTCAAAGATACCTTTGGACAGCTCTCCAATGTATAAGCTCAGTGGTGCTTTCGATAACTGCGTAATGCTTAGTGTAACAAACTAGTTAGGTAGGAATTCTAATCCTGGTCCTGGCAACTGTGAAAATGTGTGTGTTTGTGTAACAGAGTGTGTGTGTCTTTGTTGACACCTGCTTTTGGGGTCATTCCACTTAATACACTTCCCTTACCCCTCCATTAGCACTGCTGCTGATGTCACTCACCTTCAAAGATACACTTGGACAGCTCTTTAACATATAAGCTCCGTGGTGCTTGTGATAACTGTGTAATACTATAGTGTAGCAAACTAGTTAGGTAGGAGTTCTATTCCTCACCCTGGCAACTGTGCAAACGTGTGTGTTTGTGTGACAGAGTGTTTGTGTGTCTTTCTTGACACCTGATTTTGGGGTCATTCCACTTACTACACTTCTCTTACTCCTCCTTTAGCACTGCTGCTGATTTCAGTCACCTTCAAAGATACCTTTGGACAGCTCTCCAACAAATAAGCTCTGTGGTGTGCGCAATAAATGTGTAACACTGTAGTAGCAATATATAGTTAGGTAGAGGTTCAAAACACAGTACTGGCAAAAGTGTGTGTGTGTCTAGCATCAGTATCCTGTGTGGGTGTTGGCATGATTGTGTAATTGCTACATTATTATACTGAGGACCTATATGTCCCAATGTCCACATTACAAGGCTAACAGTTTTCAAACACCATAGAGGTTGGTGTAGACAATCCACAGCCATGAATGTCTAGTGTCATGTTCAATGACTATGTGACATTATGGATTAGTGAACAATATAGGCAACCCTTATAATACTCAGAGACCACTCTCCACCCACGGATTATACACAAACATGCTTGGCTAGGCAGCAACCACTATATCGGTAGTTCTCCTGCAAATTGCCTCCCAGATACTACCTATGGTGTGATTGCAGTGGACTACATGCCTATCGACCAAAACAGTGCCATTGACATCAGAAAGTACTTTGTCTGACAGAGTGTGTGTTATGCAGTAAGTAAAAGGACATGTAACCCTGTTCCATCCCCTCAGTAGCCCAATCAATGTGTACAGTGGCCCTTTTGCCATATTCCCCACTAGATACCTGCAACAACTGTAGAGTCTGCAAATGTACCCCATAATGGGAATACCATGCCTTATATACATGCCCTGTATGAACAGACACCAATAACTCCAACGAATCTCTGTATCATACTGTCTATGTAGGTGCAATCACTACCTCAGTTACATAGTCAGGTCTCAGCAAATGAGGTCAGGAATGCTACTTCTGAAGATACCAAGCTGTCCACACAACATGCCCCAGAGACCTCAAGCACATTTCCACACTTCAAAGAACATGCATATGGGATATGTGCACAACCCATACACTGTCCATGTTATGGAAAATAACTCCCATACTTGTGCAGCAGTGCACATCGCTGGTAACCCACAATAGAAATCTGGATGAGTGGATGGGGAATGCAATATCCACCCCTGGGGACCACTCCAGTGACTATACTCCTGAGCCACAATAGGAAATATTTTCATGTGGCTTGATGCTAGGGTATTCATTGGGCTAGCCTTGTACAGCCTTCAAGCCCTTTCACCTACTACACACCTATGAAGCAATGAACCTATGGATCTCAGTACTGGGAAGTGTGTGTGTGTGTGTGTGTGTGTGTGTGTGTGTGTGTGTGTGTGTGTGTGTGTGTGTGTGTGTGTGTGTGTGTGTGTGTGTGTGTGTGTGTGTGTGTGTGTGTGTGTGTGTGTGTGTGTGTGTGTGTGTGTGTGTGTATGTGTGTGTTAATAGTAATCCCAGTGTGTTTGTTTGATGAATATCCCCTGTGGCTGTGGTTATTAGGAATCGGAGGTGTGTCCAGACCACAACACGTACCATTCTTCATTCTACAACAGATGTAAATCAATATATACTTATGTACAACCCCCAGCCCTATAATATGTGAGGCATATGCAATCACTGCATTACAGACCGGGGATTTCCATGCACATACTGTACCCTGCCAATGACAAGGTGAATGTGTCACCACACTGCCATACCCCATAGTCATGCTGCAGGGCCACATCCTGGTGACACACAGATGTCTAGAAAGGAAATGGGACACAGCATGTGATAACACATCCACTCAGCACTTCACTTGTGGGGGGAGAGAGGGGTAAAGCTGCCACTAAATGTGTTGCCAAGACTGTGGCCAACATCTGTTGTCTCAGGATAGGTATTAGCACTGTGCAGTAACTCACAGCACTTGTGTTTAATGCTGTGGAGGTTGTTGATGTAACTATCAAAGGCTGTTGCGACTGTTATCATTGTCTGCCTCATCTCTGCCATCATAGATGTCCATAGGAGATTCCATGTGGGATCCAAAGTTGTGTTTGAGGATAATAAGGGAGTTCAGCAGTCATGGGGCATCACCTTTCTCTGCAACAGTATCCTCCTTCTGATGTACACTTCAGTAATGGCAGGGGATCATCAAATATTCTCCCAGTGTTTGGAGGACAGTGTCTGGGTTCAGTTGGCTCTGCCTAGTACCATGCATTCATGTATCTGTTTGTACAGTGCATATGTGTATAATTCCACAGTCATTCAGCCATTTCCCATTGCCATGGGTGTAGTGAAGACATTCACCCCTGTTTTCATGGCTGCAAAGCCAGCTTTGGAGAGGTTTTGCAAGGTGGTTACCTTTGTGGGGGCTGTGGCTGACATGTTGAGTTCCATGTTGATTGCAGCCTGTGTGAATCTCACCATGCAGGGATTGACATATGTGGATGAGCAACAGTCCCATATCTAAGCAGTCAACACAGGTCAAGATTGTTTCATCCTCTACCTGGGGTCAGTCTGTGCTGGTCCAGGGCCATGGAAATGATGAGTCTCAGAAGTTTTGGGCCATTGTACTGGTGCTTGGCAACTTTCCCCAGGTGATGGAGGGGTAGTTGAAGACTCATACTATGTCAGTGTTGTGTTGGATCATCATAGACGGCAGGGTGTTGAGGAATGCATAATGACAGTCTAGGGACTTAGATGTGGACCCATAGCAGGCTATGGTCTGGATTGCACTATTACCCCAAGACAGTTTTACCTGAAGTATCTCCAATGCATTATGATGTGATACTAGTCTGGAGGTGTTTCTACCCATAATGAATATGGCGACAACAACACCTGTGGAGGTGTGGCGTGGTCCATGTTTGGGGCCTGAAAGATGTGGAATGTGTCATTGCTGGATACTGTAGTTCTGCTGTCTGCTGCTGTGAACCACCTCTTCATTACAGCAGACATGTGTTCTCCACTTCGACTGCTGTGACTGACTGAATCCTGACAGTTAGATGTCTACTGTTGAGCAGCATGAACCTCAGATTGTATACATGTGTTGCTGTTATGGTGGTAATAACATCAGGAACACTGCCTAATAAGGCATCTTAGGGGTGGCAAGACACTTGGCCAGTACCTGGAAATCC
>NC_056729.1:374690048-374970048 GCF_019279795.1 Protopterus annectens | reverse complement strand
TGTACATAACATGCTTCTATGTGCTGTCATTACAGTAGCAAGGGGTGTGAGTATACTGTATGGGACACCTGAGTATACATTGGTAGTACCACAATCTTTTCTCTTTGTATGTGTTTCTTACTTGGGTAGTATCTCAAGTTCTTTGCAGTCACACTTGCATGTATTGTATCAATGATCAATTTCAACAATTGGTTAAGCTTCTGGTGTCATTCAAAGGGGATCCAGTGTCTGTCAGCCTGGGACGACATGCTATTCAAGCCACGTTGCTTCGCAAGAGATGGCTTGCACCTAGGCTTTTAAATACTGGCCAAGGCTCTTGCTGCCCCCATAGTGCCATTTTTAGGCAAGGCTCAAAAGTCAAAACCACCTCCGTAAACAGCACAATTAACAAAAAACTGTGGGTTATGCTACTCAACGCCAAGAGTTTAAATCTCAAAATGCACTCGCTCGAAGCACTCCTCAGTATGGAGAACGTAGACATCTGTGCAGTAACTGAAACCTGGTTCAAGGCTCCAGAGAGCACCCCAGCACTACGAGGCTACAACTCATATCACACATTTTGGCCACAGAGCACGGACCGAAACACAAAAGGAGGGGTTGCTTCCATATTCATCAAGGATACCTACACCTCCAGGTTAGTGGTGCAGCATGATTCCTCTGAGATCATCCATGTGCAACTAACATCGGGCAAATCTGCAATGCAAATTGTGGCCTGCTACAGATCACCCTCCATGACCCAGGACCACCACTCCACCTCTCTGGAGACAATGGAAAACATGAAGTTTCTACCAAACACCCTGATATTGGGTAATTTCAATTACCCTACCATTCACTGGGAAAACTACTCGAGTACAAACTCCCAGGCCCAGCACTTCCTGGAATTCATCAACTCAAATGCCCTGGATCAGCTGGTAAACTCCCCTACCAGAGATGAAAACATATTGGACCTGGTCATCACCAACATGGGCGACAGGAGTTCCACACCGGAGGTCAACCTGTCACTGGTTAGATCAGACCTTAAACTAATCATGCTGGATGTCCACACCCCACCACCACCCCCAACTAAGGAAACCACAGTAAAAAAACTTTTCTAAAGCAAACTTCACCTTACTTAAGACAGAGGTAGTAAGTTTCACAGCTCCTCGCTAAAGGATAACGCTGCCCAAGATGCAGAAACCTTTATAAATGCACTCTATGAGCACTTACAAGGATGCATGGATCGTGCCAACCCTAGCAAAACCAAGACTCACTCCTCTAAGAGAAGGAAACCAGTTTGGTGGACCCCTGCCATAAACAGGCTATACAATAAATGAAGGAAACTAGTTAAAAAAAAAGCAAATCCCAAGAAGGAAAGACATCGCTGATTGGTATCAGTAAAAAACTAAGGTCCCTCATGAAATCACCCAAGGCTAACTTCGAAAGAAAAATAGCCAAGGATTCAAAAGATAACCACAAAGCCTTCTTTAGCTATGTTAAGAATCTTAGTGGCAACTCACAGATACGCATTGAACATGTGCAAAATAGCACAAAATATACTGAACCTACTGATATTGCCAACATCCTGGCAGATAGATTCAGTGCAAACTTCAGCCCCCTCTCACCTCCAAAAGGGCCAACAACAATACTGGAAAAGTGTAGTGTCCCAAAAATCACAGATGCACAGGTGAAAACAGCCCTTTCAAAAGCCAAAAACACAGCGTCAATGGGACCATATGGTGTCCCAGGCTGCATCTTGCATGAAGTACAGAACAAACTAACCCCTACCTAAACATGCTGTTCAACCTCAGCCTCTCCACAGGCTACCATAGAATGGCACACAACAACGGTTATTCCTCTCCACAAAGGAGGGGCCACAACTAACCCTGACAACTAAGCTTGACTAGCCTGGTCTGCAAGGCTATGGAGTGCATCATCATGGAACTCATTAACAAAGACATTAGGAACCTCCAAACACTTTACCCGACCCAGTTCGGTTTTGTTAAGGGCAGATCATGCCTACTAAACCTGGTCGACTTCTTTGAGACCGTCACCAAGGCCATAGATGAGGAAAAGGTGGTTCACACAGCCTACCTTGACCTTGCCAAGGCGTTCGACACCATTCCCCACTCTGGTATTACAGAAAAACTCACCAGCCTGAACATAAACCCCGACGTCACAAGAAGGTTTGCCAACTGGCTTACAGACAGAACTCACACGGTAAGAATTGCGGGCTCCAAGTCCGACTCTAAACCAGTCACAAGTAGTGTCCTGCAAGGCTTGGTCCTGGGACCCTTACTGTTCAGCATATACTTCTCAGAAGTACAGGCAAACACAGGAGGACTATGGCTAACCAAGTTCGCCGATGATTACAAACTGGGAGCCATAATTGACTCTCCGGCTGACACGGACATCCTTCAAAAGGGCCTTACTGAGACAGACACCTGGTGTCAAAGTCATGGCCTCAAGCTAAATGCCAAAAAATGCAGTCATCCCATTTGGGAAAACAAAACACCCATGAATTACCACATAGGTGGCAGCCCCCTTACTACAGAAAAGGTAATAAGAGATATGGGGACCCAGGTAGATAGTAATCATCCTTTGACCATCATATTGCCAAAGTAGTTAGGAAATCCTTCTATGTGGCCTATCTAGTTACTAAAGGGTTCACATCTAGAAATAAAGAGGTTATAGTGCCCCTGTACTCGTCACTCATTAGACCCATCATAGAATACAATTCCCCATTTGGGATGTACCTCACAAGACAGTTCCAACAGCTGGAAAGACCACAAAGGTACCTCACCAAAAGGATTACTGGCCTCAAACATATGTCCTATGCAGCCCGACTGAAAAAACTATACTCAGTGGCATATCACTTACTCAGAGGTGATCTCTGCCTAACTTACAAAGCCATGTCCAACTCAGAATTGATGGACATGCTCCACCTAAAGAAATCCAAGTCACTGCAAGCCACACGCTCTAGTGAGCTAAACCTCACAACAGCAATAAATAGAACATGCTGGAGGGATAGATTCCTGTTACAGAGACTCCCCATGCTTTGGAACAAAATTCCAAATTACATCAGGCAGAGCCCCTGACTAACACTCTTCAAGAGAAACCTTGACGAGTGGATGGGTAACAGAAAATACACCCTTGGGATCACTTCACTGGCTCTGCTTGACAGAGGATCAGTTAATTAATCAATGGGGCGGCGAAAGCTGACACACTCTGCCTAGGCTTATAAATGCCCTCAGGCAGATAGCCTAGTACCTACCTATGACCCTATTACATTACTACTTTTAACAGTGTTTTTCCAAGTAAGAGTAGACTGCATATTGTAGTACTGGAACCATACACCCCTGCATGCAAAGCTGGATGAGTACTGATTATCTTGTTCTTGGTGTTTGACCTGTATGTTTTTATGTATCTTCTATTGGCTATTGATCTGATATGTTTATATTAACTGTAGACTACTATGTTTTTAGGACATGTCATTGAGGACTGCTGTCATGTAGTAGTGGCATACCTATTAGTTTCAGACGTCTGTCTTTCAAAACATTCATCCTAATGCATAACCTGTTGACTATTTACTTTCTGTATGCCCTCTGTACAGATGTGCATATGTCAGGTATTCATCTTGGCTGCTTACAGGCAATCTCTGATTGACTGACACTGACATGTCTGCCCAGCTGTGTTATGAATGCCACAGCTAGGAAACCCTAGGATACTTCAACCAGACTACCACAATCAACAGAACATGTTTGGGTACAGGTCCCTAACCCAGGCACTAGTAGCCATGTTATGCAATATATGTTGCATAAATGTCAATTGGAGCAAACCAGATGAGTGGATGTTGAATTTAACTGTCACCCTGGGGATCACTCAAGTGGCACTAGTTGATAGATGGCCTGCTGACAAATGTCAGGTGGCAAGAGACCAGTGTACTCACATTCCTTACTCTTCTCATCTCTCCATGGACATTAGCCTGGTACACACCTAGGAACACCTGCACATATGGAACTCAGTACTGACAAATGTGTCTGTGTGCATTACTGAATAAAATAGTGTTTGTATGTTTAACTTGTAGTTGAAAATACTCGGAGGGCCTTCTCACCCACTACATCCCCCATTGCTATACTTAGAAAGGACTGCTGCTGTAATTCACATTAAATTTACCTTGTGACACTCTTCACTCTATTGGCTACCTGGAGCTTGCAGAACCAGCATATCCCTGTTCTACAAATGGGTAGATATGCATGGGTTACCCTCGGAGTCCTGGCAAATGTGAGTATGTGTGTGTATGTGTGTGCAAATGTGTGTGAGTGTGCATATTTGTAGGAGACAGAATTCTGAGGCCTCATTCTTCAAATACACTAAACCTTGTCATACATTATAAGTGATGGTAATGTTGCTGACATTAGGAGAGCCATGGCAAAACCTCACCCCTACTATCCCTGTGGTGTGTGCAGTAAATGCATATCCCTGTAGTAGCAATAATTAGATAGACAAGAATTTGTATTGCAGTCCAGGTAAATGTGTGATTGTGGGTATGTCAGAGCATTATCATGGGTTTCAGTGAGTACAATATCCAATGTGGGGTGGGTGGGGGTGCTGAGCATACTGTCTTTACACCATGGTACCCCCAGTACATGTCCCAAGTTCCACTGTATGAGGACCGCTGTCACCATCAACCATACAGGTATCTGATGACACTCTTCAGCCCAATAATGTATATGCTTTGTGCAAAAACTCTGTAACAGTATGGACTCACTGACAAGGTAGTCAACACTGCTAAATCCAGGTCTGTCAAATGTGTCTATGACTATGTGTTTGTCAATATGTATATGTCAGTATGTTATACTATGTATTATCATTAACATCCAGTGCATCACCCACTACTATACTGTACAAGGCCTGGTGATGTTCACTTTACAGGAAGCTCGGGACACATCTTACCCTACAGGCTCTGTGGTGTGTACAATTAAGGCCAAACACATTAGTAGCAATAAGTACCTAGGTAGGAGTTCTAATCTCAGTGTTTTGTGTGTGTGTGTGTGTGTGTGTGTGTGTGTGTGTGTGTGTGTGTGAGTGAAGGGATCTACATCAATTTACAGAAAATATACTTCCCAGGAGATCATTTTTCCGAGAACTAACTGGCAAAAGGTAACATTGCAAAGGAACCATCTTGTGGAAATTCATTCCATCAAAACTAGTAGTAGATGTGTAAATGCCCTTCACCCCACTGTACAGATGTACAGTGATACTGGAGTTGGTATATATAGTCGGGTGTCATTGTTGTGGGCACAGCCACCAACATTGGGGGTATTGTTGTGCATATCCCCCCGTTTTGTGTGCTGTTATACTATCCAGTTTATGTTAAGAGGTTAAGTAGTTGTTAATCACACTATGTGGGGTTCTACATCACCCCACACCCTCCAGAGTGGAGGGCTGTGTCCCCCACACACCAGCACAGCTATGTATACCAGCTCCAGGATTGCACTACATTGGGGAAAAGGACATATACCCTGCCAGTACCATTTTCAATTAAATTAAATTTGGCAAGCTGATTATTTACTGATGTGATGTTTTGGCAATTTAGTCTTGGTGGAATTACATAGGCCAAAATGAGTTCCCTGCAAAATGAAGTACATCCATGTGAACAGTATTCTCAGTGTACTGCATCAACACAAAAGCCTCAGTGTATGTGTGTGTGTGTGTGTGTGTGTGTGTGTGTGTGTGTGTGTGTGTGTGTGTTATTCACAAATATTTGGTGTGTGCCACCCAGTACACATATCACTGTCTACTGGAGAAGAGCTGCTTACATCAGCCACCATGCAGTCACCTGTATACACCCCTCAGACCTATCAGCCGTATGGCATATGCAGTAACTGTTATACAGACCTGTAACTTGTGTACAGTTGTACCCAGGATATGACACAGTCAGTGTGTTACCACAGTGCCACACCTCTTGTAGGAAAGGAAATCAGACCAACATCCTCCTGACACACAGACACCTAGAACACAAACAGAATACATTATGGAGACCATATTCAGTCAGTATTAATAACAGCAATAATGCATCATGACTGGGCAACTACACACCCTGACATGTAAGCATTAAACATTTCAGCTGACAACACATTAAACAACATTACTTTGCTAAACTTTTGTACATTCACTCTGTGGATCAGAACCATATTAGCATGTCCCTGCATCAATGGTATGGATGTCAGGGATGTGGCACAGGTATCATCATATACACAGGGTGTGGTGTGGGTTTGCCAGAGGCCTAGGCTGAGCCATTTGGTTGACATCATGTGTGTGGGTTAGGTTATTTATTAAATGTTATGTGAAAATGTGGTGTGTGTAGGTATGGAGGTGCCCTAGCTGTGATAGTGATGTGTGTGTGTATGGATGCACACAGTTCTGCCATGTGGTTGCCCTATACAGGAGTATGTTGGACAGCTGTGGACCATACATGGCAGGGTGTACAGTTCACTGTGTCTGGCCGTGGATACGGGAACTGCAACAGTCAGGGGTTCTACGGGCACCATCAGGCAGAAGCCAAGATATGGTATTCCTTCTTCCCTGACAATGACAATTGTCCATGCCAGGGCAACGTGCATGTGGCCTGCTGCATTGTGGTGTGCATAGCAGGCAGCTGGTACTGCCACTATGGGAGTGGGAATGAGATGTTGCACCTACATGTAGACCTCCACCTGTTGGTATTGCTGACCTACGTCCACATAGATTCATAGGTTCATAGGTAGGTACTAGGCTATCGGCCCAAGGGCCTACGCAAGCCTAGCCAACAAGGTTCCCTGGCTTACGACACCCAAGAAAGTTATTTTCCTGTGCCACTGACAAGCAGAGAAACAGAAGTGATCCCTGGGGTGTATTTCCTATTTCCCATCCACTCATCAAGATTTTTCTTGAAGAGTGCTAATGAAGAACTTTGCTTGACATAGATGGGTAGCCTGTTCAAGAGTATGGGAAGTCTCTGGGATAGGAATCTATCCCTCCAAGGTTTAGGTCTCTAGAGCGTGTAGTTCGGAGGGATTGGGATTTCTTTAGGTGTAGCATGTCCAACAGCTCTGGGTTTGACATAGCTTTATATGTTAGGCAGAGATCACCTCTGAGTCGATATGCTACGGAGTAAAGCTGGAGTTTTTTGAGGGGGTCAGTGTAGGGCATTTGTTTGAGTCCAGTAATCCTCTTTGTGAGGTACTTCTGTGGCCTTTCCAGCTGCTGCAGATGTCTTGTGAGGTACATTCCAAAAGGGGCATTGTACTCTATAATGGGTCTAATGAGTAATGAGTAGAGGGTAACGATGACCTCTTTTTTCCTGGATGAGAACCCTTTTATGATGAGGTGTGCCATGTAGAAGGACTTCCTGACTACTGTGGTGATGTGACTATCAAAGGAGAGACTACTGTCCACCTGGGTCCCAAGGTCTCTTATCACGCATTTGGTGTTAAGTAGATTGCTGCCTATGTGATAGTTCATGGGTACAGAGTTTTTACCAAAGGGGATGACACTACACTTTTTGGCACTGAGCTTGAGGCCATGGCTCTGACACCAGGCATCTGTCTCAGAGAGGCACTTCTGTACGATGTTCACATCATTTGGGGACATGACCATGGCTCCTAGTTTGCAGTCATCTGCGAACTTTGTTAGCCAGATGCCTTCTGTGTTAACCTGTACTTCAGAGAAGTAGATACCAAACAGGAGCAGTCCCAGGACGGAACCCAGTGGTACTCCACTTGTCATTGGTTTGAGGTCAGATTTGGAGTCTGCAGATTTTACAGTGTGGGTTCTGTCAGTGATCCAGTTGGCAACCTATCTTGTGACGTAGGGATTTATGCCTAGTTTACTGAGTCGTGGCCAATGCCCTACTCCCACCACATCCTCTACCACAGACACCACATGGTTGAGGCTTCCCACCATCTCACCTAACCATCTAGCCATGACCTCTGCAAAATAACGGTGGGCATCTGCATGATCATGAATGTAGTCATGAACAGCAGGAAGAGAAGCCCTCTAGATCCTCAGACTATATCTGGTGTAACGTTCCATATGTGCCTATGCCTCCATGATGGCCTGAAACATGCGTCTGGTGACACCTGCTGTGGCACTTCTGCCAGGGGCATGATGGCTAGTAGCCCTCCTATGAGTACCCCTATCCATCTGCCTGTGCGGGACCTCACTGGTCATCCAGCTATGGCTGCTGTGTACAGACACACTTGCCATAGTCACCACACTTTCCTGTCTCTTGTCACCACCTGCCAGCTGTCTCTCATCTATGGCCACTGGTGATGGGGTATGTGTGGGCATTGTGACTGTGTGCAGGGATGGGGTGGATAAAAGTGGGATGCCAACCAATGGCACAGATTCAGCCCCTGACAACCCTGCCTGTGCATCACTATGTCTATCATCATTGTCAGAGTCTGTATGGACACACACATCAGTTTGCCTGCAGGAGGGACCCTGACCCACCTCGCCATCTGTGAGGGGTAGACAAGAAATTTCAATTAAGATCTGTATGTTATGGTTTACTTCAACACACACACACACACACACACACACACACACACACACACACACACACACACACACACACACACACACACACACACACACACACACACTCTTACAGGTGAGGTGGCACAAAGATATTACACAGACCTCTAATTACCCAACAGTTGACATGCATGACATATGGCATTCAACAGCATGCACTGAAGCCATCTGTAATCCTTGTTACTGATATACATCTCTGTGATGCATGAGTTGTGTTAGTAGGTGATGCTCCTTCTACTGGAACATACTGCACCCATGTACACATTATTGCTGTGCACCTGTACAGCACACTGGCATGTACTGTGCACCATACCCCACAAGTATACAGACCATTGCTGAATGTGTAGATGTCTGGCAGTTATGCCTGTTCTGTTGCTCACAGCCCCTGTGTGTTTGTCTGACACATAACTGGGATGACATGAGGACTGATGTCCATAATTAATGCATGACCTTTGATTTGCAGATCTCATCATCAGCAGTGCATGTATGTGCAATAAAATCCGGTTACACCGACAACCTTCAAAGCTTAATGTGGATATGAGGAGTGTACACACACCTGCTGACATGCCAGCCTCTTCTGTGATATGCAATGGGGCCACAATACTGCATTTGATAACATTACACACAACTATGTGACATATGACCTGTGCAATCCAATGCAGTATCAAACAGGTGTGTTAGTCGTGGAGATGCTGAATGAGATGCATACAATATGTGGGTTGCATAAGTATGCACACCCTTAAAACTATGGTTTGTTGAAGCACCTGTTAAGTGAACTACAGCAGTGACTATTCCTGGAAGGGGTATACTAGCATGGTCCATCTTTACTTGGCATTATTTGGTCTGTCTGCCCTACAAAGGTCCCCAACTCGGCCAGATTGCAAGGTCAGCTCATGTGCACAGCCCTTGGAGGTCTCACAGTGGTTTCACTATTGTTGTAGAGTCTGGGTTATGTCTGGCACAATTCATAATGTTGACTGTGTTCAGATACAGCCATTCTTAGCTAGCTTTGGATGTATGCTTCTTTTCACTGCTGTGTTTGAAGCTGGCACCCCTCCCCATCCTCAGCCTTATTGCAGATGCCTGACAACTATGAGCCACACATGACTGTTATTTTTCAGCGTTCCAAATTCCACCCACCATGTCTACCTGCCTAGTTCCAGCTAATGAACAGCAACCTTAAAGGTGTACACTGGCACCAACAAGCTAAATGTTGGGCATGGTGGCCCTGAGGTGGAGTGAGGTGTTGCTTGTGCAACACACATATCTTTATGACTACTGTCTGTAGGTTTAAGCCATGGTCTCATGACACCATTACACATTGTAACACATGCCTTTGGGAGACTTGATGTTATGCTTATGCTACCTGTACAGAGCCCTGGATGATGTTTCATGTGAGACAAATCTTCCATCTGATTACCTTAAACCATAGGCCACACTTATGCAGAATCCAGGTGACTGTTGATACAGGTACTACACAGACAGTACTTGCTAGACATTCCTGCAGCTCCCTTAGTGTTGCTGCATGTCTCTTTGCAGCCTCCATGACCAGTTTGCAACATGTTTTGTCATCTGTTTTGGATGGGCATCTGTTTCTTTTCTACTTCACTGTTGTCCCATATTTAATACATCTCTAGATCACTGTCTACACTGCTTGCCATGGTATATGCAATGGTGAAATAAGGTTATTTTTATCACTCCTGACTGCTACCTTTCAGATATGGGATCCATTTCATGATTTGTAAGATGTGTTCAAGCCATGGCTGCCTTTATTGCAGGCAACTGGGCAAATGTCATGGACATACTTCTTGGACAGCAGATCATTACTTGAAGTGACATTGAGGCCCTGTACTTGATGGCAGGTGTGTACCCAAGAAGAGTGAATGCTGTCAGTACATCACAAGTTGCCTCCACAATATGTTATTTGGAGTGTGTGCACATATATGCTTCCAGTGTTTGGTAAGGTTTGCATACCTCATATTTGTTGTCCTAACATAGGATTCCATATTACACATTCATTGCTCATGTTAGGATCACATTACAGGTTGTAAAAGGTGTGGAATGTATTATTGTGGTCTGCTGTTGTATACATCACGAACAGTTGCCATTGTAATAGTGGTGTATACACTGTTGTACCCACTGTATAAAGGTAATGTTTCATACATGTCCCTACTGTAGGCCATTTGTTCCACCATTCTGTTTATCTCTGTCCACATGTCTTGCACTGACGGGTTGTGAGGTATACTGCAGGAATCTTAAATACCCTTCAGATATGCCACCATGGTGACCACTGTGATGCAGTGCAGTTAACACCAACAAAAATGAACATGTACAGCATGCATTATGGGTAGGTGTGTTAAATGTGTGCATGGCAAATAGCATGGCATTAACATGGCTGGTGTATTGGCAAACATGAACAAAACAACTCCATACTCACCAGCTACAGGCTGCTATCCCAGTTGTATACCACAAGGACCTATATAGTTGTGGACAGAGAACTAATGTCAGTAGCCACACCTGTGGCATTTTTACAGGGTGGAAGCAGCATTTCAGCATATCAGCAGCACAATCCCAATACTAAGGATTATGCACATCTGTGCATTACTGCACTCCAGCAAGAGACTATATTATCTGACATATGCATGAAGATACATTAAAGATTAAAAATGGATAACCAACAGTGTTCTAGTAATGTGCACTGGGGCCTTACCTGCACACTCCTCGTCCATTGTGTGGGTAGCACCCACCTCCACAATGCTGTCTTCTTCATGGCTTGTCCGGCGGGTGGGTGCCCAAAGGCTGGCGAGGGACTCCTTAGCATGTGTCAGTAGGGGCTGGATGGCTTGACCCCCACCTGTGGCTAGCCAGTCCCACACAACAGCTGCAGCCTGCTGATGGGCATGGCAGATGAGGTCAGTGCAACGATGCCGCACCTGCACATAATTTCAACTGTGCAGGCCATCATTTACCCTGTGGATGAGCTCATTCCACAGGGCGGTCCTCTCCTGCAGATCCTGGGCTCTGCAGCTAAATAATATGTTGTAATGTTGTGTAACACATTGTATTATGGTGTCATTATCTGTGTTGGTGAATGCTGGCATCCGTGAACGTTGTATATTACCTGGAAGACATAAACAGGAAAAAAGGCACAGGACCTCATATGGCTGTCCACTTGCACAACAACAGTGGATGTTACTTGCAAATAATCCAGATTATACCATAGCACTGTAAGATATCATGGCTTAAGCATCTTGCATTACACTCCTGGCCCTGACCTGTCTAGTCCCCTCAATGCTGAACACTTAATTGCATAATCCTGTATTCTCCATTCATTTCTGTGTGGAGGGATGACAGTGGCCATCTTCCATGTGGATGGTGTGTGGATGGTGGAAAGTCTGTGTTTGACTGTAGTGTGTGATGGAGCTGTGAGCACATGCCTGAGTTCATGTAGGAGGCAGCCTGTGATGTTGTCATGCCCCATAGAGACTTGCCGTTGTTGCCATAAGTAGGCATTATGTACATGCTCACTTTTGATGAGGGCAGGAGTGTGATTGATGTGCATGTCCCCCTGTACAAATGTTGTGGACAGGGTTGCACTGTTCCCACATAACCTGTCTCATGCAGGATGCCTGTATCCATGGCATGTGTGTATGAGGTGTGCTTTACCCCCTGTACAGGTTGAATTTTGTTACTGCCTCTGAGACTGACTACATCTGTGGAGACATTGTTGCAATTGGCCTTAGGGTGTGGATATGTCGGATTTATAGTCATAGCCTTACAGGAAGTCACCTGTGAACCTACATGCTTGCTTAGATGGAGGTGGACTTGCTTCCACGTTGTGGTCTGCACCTATGTGTCCCTGTACAGCTGCTATAGCAACCTATTATGTGCTTTGTGTATTTCTGATGTCCACCAAGAGGGATTACTCTATCATTGGTGGAGGCTGGATGTAGAGGTCAGGTACTGCTGATTCCATATAGCTACAGTGGATATAAAGTGTACACACTCATGTTACAATGCCTGATATTTGTGCAATTGAAACATGACCCCACAAAAGCTCATTTCAACACATTCCCCACCTGTAATGTGACCTATAGCCTGCTCAATTCAATTGAAAACATAACAGCCTGTTCTGTGAAAACATATGTGAAATAATACTCAGTACAGTAAGCCAGGTGAATGTGTGTGCACAGCCTTAAACTGATATGTTGGATAAACACCCGCTGAGATGATTAAAGCATCCATTTGACCTGGTTTGTACTCTAACATCATGACACATCTTCTCTTGGCAATGGTTGTTCACCTTCCTTAAAACAGCTTTGTTTCTTTTTCGATAGAATTGTACATGTTATGGGTCACATTTGAGGTGAGAAACATTTTGAAATGATTTTCTGTGGTCTCATTGGCATATAGCGCACAATCCTGGCATTCCAACAGGGGTGTGTAAACTTTCGATGTCCAGTGTACATGGATGTTGATATAACTGTTAGTGGTAGGGCTTACACTGTGTATGCTTCAGTTAGCAATACTTACCAATGCACAGACACACTTAGCATCTATATTTAAGCAAGTCATACACCAGCTAACCACAGCTGCACATTGCTAACCATTGCTCACTTTTCCTTTTTAGTAGATATCAAACTAATGATAACTAATGATAACCTTACTTTATACAGCTCAGGTGGTGTAGTGGTAATTTGCTGTGGCTATGGTGTACAGGGTCCTGGGTCCTAGACTTGGCAGGGCTGATTGTTTTGTTTCTGGGAAGAACAAGGTCTGTAATATATATATATATATATATATATATATATATATATATGTATATATATATATATATATATATATATATATATATATATATATATATATATATATCGACGTCTATATTTATATATATATATATATATATATATATATATATATATATATATATATATATATAAATATCAAAAGAACGTTGAATTCTACAACTGCGCTATCTTCCCTGTAACAACGTTGTACACAGAGGGAACGCAGTGCAGTCTCCGAAAAAAGCTTTTAATATAAAATAGAAACAGACAGGTAAAACATTTGCTTGCCTAAGCAAGCTTACAGAGTTAAGCGCTTTCACCTACAGGATGTAGGCTTCCTCAGAACTGTGCTTTAACATTTACAAAGTGTTTAAATAACTTTTTTGGCGCCATTTTCTACAAGCAGCCCTTAAAGTTATATTACTCATTTAAAAATATATTGCTCATTTGTAAAGTTAAAATACAGAAAAAATACACCAACTTGATTTAAAAGTACATAAAAATAAATGCCTTACATAATCTATATAACGTTCTATTTAAAAATACTAATTAAAATTCTGTATAAAAAGGCAAAGTCTCAAAATTCATATTACTACATTAATAAATAATGAAAAAATGAAAATACCTATCTATATTCATTTCTTATGACAACCATCTAAACCCTTAATTTAATTCTAGCATCTAATATTCACTGATCACTTTTCAGAAAGTCCTAATTATATTGTTTGTATGTTTCTATATATTTTAATAAATTAATATTAATGCATATTGTACAGTTAATACATTTTCCTAACTAATAACTATTAACTTAATTTTATCTTCTGGAAGCTCTATGAATTAATATGGGTTTTAAAGATGTATTATCATTTAACCCTGGTGTGGTTGATGCATCCGTATACAATTGCCACCACACCTCCTTATAACTTAACATTTCCTTCATACAGCCTCCTCTAGGATTGTGTCTAATCTGCTCCAATATTGCAAATTTAAACTTATGTTCTTCACCGTATTTTTCTATATGTCTGTATAAGGCATTGTTTTTGTCCTTTCTTCTTACACTATACATATGATCGTAAATTCTCCTTTTTAAAGCTCTCTCTGTTTTTCCTATATAGTATCCACTGCATACTATACACTTAGCCATATATATAACAAAACTAGTACTGCAATTCCCTTCCTAAACTTTATTTTACTTTTGTTAATGTTTTCCAATACTAGTTCCGTTACTCCATAATATCCCCACACTGATTGCAATGGCCACATTTAGTTTGTCGCATTTACCCCATTGTCCCTAGTGTAATTCTGAACTCCTATAGTTCCTTTTTCCAATAGCTTCTTTAAATTGTATCCCATTTTGTATACAAATAACGGTTTCTCTCCTACACATTTGACTAAACTATTGTCCACTATAAATATTTTCCAGAATGATACCATAATGTTCTTAATCTGGTGTACAAAAGGTGTATATTCCAAGATACAAGCACGTTGGTATCTAACTGTGCTGTTAACTGTATCTACAACTGTATGAGATCCATTGGTTTGCTCTTTACTTCCTAACAGTGGGGTGTATTTCTTTCCCCATTGTTCAGTGACATATTGCTTTACATCCCTCATCATCAATACATCATAATTCCTTTCTTCAAATAATTTTGTAACATAATCCATTTCATTTTTCATTTCATTGAATCTTGAAGTCATCCAGGCTACCCTTATACATTGCCCCTTGTATATGTTGTATAATAATTTTTTAGGGTGGTTGCTAGTGTATTGTAAGTAATCGTTAGAAAAGGTATTCTTTCGATATATAGCTGATTTAAAACCCTTACTATCGTGTGATATAAATGTATCCAAATAAGCTATACCATTAAAACTCATAGAATGAGTGAACCGTAAAAATTCACTACTAGTATTGATAAAAGTAATGAATTTATTTAGCTCTTCTTTATTACCCTTCCATAATATATAGATGTCATCTAAAAACCTAGTATAATGTATTACATGTTTAAACAGAATGTTTGGAAATAAGACTTTCTCTTCCCAGTTTAACATAACTAGATTAGCGTATATAGGTGCACTGGCTGATCCCATTGCTACACCATTATTTAGCCGATAGTATTCACCTTCAAAATAAATGTAGTTATGTTCCAATACAAGTGACATACAGTCCATTATTAAACAAACATGATCCCACTCTATGTTTGTATGTTTCCTTATACTTTCACAAAACATCTCCAGTCCCAATTGTTTGGGAATACATGAATATAGGTCGATGACATCTATAGTTACATAAATAAGGTCACTGCATTCTATATGTGTAGGGAAATTGGTCAAAAAATCCCAAGAATCCTTTATTAAGTGTGGGATATGACTATACGTGTTTTTTAGCCAAGTGCCAACAGCTATTCCTAAAGGGAATGTTTTGGCTAAACTTCCTGACACTATAGGTCTAAAAGGGGGTCTCTTACACTTTTGTGTACCTTTGGTATACCAACTAATGTAGCTAGTACTGGATGCTTTACCTTTATGAAATTGTAAACATCAGTATTGATTCTATTGTCTATCCAAAATTCTTCTATGTAAGAATCTATTCTATGATATGCTATATTGATTTCATTGAGTGATACTGTATCATAATTCCCTGATTGGGTCAATAGACAAAATAGTTTGTTAACATATTCCAACTTGCCATATAGTACCACCCCTCCCCCTTTGTCCGGTTTCATTATACATATATCTTTATCTCCCCTAAATTTTGTAAGTGTTTCTCTCTCCTTCAGTGTCAGATTGTCTTTTTTGACCTTCATTCTTGTTTTGTTCTTTAATTTATAAACTTCCCTTATCACATGTTTTTCAAACATTTCTACTTTTGGATTCATTGGTGGAACATAAGTGCTTTTGTTTTTTAATCTATTTTCTACTTCTACTGTGTCCTTATTTACTACTTGGTCTTCCTTCTGGAACATGATGGCTAGATTGAGTTTCCTGGTGAACAATTTCACCTCACTTAAATGATCCACAAGATCAAATGGGGGTGTCGGGATGAATTTCATTCCCTTAGATAACAAATCAAAATGAATTTTATTGATTGTTAAACTTGTATAATTATAGATTTTAAAGTTATTAAGGATATGAGTTACTCCATCCACTTTTATATAGTTATTGTCATTGTTGGTTTGAATCTGAATAGTGTTTGTCATGTTAGATGTTAATATAGAACCTGGTCTGTCCTTTGTCCCCTTTAAAATCTTTTCTGTTGGTTCTTTGGGTAATAATTCCCTATCCCTCTCGTAGGTTTTCTTTTCCAATACTGGGGGTTCCACGTCCTTTGAAAATTTTGTCTATGGTTCCAATTACCTCCGAACTCTTCTGTATTGTCATACCTTACCCTTTTGAATTTGCTCCCTATCTGTCTATTACTATTGTCTTTCCCATGTTCTATGTTATCCACTTTCCACAGATAAGCGTTATTTTCTTTGTATTGGGATATGTCCCTATTCAGTTTGCCACACTTCTTCTCATATCCCATTTTTGTTTTTTTATCAGCTATCTGGAACTGTTTCACATACAGATCTTCCCATTGTTTAAACATCAAGTCATTTACTATTTGACCATTAAGTTCCTCAACCTCTACAATTAATTGTGATAACTATTCATCATTGAATTTAATCAACATATTCATAAATCTATAACCACATTCATCAAAAAATTGATTGAATACTTCTATAATTTGTTTAGTTAATTCTACACCCATTGGATGTTTGAAGAACCGAAGACCCTTAGGTACTATTTTCAAAATCAGACATTCATGCAAAAATCCATTATCTATTTTGATACCATTAATCACATTCATTTTCTTTCCAAGTAAATATATCATATCCTTTAATGTCCTGTTCGTGGGAACAGTACTTCTAGTTTGTTCTCTAACTTTGTCATAGTTATTAAAGTTAAAATTGTTGGAAAAAAATGTTTTTAATTGTCCATTACTAATCCCTACATTGTCAATTTGTGACTTGTCAGTCAATTTGTTAATTGCACTGACAGATTAAAAAACAGTACCTTTTTCTTTTGTTGTTCTCTCCACCACATTAGAATAAGTTCTTTCTGGTAGAACTCTTTTGGATTTGGTTCCTATACATAGAGCTTCTTCATCGTCGTCGTATTCGTATAAGGAGAAGTCAAAAGTTATATCGGTGGAATTCAAGTTCAAACTGTCCCTTAATAAACTAGGAAAGTGTGTCACTGAAAGATCAATTTCACTTTTTTTATTAGATGCTTTTGGTTGTCCAAGTAATGTTTTTCCCTTCGCCAAAACTGCTGATTCTTTGCACTTTTCTTTACGTGAGTTGTGGAATGGTTCTGCAGAGACAGCCACCGGTACATCTTCCTTGCCTCTACGTTCTCCTTCTGCGCTATTGGTACCTTTAATACCAGTAGTACACCTCCGTTTAGTTGGTGCATCCACTGTAACTGTCGGCGACTTGATGTTAACACAGCCCTGCTCCCTTATTCCACCATTAACTCCATCGCTAGATTTAACAACCGAAACATCACCACAACCTGTCTATTCTTTATCCACTTTCAGAATCAAAGTGGAACATAGTTGCATTAATTTAAAGACTTCTTCTCTGAGTGCCGTTAGTTCCTCTAAAACGGAATTAATGTCGGTATTCCCAGAGGTAGTCTTCGCCAGAGACTGTTCTGTAAATCCCTCCATGGTACGACTACAGAATCAAAAGAACGTTGAATTCTACAACTGCGTTATCTTCCCTGTAACAACGCTGTACACAGAGGGAACGCAGTGCAGTCTCCGAAGAAAGCTTTTAATTTAAAATAGAAACAGACAGGTAAAACATTTGCTTGTCTAAGCAAGCATACAGAATTAAATGCTTTCACCTACAGGATGTAGGCTTCTTCAGAACTGTGCTTTAACATTTACAAAGTGTTTAAATAACTTTTTTGGCGCCATTTTCTACAAGCAGCCCTTAAAGTTATATTACTCATTTAAAAATATATTGCTCATTGGTAAAGTTAAAAAACAGAAAAAATACAGAAAAAATATACCAACTTGATTTAAAAGTACATCAGAATAAATGCCTTACATAATCTATATAAAGTTCTATTTAAAAATACTAATTAAAATTCTGTATAAAAAGGCAAAGTCTCAAAATCCATATTACTACATTAATAAATAATGAAAAAATGAAAATACCTATCTATATGCATTTCTTATGACAACCATCTAAACCCTTAATTTAATTCTAGCATCTAATATTCACTGATCACTTTTCAGAAAGTCCTAATTATATTGTTTGTATGTTTCTATATATTTTAATAAATTAATATTAATGCATATTGTACAGTTAATACATTTTCCTAACTAATAACTATTAACTAAACAAAATATAGAAGTATTCAATCAATTTTTTGATGAATGTGGTTATAGATTTATGAATATGTTGATTAAATTCAATGATGAAAAGTTATCACAATTAATAGTAGAGGTTGAGGAACTTAATGGTCAAATAGTAAATGACTTGATGTTTAAACAATGGGAAGATCTGTATGTGAAACAGTTCCAGATAGCTGATAAAAAAACAAAAATGGGATATGAGAAGAAGTGTGTCAAACTGAATAGGGACATATCCCAATACAAAGAAAATAAAGCTTATCTGTGGAAAGTGGATAACATAGAACATGGGAAAGACAATAGTAATAGACAGATAGGGGGCAAATTCAAAAGGGTAAGGTATGACAATACAGAAGGGTTCGGAGGTAATTGGAACCATAGACAAAATTTTCAAAGGACGTGGAACCCCCAGTATTGGAAAAGAAAACCTACGAGAGGGATAGGGAATTATTACCCCAAGAACCAACAGAAAAAATTTTAAAGGGGACAACGACAGACCAGGTTCTATATTAACAGCTAACATGACAAACACTATTCAGATTCAAACCAACAATGACAATAACTATATAAAAGTGGATGGAGTAACTCATATCCTTAATAACTTTAAAATCTATAATTATACAAGTTTAACAATCAATAAAATTCATTTTGATTTGTTATCTAAGGGAATGAAATTCATCCCGACACCCCCATTTGATCTTGTGGATCATTTAAGTGAGGTGAAAGTGTTCACCAGGAAACTCAATCTAGCCATCATGTTCCAGAAGGAAGACCAAGTAGTAAATAAGGACACAGTAGAAGTAGAAAATAGATTAAAAAACAAAAGCACTTATGTTCCACCAATGAATCCAAAAGTAGAAATGTTTGAAAAACATGTGATAAGGGAAGTTTATAAATTAAAGAACAAAACAAGAATGAAGGTCAAAAAAGACAATCTGACACTGAAGGAGAGAGAAACACTTACAAAATTTAGGGGAGATAAAGATATACGTATAATGAAACCGGACAAAGGGGGAGGGGTGGTACTATATGACAAGTTGGAATATGTTAACAAACTATTTTGTCTATTGACCCAATCAGGGAATTATGATACAGTATCACTCAATGAAATCAATACAGCATATCATAGAATAGATTTTTACATAGAAGAATTTTGGATAGACAATAGAATCAATACTGATGTTTACAATTTCATCAAGGTAAAGCATCCAGTACTAGCTACATTAGTTGGTATACCAAAGGTACACAAAAGTGTAAGAGACCCCCCTTTTAGACCTATAGTGTCAGGAAGTTTAGCCAAAACATTCCCTTTAGGAATAGCTGTTGACACTTGGCTAAAAAACACGTATAGTCATATCCCACACTTAATAAAGGATTCTTGGGATTTTTTGACCAATTTCCCTACACATATAGAATGCAGTGACCTTATTTATGTAACTATAGATGTCATCGACCTATATTCATGTATTCCCAAACAATTGGGACTGGAGATGTTTTGTGAAAGTATAAGGAAACATACAAACATAGAGTGGGATCATGTTTGTTTAATAATGGACTGTATGTCACTTGTATTGGAACATAACTACATTTATTTTGAAGGTGAATACTATTGGCAAAGTAATGGTGTAGCAATGGGATCAGCCAGTGCACCTATATACGCCAATCTAGTTATGTTAAATTGGGAAGAGAAAGTCTTATTTCCAAACATTCTCTTTAAACATGTAATACATTACACTAGATTTTTAGATGACATCTACATATTATGGAAGGGTAATAAAGAAGAGCTAAATAAATTCATTACTTTTATCAATACTAGTAGTGAATTTTTACGGTTCACTCATTCTATGAGTTTTAATGGTATAGCTTATTTGGATACATTTATATCACACGATAGTAAGGGTTTTAAATCAGCTATATATCGAAAGAATACCTTTTCTAACGATTACTTACAATACACTAGCAACCACCCTAAAAAATTATTATACAACATATACAAGGGGCAATGTATAAGGGTAGCCTGGATGACTTCAAGATTCAATGAAATGAAAAATGAAATGGATTATGTTACAAAATTATTTAAAGAAAGGAATTATGAAGTATTGATGATGAGGGATGTAAAGCAATATGTCATTGAACAATGGGGAAAGAAATACACCCCACTGTTAGGAAGTAAAGAGCAAACCAATGGATCTCATACAGTTGTAGATACAGTTAACAGCACAGTTAGATACCAACATGCTTGTATCTTGGAATATACACCTTTTGTACACCAGATTAAGAACATTATGGTATAATTCTGGAAAATATTTATAGTGGACAATAGTTTAGTCAAATGTGTAGGAGAGAAACCGTTATTTGTATACAAAATGGGATACAATTTAAAGAAGCTATTGGAAAAAGGAACTATAGGAGTTCAGAATTACACTAGGGACAATGGGGTAAATGCGACAACGAAATGTGGCCATTGCAATCAGTGTGGGGATATTATGGAGTAACGGGAACTAGTATTGGAAAACATTAACAAAAGTAAAATAAAGTTTAGGAAGGGGAATTGCAGTACTAGTTTTGTTATATATATGGCTAAGTGTATAGTATGCAGTGGATACTATATAGGAAAAACAGAGAGAGCTTTAAAAAGGAGAATTTACGATCATATGTATAGTGTAAGAAGAAAGGACAAAAACAACGCCTTATACAGACATATAGAAAAATACGGTGAAGAACATAAGTTTAAATCTGCAATATTGGAGCAGATTAGACACAATCCTAGAGGAGGCTGTATGAAGGAAATGTTAAGTTATAAGGAGGTGTGGTGGCAATTGTATACGGATGCATCAACCACACCAGGGTTAAACGATAATACATCTTTAAAACCCATATTAATTCATAGAGCTTCCAGAAGATAAAATTAAGTTAATAGTTATTAGTTAGGAAAATGTATTAACTGTACAATATGCATTAATATTAATTTATTAAAATATATAGAAACATACAAACAATATAATTAGGACTTTCTGAAAAGTGATCAGTGAATATTAGATGCTAGAATTAAATTAAGGGTTTAGATGGTTGTCATAAGAAATGAATATAGATAGGTATTTTCATTTTTTCATTATTTATTAATGTAGTAATATGAATTTTGAGACTTTGCCTTTTTATACAGAATTTTAATTAGTATTTTTAAATAGAACTTTATATAGATTATGTAAGGCATTTATTTTGATGTACTTTTAAATCAAGTTGGTGTATTTTTTCTGTATTTTTTCTGTTTTTTAACTTTGCAAATGAGCAATATATTTTTAAATGAGTAATATAACTTTAAGGGCTGCTTGTAGAAAATGGCGCCAAAAAAGTTATTTAAACACTTTGTAAATGCACATATATATATATATATATATATATATATATATATATATATATATATATATATGTATATATATATGGGTCCCCTACGAAATCCTGAATGCACAGAATCCCGACGCCCAAAATACTGAGACGAAAAGACCGAAACTCCATATTACCAAAACGTTGAAAGCGCAAAATTCAAAATCCTGATGTTAAGGGATTTTGAGTTAGAGCTTCTGGTGTTGCGGTTCAGGTAAGTATGTTTGTGTAAGTGTGTTTGTGAGGGGCTTTAGTGTGTGCAAGTGTGTGTTGTGACTGTGGTGTTTGTGTCTGTGAGGGACTGTAATGTGTGGGTGTGAGTTTGCCTTGTGTATATGTTAGTGTGATCTCGGAGTTAGAATAATAAAGTGGGGGGTGCAGGGGGGCGAAGCTCCCTTGCTTATCTTTAGTGTAGGGTGGCTTGTTTGGTTATGTGGGCAGGGTGTGTGTATGTTTGTATGTGTGCTGTATGTATGTATTAATTTCACGATTTTGAGTTTCGTGCTTTCAACGTTTCGGTAATGTGGGGTTTCGGGCTTTTTATCTCTGTATTTTGGGTGTCAGGATTCTGTGCGTTCAGGATTTCGTAGGGGACCCATATATATATATATATATATATATATATATATATATATATATATATATATATATATATATATATATATATATATAATTTATTTATTTAAATTTATTGACCGGGAGTGTCCGACTGGAAGTAGGTCCATTTTCAGCGGAGGCCCCGGGGAGATAAGCTCCACAGTTAAAATAAACAGACAGTATTTACATTGGATTACATAGTGATTAACAATTTACATAGCAATTCTTGCAACATATTTACAGATGAAGAACATAGTACATCAGTAGACAACTAGAATCTTTATCTGTGAAGTGCATACCAGACATTAACAAATGTTACAAGAAGAAGAAGTTCGTGCTGTATAATAAGTACTGGCTTATGAGCATCTGAGCTTGCTATAATCAAGGTAGTTAGTGGAGTGGAAAGAAAGGTAGTGGTTGGATGGGGTGGATGATATTAGAGTGGGAGTTGCAAGGGCATAGCCAGCATGTTTTTAGTTGTGCTTTTAGTAAAGTTTTGAAGTGGGTGCATGATGGTATGGAGGTAATTGTGGGTGGGAGTGAGTTCCATAATTTGGCTATGGCGCAAGAGAATAGTGCTTCACCAGCAGAGTTATTGGCTTTAGTGATCTGCAAGTGATTTTTGCTGCTGGATCTTAGTGGTCTGGTGGTGCGATAGGGTTGGAGTAGATTCTGGAGGGATGGGACATTTAGTGGATGGTTTACTAGTTTGTGGGCGGTGAGAGTTGATACCACTGAAGGAGGTGAGGGAGTTTAAGCCAGCCCAGTTCAGCAAGTGAGAGACAGTGGTGACTATGGTAGGATGCACCTGTGGCGAATTTGGCGATTTTGTTGTAGCAGGTCTCTAGCTTGTTTAGATCACATTGCCTTAGGTTGGTATATATTGGAGAGGCATAAAGTAGGGTGGAGATAAGGTAGGAATTTGCTATTGAAATCTTTGCTGCTTTGGTGAGAAATTGCTTATTTCTGTATAATGCTCCTAGTTTTTTGTGGACTTTTTTTATAGTCATGGATATGTGAATGTCATATTTTAGTTTATTGTCTATTTCCACTCCTAGCAATTTGGTATGTTCAGTTGGGTATATAGTGGTGTTGTCTTTTGCCGTGATGTTAAAGTGAGAGTTGTTTTGAGTATGTTTGGTGGGTTGGAAGATGAGTAGTTTAGTTTTGTTTGGGTTGAGTATTAATCGGGCATTGGATAACCATGTTTCAACAGAGGAAAAGGCTTCCTGTGTGACTTTTTGCAGTTTTGGTAGGGACTAGGCTGAGCAGATGATAGTTGAGTCATCTGCGTATTGTATGAGTGTGCCATGTTTGGTGGCAGAGGCTAGATTATTGGTGTAAACCGAGAAGAGTAGGGGTCTAAGGATGGATCCTTGGGGAACCCCTATGGAGACAGGTAGTTGGGGAGATATGTCATTCTGCCATACAACGGATTGTTGGCGGTCAGACAGGTAACTCTGAAACCAGTTGGTGACCGATTGTGAGAAGAATAGGTTATTGAGGACAGAGATAAGTTGTTTGTGTGGGACCATGTCAAATGCTTTAGATAGGTCTAGGAAAGTAGCAGAGGAGAGATAGCCATTGTTTTATGCTGAAGGATAGTGTTAGTAAAGGAGAGTAAGGCAGTGGTGGTGCTATGGTTTGGTCGGAAACCATGCTGAGTACTGGAAAGGAGGTTGTTAGTAAGGAGGTAGTCTGAGACCTGAGAGTGCATGCATCTCTCTAGTATTTTGGAGAGTGGAGAGAGAATAGCTATGGGTGGTAATTGGTTAGTTCTGTGGAGGGTCCGCCTTTGTGAAGGGGAATTATATGTGATACTTTCCACAGTGTGGGAACGTAACTTTCTGACAGAGGTCGGTTAATCAAGATGGATACTGGGTAGGCCAGAGCATCAGCTGCGATTTGTAGGTATTCACTTGGGAGGCTGTCTGCTGCTAATTTGGTGGGTTTAAGTTTAGTTAAGAGTTTTTTTATGTTGGCGGTAGGTACAGGAGAAAAAGAGATGGCAGTGGGGAGATTACTAGTTGAAGGTGTGGGTTGGAGGGGAGGGGGGTTGTGTTGTTTAGCTAGTGATAGTATGGTTTGGGTGAAGTGTGTGTTGAATGAGGAAGCAATATTTTCTGAGGAGTGAGGGATGTTAGGAGGAGGGGTACTGACTTTACCTGGGTGGAGGATGGAGTTTATGGAGGACCAGAATTGTTTGGGGCTGTGTTGTGAGGAGTCTAGGGCAGACTGGTAGTATTGGGATTTGGCCTGTTTTATCAGCTTTTTGACTCTATTGCGTAGTTCTAGGAATTTCTGTCTAGCTGAGCAGGTTTTGGTTTTGCACCAGTGCTCCCAGGCTTTATCCCTGTTTTTCATTTCTGACTTAGTGGTTTTCTGTAGCCATGGGGAGGGTTGTGCTTTGGTTCTGGAGAATCTTATGGGGGCATGGTAATTAAGGATGTTCAGGAAGGTAGTATTAAAAAATTCAACTGCATCATCTAGACTGAGGTACTTTAGAGGATGCCAGTTACATTCTTTGAGGGATGAGATGAATGTGAGTGGGTTAAAGTTTAGTTTTTACGATTTGACGGTAGATGACAGGTTTAGCTTGGTATAGGTATTTTGGAGTAGGAATGTTGGGGAGTGATCACTGAGGCTATCTGATAAGCAGCCTGTTATATATGACTGGGGGCTCTTACTGACTAGTATCCAATCCAGGGTAGTGTGCTTGGTGGAGTTTTTATTTATCCTGGTTGGTGACTGGACTAGTTGAGTGAAGCCATGAAGGTGTACATGATGGGTTGGATTGTTGCCAGAACAGGATTGCCAGTCAATATTGAAATCACCTAACATGATAGTTTCTTGGGGGAGATGGTGAGTAGACCAGCTGAAGGGAGGGATGTTTTGGCCAGGTGGGAAGTAGCATCCAATTATGTTGATGGTTTTGTTTTGGTTAATTTTGAGGTTGGTATATATTATTTCTTCATTGCCTATTTGTGGAGCTGATGATTTTAAGATCTGGATGTTTAGATGCTGTTTAAATATTATAGCTACACCACCTCCTTTTTGTTTAGCCGGTCTACTCTTAGTATGCCGTAACCTGTAGGGAGTATTTGCTCACTGGTAATGTGAGGTTTTAGCCAGGTTTCTGTCAGGATGACTATATCTGGGGAGTACAAGTCTATGGTGGCATGGAGTTCATGGACTTTGTTGGATATACTTCTAATATTTAGGCATAGTAGAAGGAAGTCACTTGGCTTTCTATTGGCTGTAATATGGGAGAAGTTGTGGTTTCTAGTCTGATTATGAATACTGGGGTTGGAGATGGTAGGGCCAGGGTTGGGGTGGATGTCTCCACTTAGGGCTAGTTTTGATAAGCATGAGATTATTAGTTTTCTCAGTTTTTGAATGTGTTTGATTATAAGGGAAACTTTATGATTGTGCTCTGTGGGTAATAAGTATGGTGGGAGGGTTACTATGTTAAGTTGTAGGGATGCTTTATGTTTGAGTAATATAGTTGGTAGAATATGTGGGGGTGCATAGGGATGGTTCTTGAGCTGGTGGGAGGGGAGCTGAGTGTGGGCGAGACATGAGTGGTGGTGTGAGTAGTAGTACAGTGGTAGTGGTTGAGTGGGGGAATGATGGAGCTTTGGTAGGATGTAAGATATGCAAGGAGTGTGCATGCAGTGAGCATAGGAAAGGTATGCTTGTACATGTTAGTTGAGGAGGTGTGATAGTAGTGGGAAGATGGAGGAGGTAGTGTTGGGTTAGTGCTGTGGTTGGCTATTAGAAAGATGGGAGGGGTTTGAGTGCAATAAAGGTGGGACCACCGGGGGCAGGAGGAAATAGGGGGCAGGGTGGGGAGCGAAGCGGGTACAGACCCTGTTACTTGCTCGTATGAGGGGCTGGAAACAATCACAAAGCAAAGACAAGTATAGGTTCATAGGTTCGTACTAGGCTATCTGCCCTAAGGCATTTATAAGCCTAGCCAGAGTGTATGTGGCTTACACCACCCCTTAGGATGAGAATACTACACCCTTTTAGGGTTTAGTTTACTATGCCTCTTTCTAGTAGTCACACAGAGATGACCCCCGGGGTAAACCTACGATCTCCCATCCACTCGTCGAGATTTCTCTTGAATAGAGTCAGTGAGGGGCTCTGCCTAACATGGACTGGGATTCTGTTCCAGAGTGTAGGGAGCCTCTGGGTTATGAATCTGTCCCTCCAGCACGTCCTATTTATTTCTGTGTTGAGGTTTAAGTCACTTGTTCTCGTGGCTCTGATGGATTTGGATTTTCTGAGGTGGAGCATGTCCATTAATTCAGGATTGGACATGGCCTTGTACGTCAGGCACAGATCACCTCTGAGTAGGCGGTATGCGACTGAATAGAGCTGGAGTTTTTCAGTCGGGCAGCATATGACATATGTTTAAGACCCTTTATCCTCTTGGTGAGGAACTTTTGGGGTCTTTCCAACTGCTGCAGGTGTCGGGTGAGATACATCCCAAATGGGGCATTATACTCAATCATTGGCCTGATAAGAGAAGAGTACAGGGGCACAATGACCTCTCTTGATCTAGATGTGAAACCCTTCATGATAAGGTGGGCAATATAGAAGGTCTTCCTAACCACTTTGGCAATGTGAGTGTCAAATGAGAGGTTACTGTCAACCTGGGTCCCTAGGTCCCTGATTACATCTTCCGAACTCAATGGATTACCGCCTATGTGGTAATTTGTCGGTACCTTGTTTTTCCCAAAGGGTATGACTATACATTTTTTGGCGTTCAGCTTAAGGCCATGGCTCTGGCACCAATTATTCGTTTCTATGAAGCCTCTCTGAAGGATGTTTGTGTCCGCTGGAGTATCAATTATGGCGCCCAGTTTGCAGTCATCTGCGAACTTTGTCAGCCACAATCCTCCTATGTTTGCCTGTACCTCGGAAAAATAAATGCCGAACAAGAGGGGTCCCAGGACTGAGCCCTGTGGGACACCGCCAGACTGGCTTAGAGTCTGACATAGCTCCAGCAACTCTGACCCTGTGGGTTCTGTCCTTGAGCCAGTTTGCAACCCATCTTGTGACATGCTTATTTATGCTTTTGTTTTTATAAATGTTTTGTTATACCCTCACTTAATGTTGTTTCTATTTTACTTGTGATATTAAATATTGTGTAAACTTGGAGCTTTTCTCCTCGGGCCTCCACTGAAAATGGACATGTATCCAGTTGGACTAGCCCGGTTAACAAATGTAAAATAAAAAAAATAATAAAAATATGGGTTTACATTTAAGTATGTGTTAAGAAACAATCACAATTGACTAAAGACTGCTCTGAAACTGTAAGTCATTTCTTAATTTCTCAGGTGGAAAAACAGGATAACCTTTTATACCATATATATATATATATATATATATATATATGTATATATATATATATATATATATATATATATATATATATATATATATATATATAGATAGATATAAATATATATATAGATATATATATATATATATATATATATATATATAGATATAGATATAACTATATATATATATATATATATATATATATATATATATATATATATATACACATAGATAAATATAGATATATATACTTATGTATATATATTTATATAGGTTCATTGATGTGTACTAGGCTAATGACCCTGGAGCCTTTACAAGTTTAGCCCATAGGATTACCCTGGTATCATACCACCCACCTTAATTCCTAGTGCCTCTGTCGAGTAGAGCCACTGGAGTTATCTCCAGGGTAAATTATCTATTTACCATCCACTCATCAAGATTTCTCTTGAAGAGGGCCAGTGAGGTGGTCTGCTTGACATGTATGGTAAGTCTATTCCATAGAATGAGCAGTCTCTTATGAACCTGTCCCTCCAGCATGTTCTGTTGCTTGTGGTTATGAGGTTGAGTTTTCCAGAGCGTGTAGTGTGTAGGGATTGGGATTTCCTTAGATGTAGTATTTCTAACAGAGATGGGTCAGACATGGTTTTGTAAGTCAAGCATTGATTGCCTCTAAGTAAGCAATATGACACAGAGACTAGTTGGAGTTTTCTGAGTCTGCCCATATAAGACAACTGTTTAAGGCCTAGGATCCTCTTTGTCAGATACTTTTGTGGCCTCTCCAGTTGTTTCAGGTGTCTAGTGAGGTACATGCAAAATGGGGCATTGTACTCGATGATTGGCCTAATGAGGGAAGAGTAGAGGGAGAGAATTACCTCTTTCTTCGTGGATGCAAAACCCATGAGATGTGCTACATAGAAGGACTTTCTGATAACAGTGGCAATGTGGTGGTCAAAAGAGAGGTTGCTGTAAATCTGTGTTTCCAGATCTCTTATAATGCCGTCTGTGTTCAGTGGACTACCACTGATATGGAAATTCAAGGAAACTGGGATTTTTCTAAGGGGGATAATGACACCTTTTTGGCATTGAGCTTAAGGCCATGGTTCTGACACCAGTCACTGGTCTCATTGAGGACTTTCTGTAGGAGATCATCATCATCATTATCATCAAAAGTCCCTTTTTTGCCATTTTTCTAACTGGGGTCAGGGTATTGTGTTAACTGTCACCAACTCTCTCAATTCAGTGTCACACTCCTGCCTTCTTCAACACTCCTTCCTGACTGTCACAGATCTTCTTTCACACAATCCATCTACCTATTTGCTGGAAGTCCTCGCTTCCTTTTACCTTCTTTCTGTCTGTCCCATATCTTCCTCACCAGTTTGTCTTCTGCTTTTCTACACATGTGCCCAAACAACCATAATCTGTTCGTTTTCATCTTTTCTGCAATTGGAGCTACTTTGGCTTCTGCACTTATATCCTCATTTCTTCATCTGCCCCACAGTGTGCATCCTATCACCTTTCTCAGGCACTTCATTTCCATCATCTCTAGCTTCTACAACTGTTCTTCCTTTACTGCCCAGGTTTTTGTACCATACAGTAGTACTGGTCGCACCACTGTCTTGTACACCTTACTTTTCAGCTTCTTTGGCATTCTGTCATAGAATACACCTGATACTCTATGCTAGTTGGCTGCAGCCCCTCTGATTCTAACTTTGACCTCTTCATTTAGACTACCCTTCTCCTCAACTACTCCTTCCAGATACATGAAGCTGTTTACCTGTTCCACTATCTTCCCTTCTATCTCTGCTGTCAGCTTCTTCTGGTTTCCCCAATTATCTGCCATTACCACTGTCTTATCTGTGCTTAGTTTCATCCCATGTGCCTTCAGATTTGCATTCCATTCTCTTTGCTGAAGTTCTAGCTCAGAGTCTGCCTGTACTGCCACATCATCTGCATACAGCAGCTTTGTTGATCCATCCCCTCCAAGCTGTTTGCTAATGTAGTCCATCACCAGTATGAACAGCAGTGGACTCAGAGCTGAACTCTGATGTACACCCACACCCAGTGGGAACCCCTCTGTGAGGCCAAACACTGTTCATACTTGAGTCATTGGGTCCTTGTACATAGCCTGCACTGCTTCTACCAATGTTTCTGGGACTTCAAACCACCTCAGTACTGCCCAGATCAGCTTTCTTGGGACCTTGTCATATGCTTTCTCCAAGACTAGGAATGCCCCAGTTGGTCTCTCTCCTCATATCTAGCTTCTTCTCACATATGTGCCTCAGTGCAAACATCAGGTCAATTGTTCTGCATCCTGATCTGAATCCAAACTGCTCTTCTCCCATCTTACATTCTACTACTCTGCATATCTGTTTATCAGTCACCCACTCTAGAACTTTCATGCAATGTGATAGGAGTTTGATGCCTCTGTACTGCCCACAGTTGTGGATGTCCCCTTTGTTCTTGTACACTGGCATGAGTATGATTATTCTTCATTCATCTGAGATAAGCCTTTCACTCCACACTGCTATTAGTACTCTCAGGAGCCATTTCTCCCTTATCTCACCAAGCATCTTTATCATATCTGCTGTGCCCTCATCTGAGCCTGCTGCTTTCCCTGACTTCATCTTCCTTAGTGCTGTTCATACTTCTAGTAGGGTGGGCTCCTCTTCTTCTCTCATCGTATGCTGTTTCTGGGGCAGTACAGCTTCTGTGGGGTTTTCTTCATTCAGAAGCTGCTGGAAATACTCCTTCCCTCTGTCTTTGATGTCCTGAGTACTGGTGAGCAGGTAGTTGCTGGTATCCCTTATAAAGGGTGTATGACTATCTTCTTTATCTTTCTGTCTTTGCCTTGCAACCTGATATAGTTTCTTTGTTCCCCTTACTGAGTCACTTTCCAGAATTTGGTACAGTGCCTCCGATCCCCTATTCTTTGCTATTACAACTTCTTTCTTAGCTTCGGTGTTAGCCAACCAGTACTCCTTCCTAGCCTGGTCAGCCTTTTCTGTCTCCCACTTCTTCCTGCTCTTCTTTTATCTTTTGATGACTTCCTGGGCTTCTGCATTCTACCACCAGCTTTCCTTATGTACCTTATTTCCATACATGGCTTGGCCACATATCTTTTCTGTAGTCCTAACACATGCTGTTTTTAGGCACTGCCATTCTTCTTCATCTCCACCTATTTCTTCCTCTTCTTGGGGTGCTAGAGCCCTGAGTAATTCCTTGAACTGTTGTATTTTCTTTCCAGTCAACTTCCAGGTCTTCACCCTGGTCTCTGTTGACCTTAGAACCTTCTCTGACCACTGCTTGCAGCTGATTGTGGCAACTAGTGATTGATGCTGTGGGCCAACTGTTTCACTGGAGATGACTTTACAATCATGGATTCTGCCCCAGTGCCTTTTCCTTACTAGGAGGAAGTCTACCTGAGTTGCATGTTGACTATTCTTGTATGTGATCTTGTGACTATCTCTCTTTCTGAACCATGTGTTGGCTATCAAGCCATTTACAAGACAGAAGTCTAGAATGGCTTCTCCTTCTTTATTCATGTTGCCCCACCCATGTGGACCTAGGGCAGTCCTCATATCCTGTTCTGTCTGTCCCGATATGTGTATTCATGTCACCCATTATCAACACCAATTCATGTTGTCCTGCTTTATCTAGTAGGTCCTGCAACTGCTGTATGAATGCATTATTTTCCTCACTATCACAACCCTGCTGTGGGGCATAGGCTGAGATTATGAATATTGCCCTATCATTCCACTGGAGTCTGACTGCCATGAGTCTGTCATTAATTCTGATGATATCCATTACTGCCTTCAGAAACCTCTCTCTCACCACAATTCCTATACCATTTCTAGCCTGCCCTCCACCTGAGTAGTAGACTCTGGATCCCAAGCCATGTGGCTTTGCTGCACCACCCTTCCAGCTCATCTCCTGGATGCATAGAACATCCAGCCCCCTCCGTATCATCATGTCATCCACTTCCAAGCTGCATCCTGTCAGTGAACCTACATTAAGCATAGCAATTCTCAGTTCATGTTTGGCAGGTTGGTTGATTTTACATCCAGCTTTTGTTCAGCAGAGCTATTCCAGGTAACCCTGGGTGGGCAACTAGACATCGGTCAGCCAGTAGCTTATTGACCCAGGGCTACTGGGCTTTATGGCGGGAACACACCTTATTCCGCATCATGTCAACATCACTTGGGGAGTTAATAATAGCTCCTAACTTGCAATCGTCTGAGAACTCTGTCAGCCAGAGTCCCTTCGTGTTGGCCTGGACTTCAGAGAAGTAAATACCAAACAGGAGAGGACCCACGACTGAACCCTGTGGGACTCCACTCGTGACTGGTCGGCAGTCTGACTTTGAGTCAGCTACTTTCACACTGTGGTTTCTATCTGTGAGCCAGTTTGCAACCCACCTACTAATATTGGGGTTGATGCCTAGCTTAGTGTGTTTTCAATGATTGCTGAGTGGAGAATGGTATCAAAGGCCTAGACCAGCTCAAGGTAGGCTGTATGAACCACCGTGACTTCATTCACAGCTCTGTTGACCGACTCAAAGAAGTCGACCAATTGAGCAGGCATGATCTACCCTTCACAAAACCAAACTGTGTAGGATCTAGAGTTTGGAGATTCCCTACATCCTTGTTTATTAGGTCCATGATGATGCGTTCCATAGCTTTGCATATCAGACTCATCAGGCTAATGGAGCGATAATTCCCAGGGTCTGTAGTCACTCCTCCTTTGTCGAGAGGGATGACTGCAGCAGTGCACCATTCGGTAGGGACAAAGCCTAAGGTGAGGCTGTGATTGAGCAGAGCACACAGATAAGGTGCCAGTTCACTCTGTAGTTCATGTAGAACACAGCCAGGGATATTGTCAGGACCCACAGTACCTGTATTCCTGGCTTTGGACAGTGCTGTTTTACCCTGTGCAGCAATAATACTGGGTGCCTGGCAATCTACTAGCATTGTGATTGGTCCTTTGTGGGGGGCGGGAGGAGCAAAGTTAGCACTGAATCTGTCGGCCAGTACATTGGCAATATCTGCTGGCTCATTATAGGAGGTACCATTGTGCCCTAGCTCAGAACAAATATGGGTATTGCCATGGAGATTGTTTACATAACTATAGAAGGCTTGTGGTTGTCTTTACTATCTGCTGCAATTCTGTTTTCATAGCTAGCTTTTGAGGATTTGATGAGGGATCTCAACCTTTTGTTGAGGCCAATAAGGAAGTTTTTCCAGTCTTGGGATGTCACCTTATTCCGCATCAGTTTTGTATACATATATATATATATATATATATATATATATATATATATATGGTTTCCTATGAAACCATCGAAGTTACACTACATCGAAAATGAGAAGATCGGGACTGCTATATTGAAATTGCAAACCATCGAAAACGGAAATCGCGACTTCAAAGCGTAAATGGAATGTCACAGCACTGGTGTATGTTTAACGCGACCCGGTAAGTGTGCGACAGTGACGGAGGTAGGAGTGGTCAGGTAAGTGAGTTAGGGTTAGGGTGCAGGTAGGTGAAGTGGGCGTTAGTGTCGGAGCTTGGGCTAGGGGTGGGTAAGTGAGTTAGGGTTAGGGTGCAGGTAGGTGAAGTGTGCGATAGTGTCGGAGCTTGGGCTAGGGGTGGGTAAGTGAGTTAGGGTTAGGGTGCAGGTAGGTGAAGTGTGCGATAGTGTCGGACCTTAGGGTTAGGGTTTGGGTCAGGGCTAGTGTGTATTCTATGTAGTGTAGTGTGTTGTTTACGTTCCGTGTGTCGGTGTTATGGTGTTGTGTTTTAAATGTCGTGATTTCTGTTTTCGCTGTTATGTACTTTCGATGGTCTAGTCTCGATGTAGTCATTCTCGATGTAGTGTAACTTCGATGGTTTCATAGGGAACCATATATATATATATATATATATATACACACATAGATACGTATATACATATTCATATATATATATATATATATATATATATATATATATATATATATATATATATATATACACACACATTTATATATATATATATATATATATATATATATATATATATATATATATATATAAATGACTGAGCTGCATGATATGTTTGAATAAACATCAGACATATCTACAGTTCAGATGGCTTAGTGGTAACTTGCTGGGGCTATACTGTGCAGGGTCCTGGGTTCAAGACTTGCTAGGAATGATTATTTTTTTTGCTGGGCAGAACAAGGGCTGTTGGATACGGAGTGATTAAGGCACTTTTAAGCAGTTGTAAGTGGGTTTGTGTGGTTTTGCACAGCGGTAAGCAATGCTAACTTCTGGTTAAATATGCTTACATGTTAGTCTTAAAAGTGCTTAATCTGTATAGGCATCACTTAGCACCATGAATTAGGCTTACTTCCACTTACTACTGCTTATTCCTGATTACCCCCGTGCTAATTTCTTTAAAAGAAAAGAAAAAAATAGGTGATAGGAAAGTGGTGAAAAAGGGGGCACAAAGAGGGTAAAACAATATAAAAGAACACTAGGGATGTGCAGGATGGATATAGGGAATGTCCATAGCTGTCCATTTTTTCTACAGCAACAGCTGTACATATATACTGAATTTGGAGGTACATTTGGACACTCAAACCCCTGACAGAGAGGGGTGAGGACAACAATAATGTGTTGTGAAGCCAATACAGATTGCCCTTTTTTTAAGGTGAGAGTGGGATGTTGGGCAAGGATAGTAGGTATATTTGGGGAGGTAAGTTGGGCAGGAGAACAGACAAGATAGCATACAGGGGTGGTATATGACACATGCAGGAGGTAAACACCTTGGATGGGGAGGGGAGTTTGGTAATCGGAAGCCCGCTAGCCCCCAAATGGATACAGTGGGACTGAGGTCCCCACCCATGGGCAGTCACCACTGCACCTTCCCAGCCCCAAAGGTGGCTGTGCTGGGGCCTGAGCAGGAGGGACAGGCTGACCCTTTAACTGTACCAGGTGGCCCTCAAGCTGGTGTAGCAGATCTCCAAATTCCTTGCGGAGCTCACTACACACCAGACCTCGGACCTGGCTTTGGGTGACAGGATCCTGTCCATGCCCAGGCCCAGGAGGGGGTCAAGCCCCATCCCCTGAGTTGTTCCACCTGAAGTTGGTGCAGGACCAGCAGACGAGGAGGTCTTGCAGTGGGTCCCAGATGTGCTGGGCCCTGGTGCCATGGCCAAATGAGGCGGGAGAGGCAGATCCACTGTGATCAGCCTTCCCTGATGTGCTATGGTGTTGCAGTTTTAGAACATATGTTGGTTAGTAATGGTAAACACATTCCAGGATTAGTTATAACAGCATGCATGAGTGTTCCCATTAACCCAAAATAACAGATTTGGAACATTTGCATAGCAAACAGAACACATGCATATATGGAACCACAGTGGGCATTACACCAGCATGCAGATTACATTGATAGCAACAGGCCACAAGTGATAGTAGTTGAACAGATAACATTAATTGGAATAAATTTCCATGTTTGTAGAACAACAGGACACATGTCCCAACAGTAGGTATGGTGGGAAACATATGGATTCATTTATATGTTTATATTATTGGTGAAGATAAGGTGGGGAAGAGACAGAGATGTCTGTTAACAAATGTAGATTCTTGCAGTGGCCACAGCTTTAATGATCATTGCTCTACGCATTACTCTACAGGTATTATTACACCTATGGCCTTGGTTTGGGCAGTGGTATGTTTGTACACAGTATAATTACAGCCTTCTTATAGGTACTTTATACTTTCTCTTACCTGGAAGACCTGTGGAGGGAATGTTTAATAATACTACATGACTGTTTCTACCAATATTCACATAGTCAAGGTTACATATACACTCATACAGTGTGTGTGCTACTGACACACTCTTCCTTGATTTATATCAGCCACCCCGGTTGTTGTTAACAGGGACCAGTAGCTGTGATGATATGACATTTTTGAATATTTCTTGGGGGAGACCACTTGGTGTATGTACTTATCTTGCTGTCATTTGCAGCCTTGGGTTTGGACCATGGGTGTTGGATACAGTATAACTACAGCCTTCTTATAGCTTCTTTATACCTTCTCTTACCTGGAAGACCTGTGGAGAGAATGTTTGTTAATACTACCTGACTGTTTCTACACATTTTTACAAAATCCTAGTTGAAATTATGCATACAGCTTACTACCATTCCAGGGATTCAAACCGTGGCTGTTTCTGCTAAAAATATAACAAGTATGTGTTTCATCAGAGGGAGCTATTGAGAAACTTCTGTTTCTTCCTTGAATGATTTCTTTCTCATTCTCTCTTTGTTATATGAGCTGACAATGTAATTACAACATTCTTATGCATACATTCCTATACATACCTTTTCACATTGTACAGTGTGGAAAACAGTGGCTAACACAACATTACTATTTGGATATCAGCTCTTGGTGCATGACATTTGTAATATCAGTTCATCTCAGGTGTTATAAAGGCACTAACTTTGTCAGATGAGACTTTATTGTTTAATGCTTTCAGAGCTATAGTTGCTATGCATAACCTGTACACATTTCACATCATACCATACTAGAGTAAACACAACCAGTTCAGGTTTTGAATTTTATTGACAGGCAGTTACAGTTACAGTTTTATTAATATATGACCTATATGAGACTAAACTAATGTCTTTAGGCTTTTCCCGGTTAGGGGTCGCCACAGCGGAACTCCGGTCCGCTAATGATTGACAGTGGATTTTTATGGTGCCGCAGTGCCAGCCCGAAGTCCACCCTTCAAAAAGGGCACACCCATTCACGCACACTTACTGTAATATTGTCTGCTTTATTCATTACAAACCATACCCATTTTTAGTAATGCCAGGTGACATTCTACTCCTTTATATTTATTTGGAATGAATTCTACAAGTTATATTGTTACTCACCAGCCTCACAACGCAGCCTTTACAACCTGCTGGTATGGACTTCCTGGTTCGCAACCCGCTCAGCTGGAGCTGTAATGAAGGTAGATAAACATGTATGCATACCTATCCATCACATATACAGGCTGGACTTTGGTGAACAGTTATTGCTATGAATACTTACACACTTTTGGGACATCACCACTCTGTCATGCTTCTTGGACCCACTGTTCCAAGAACTCCCTCTTCCCCCTCTTTAAGTCAGCATAGTGGTGCCAGACCTGCTCACCAGTACAAGGGATACCAGTGCCGGACCTGCTCACCAGTACAAGGGATACCAGTGGCACTGGTGAGATCACGGGCAAGACTATCCCAGGCTTCTGCTTAGTATTGGGAGCCCTGGTACTGGTCCTGCAGCAGTCTCACATCACAGTTTTTTACAAGGAGTCCTACCATGACCTTCGACTCCTGTATGTCCCAGCGCTGCACCCAAAAGTGCATGCCCTCTCCAACACCTGCCATACTGCCTACAGTGGGGAGCTGCAACCAGTTATGAGCTGTAGTCCCACCTGTGAGGTTTAAATATGGCCAATTTCCCATACTTTGCTGTGATTGGACGGTTTTGAATATGCTGAGCTAAGCTAAGCTATAGGCAAACCTGCTTAGCTAAGGTTGGCAGTGCTTAAAGGGGCATGTTCAGCAATGCTTACCAATGGGCAAATCCACTTAGCTGGGCTACTCATTGCTTAGTATTCATATTTACACAATGCTTACACCCAGTCAGCATAGCTGTGCAATGCTTAGCATTGCTTATGTTTTATTTTATGGAATACCACCTGTATGGGATTGATTCATCATTCCTGACATATTATACATTTGTTTACCTCCCTGACATCCCCCAATGCGTTTTCATTACATTTATTCTTGTGTGACTATAATGTGTGGGGCACTTGTGTTTATATGGGGGTTTCACAACTTTATTACACTGACACCTCACATCTGGGCCTAATACACTACTCTAGTTGAGAAATATAAGTTACTTCCCGCATAAATATACAAAATAAATTAAAATTGTATTAATTTCACATACAAAATGGAAATGGCTTTAGTGAGACTCAAACCATGAATGACTACATGCAAGGCGTATACTATAACCACTACACAATTACACTATTGCTTATGTCTGTTGCCATTTAACTTCTCATGCCATTTAAGCTGGGCTAAGCATGGCTAAGCAATGGGCACACCCACATAGCTACACTTAAACTTAATTGCAAATGTGAAAAAAAAAAGATTTATTTGTTGGGGGCTGTGCTTTGCAAATGTTGATGACATATAACTTTTCACAGTATGTCCAGATTTTTGCCTTATATTCTAGGTCCACTTTTCATAAACTTGTGGCTCTCTGGAACATCATTAAAGATTGAAGTTTGACAATCATGACAAACATTTGTGTTTTATACTTCATACCCTTCAGAAAATTCATGCTAATGCAAAACCTGTTTTCTATCAATTTTCTAAGTTTGTAATAGCAATATTTAGCAGTTGTCCCTTATGGCTTTGTCCAGATTTCTTATTCTAATGGGTTGAGAGGTGTGGTGAGCGATCTTGCTCTTTTTACATTGCTGTATGGCAATTCTGGTGTGTGGGAGGCATGTGTATTGCGAGAGCACTACTCTCAGACATGACCCCTGTGCTCGTACACATCCCCGTGTACGTATTAGAGGATGGCAGCGTGCCTTCATACAAATGCACTGTCGTGCTGCACGGGAATGGTCCCTTCCGTGCAGGAATAACTTATTCCTGCACGGACTTTTGCCAGATCCAGGGGAATGTATTAAAACGTTTAGAATCTGTGTGTATAAATATAATAGCAGTATGGCATTTCACATTTTCCCATTTACATCAGAATGTACAGCTATTTTAAATTTTCAAAAAACACATTAAGCTTATTAAAATAAGAATTTGATCTTTTAGATTAAAATATTAAGAGAGATTAAAGTGCTTAATATAGACTATTTATTGGGTAAATATGATGTGGATATGTAAAACTGGCTTATATTTCAAAACAGTAAATGATTTTAAACTCTGAAGTTGATTTAATTTCAGACAAAGTCAGAAAAGAATACCTAACCTTATTTGAGTTTCAAAAACAATCTAAAACAAATTGTGAGCTGGGCAGAGAATACTTATCCAAAATATATAAAACACTTAAGAACTATAAATGCTACATCAAATGTAACTTTTGGGACTATTGTCATCAAGTAGGCTGCCCCAAATTAACTTTTATTAGATAAAATATTTTATAACATTCTTTTTTAAGAGATTATTATTTTGTAAATGTCTACATAGATAATTTATCATCACACAAAGAATCAAAATTATATACAAAAAGAGAGTTATTAGGTATTTTAGGTGTGAATATTCAATAAAAGCTGATAATTCTATAGTCTTTTTGGGGAAAATTGATATTTCCTGCAAGCACCATAGTCTGCAAAATTTTCTGATTCCTGCATGTGTACCCAAGCCTCTATACCCACTTCAATGGAACTTATTAAGAAAAGCCAGGAAAATTATTACAAAGAATTGGAAAATGACTTCTTAACGTACAATTTATGAATATAACACTGTTGTGTGTAAAAATCAAACAACATAACCAGTTAATACAACTACCAGATAAGATTGAACTTATTAATAGAGAAATGGTAATCTCTGTTCTGTGATCAGTTTATACTGTTTGGCAGTTTAATGAATCTTATGGTTGTATGTATTAAGAGCTAATGTAATAATTTGTGTAAATAGTTATTTCTTGTAATTTGTTAGTGGGCTAGATTTAATAACAGCTACACTAAGTGTACACAGTCTGTATTCATGAGCATCCCTACCACATTTTTTGAACTTTCTAGTCACTCAGAAAGATTATACTAAGTGTACATGTAGTCTACACTTTGTGATAACCTTTCTGAATTCCCCTCAGTATTTAAAGCTGCAAGAAAATCAGTAGGAAAACTAAAATTAGGAGGAAGAAGGTGTGAGTTATGCTTGTGTTGTCTGTTCACTCAGAACAGTGCAGGCTTAGTGTACCCTTAGTGTAGGCTTTATTGAATCCCAGGGAGTGTGTTTCTTCTTGTATATAGCATTTCAATAAAAATATTTAAAAATGAAATTTGTAAGATGCAATACTGTTTGGAATACTCAATCCATTACATTATACTGATTTTTATTTTACTGCACCTCAGCTTAGTGGCCATTGCACATTGCACAAACATCTATTGCACAAACAGAAACGTGAATAGCAAAGCTTTAGTCAGTAACTATAGCACAATGAAGAAATTCCCTGAAAGCATTTTATAGGGTGTCATACCCCACACCTAATACCCCTGACTTAATATATACTAACTTTAAGGTTGCTCAGACTCAGAGAAAACTGAAAATCTTAACATTATTCCATTTGTCCCAATGTTGGCAAACATGGGAGCAGAGAAATCATTTTTAAAATATGATGGTTGTTTTTCATATACAGAATTATAGAAGTTATCAAGTTACACAGTATTGTCTTGAAAAATAAGACCATAGTGCTTTGTAACAAATTGTGCCTAGTAAACTGAAACACAATATCATTAAGTAGAACAGAAATGTCTGGTGCCGAACCAAATGAAGTGTGAAAGTTAGTTGGCTGATGCTATTTCTGGATTTGGGTGAAATGCATCATAAGCTAGTTTTGGCCAGAAAGGGAAATCAGGTGCTGGTAAGGATATGTTACTGTTGTAGCATCTACAATAGTTATTATCTAGGAGAGCTGAATATTGGAAAATGCGATGTGGCACTGGAACAGGCCCTTTTATTTGCTGGAATAAAGGAGAACTGTGCTACACAGCTGTGCTTATCAGCAATGTGGGATCAGTGCTTGGAAGGACAGATTTTGATATCTGAGCCAATATATTGTTAATTTATAAACTTTTCAGAAACAGTGTCCTTCCTAAGCACAAAATCATGGAAGTTGTACGTTTAGAAAGTTGGTGGTGAGATGCTACATAGTTTATATGTTGCAGAGCTTTGTTGCCAGTGGAATGCAATAAACTACAGATGAACTATATGCAATGTCATAGGATGCTCTTACTAAACAGTCAGCACTGATATCTGCCCTGTTTTGTGCAATCTAGAATGAGGGAGCTCTTTCTCTGGCTGCTTTATCAAAGTATGAGGAATATGTCAGGAAAAAATATGAAGCAACCTTAGACAGAGAAGCACTGCAAAGGTAAATTGAGTAAATGATGAATACATAGTAGAATATGTATTGCCACATCACTGATACTTATGAACACTATTTTTTTTTCAGCTTCACTCCTTTGTGTGCAAACCTTTCTGCTAGTTATACTGTTATTGTAGAAGACTTTTTGTGTCTTTCGGCCTTTCCTTCTTTATTTATTTGTCTTTGTTTACTTGGAAAGTCCGACTGGGTAATATCTATTTTCAGCAGGAGGCCTGGGAAAAAAAAAAACTCCATTTGCTTGCATTGCATTATACTACAGTCAAGCACAGAGCAGTTAGATTTTTATTTACATTTATACACAAACAGTATTTACATTTATACAGTCTAAGATTTTACAGAGGTAGAAGTTGCTAAAGAGAAAGCACACATGCAGCTTAGTGGACTGTGCAGGCAACAGATATATATAAAAATTGTTTTGTCATTTCAGTATCATCAAATTACTGTTATAAAAATTAACAATGTGAAGTTGTTCTATCTCACCTTCATTTTCACTAATGGATTCATAGCCGATCCTCTGCTCCAACTCAAAAGCTCAAGGTCTTCAACTAGCTTGTAGCCTACTCCCTATCCCATAATACACTGGTGCTTCCCTCAGATCTTGTTTGCCGCTGCAACAGATCGGGAGTTCGTCGACAGCTCTGGACAGTATAAGTTTGATATTTTATAAAAAATTGATAGTTTAGCTTAGTAGTTAGTTTCTAGTAGTTGGATAGTTTTTCTTCCTCACATTACTTACTTACTTAGCTTTAAAACTTAGTGTGTGTGTTTTTTGCTAGTTGTTAGTGGCCGTTTTTTTTTTTCTAGGCCGTTTATTTCTACAACTCGTTTAAGTTAGAGGGTTGTTTAAATAGTGAATTCTCCCTACCCTATAGTGTGTTTAGCTTAATCTCGGGTTTTTAGGGCAGTAGTTCATTTTATACGGTGTGTGTGTTGTAGTTATAATATTGTAGTAGTTAGAGCCGTGTTTTTTTATTAGGGCTATCTTAGAGATATATATTACTGTGTGTTTCCTTTATAGTTAGGCATATAATGTGTTCTTGCCTTTGTTTAACAGTTGCATTGTGATCCATTTACGTTAGTAATTGATAGTTTCTGTCATGTCTCAGCAAGAGAAAACTAAATCTGGATTTAAAAAGTGTCCTAAACGTGGACAAAAAATGTCGATAACAGATGGTCACATAGAATGTGTTTATTGTTTAGGTGAGGTCTACTTACAGGAGAACTGTGCCATCTGTCACTCCTTTAGCTCATGTGCTTCACAAATGTGGGAGTAAACTAATAGCTAGGGGATTATTGAAGTCCTCTTTCCAGGAATCTTTAGATAAAGACAAACCAGACAAGCCTTTAAAATCATCCAAGACTTTGTCTTCCAAATTGTTTTCTGGGTCGGAGCTGAAAAAGAGTTCATTGACCTCTAACCCAAGTCAGACTGACACCTCACCTCCATTGCCTTCGGAACCGGAGGTTGTTGTTCATAGGAGACGGTCCCCAATATTGGAGCCGGTATCTCTTACTTTAAAGTCTCCAATCCTTCAATCACTGGCTTCTTATATAACTTCTTCCTGGTCCTCAAGACTAACTGATAAGGATGTGGATTGTGGTGCAGAGGCTTCTGCAGACACTGGCACTAGCAACAATTTTGTCTGGGCCGACCTCTGAGGCTTCGGAACTGACTAGAACCCATTCCATGACTACTGTTCCTCCTCCAATTCGACCCAAAGTTTTGGAGCCAGAGTGTTCGGAGCTGATGATTGTGGAACCATCGGGGCCGTCACCCCTCCCGGGCCTCTCGATTCTGACTACTCTGACTTCTTCGGTGCCGACATTAGAGTTTAGGAGCCAACACTCGCCAGTCGGGTCCAGAGAGGATTGTTGTACTGATCTTTTGGTTCCAACCTTGCCTCTTGGGGCCACAGGTCAGGTGAGTTCAGCACCTACCTTGGGCTCAGAGCCCACCGCTTCAGTGCCATGAAGACTGCCTGTTTCTACAGATCCAGAGGTCTCTTCGGATCAGAGCTGAGGGGCTTTTGATGCCATGAGGAGAGCATTGTCCCCTTGGGCATCCACATCATTGGTACCAGCAACCTCCTCCCATAGAGCACTAGAGATCTGCTTCACTGATCCCATAAAAGAGTAGAGAGTCAGAGCCTCAGGTTGCCCCAATGGGTGAGCTCTGCTCTTCTGGGACCTCCCCAGAAGCTCCTACTGAGGAGGTTTCCAGGAAGACGCTTTGCAAAAGGAAGCATCTGGACTCTCAACAGGAATCCATGACATCTGATACTGACTTAGATGAGTCAGAAGGGTCCCCAGGGGCCCCCTTTGAAGATATCTCCTTCGGTGATATCTTGGAAATACTGAAACACAGGGGTGGCTGGAAGCCCATTAACCCCACTGATGATGAGTCAGTACTCCTGAAGGCTTTTGGGTCTCAGCCCTCCATCTCTTGGGTGACACCGCCTTTTGATGAACTGATAGATCTTGTTTCTCGAAAGGCTTGGGAGTCCCCGGATACCATGGAATCTTTCTTGAAAGGTGTGGGAGTCCCCGGATACCATGGAACTGGTCCCTCGGAGGCCTAACAATTCATAACGTCACCCCATGACAAGATTTTCCTTACCAAAGGAGTATCCATTGATGCTATGGTGGTGGCAGCAGCCACCAAAAAGGAGTTGTCAGAGACCTCTACATCTGTTTATCATCCTAATAGGGATTCTAGGATCATGGACAGATACGGAAAGTGCATGTTTAGTTCAGCAGCCTTTGTTCTTTGATTCCTGAACTATCTTGCACATTTTACTAGACTACACAGAGATCTCCTTAAAGGAGTTGGGAGATAGTCTACAGGGTGCAGTAGCTGCGGGGGTCTCAGATAAGGTAACCTCCCAGCTTGCTACCCTAAATTCCCTTATAAACTCTTCCATGCTTCTGATTTTTTACACAGCTTATGGATTGAGCAGGGCAGCAGGTTCAGGAATTACTCTTAGGAGACACTCCTAGATGCATTTTTGTTCCTTTGAAGAGCCCTATAAGTCATCCTTTGCTAACACCCCCTTTGATGGTTTGTCCCTCTTTGGACCAAAAGTGAGCAAGATGGAAAGACTCTGTCTGCTGTAGGAGTCCATTTTTCCACCCCTACCAGACCTTATTCTAAAGGTCAAAAGAGTGGGAAGATGTGGTTTCATAAATCTCAAGGAGCTTTATTTGACACACGTGGTGAAACCCTCTCTAGAAGCAAAGCAGGGGGTAATAATGGAAGATGCCATACATGCAGCAGAGGGGGCCCACAGAATTAGAGCGACAGAGATCAGTTCTTTGGAAAGCCCTATCAGTGCTCCTGAAAGGAGGCCCATCTGTCCACCTCCAGAGGCAGTCGGGGGATGCTTATCTTTGTACCCAGACACCTGGCTAAAAATAACAAAAGACTGTTGGGTACAAAGTGTCATATTCAGAGGATATTCAGTTCCCTTTGCCACCCCTCCACCCCTTGTGAGAAAAATCCTGGGCATTCCACCCTGTCAAAGGGAACAAGCAACCATAGAAATTGCAAGGTTGCTAGAAAAAAGAGTCAGCCAACCAGTCCCAGCAGAGCAGAGAGGATCCTGTACTTACTCAAGGTTCTTTTTAATTCCAAAGAAAACAGGGAACTGGAGACCCATTTTAGATCTCAGCAGATTGAACAAATCTGTCAAAAAAACAAAGTTCCGGATGGTCATGTTACTCTATACTTCCCTTTCTATGGAAAAAACAATTGGATGTGCTCAATAGATCTCCAGGATGTGTACTACCACATAAAAATGACCAGACCATCCAGGGATCATCTGCACTTTTGTCTGGGAGACAGTCATTATCAGTTTTGAGTTCTGCCCTTTGGTCTCACTACAGTCCCCAGAGTGTTCACCAAATGCATGGCAGTAGTAATGTCTCACCTGAGACTCTTAGGATACCAGGTGTTTCCATATCTAGATGACTGACTCCTCACCATCACCACCAAGCATTGACTCATACAAGCAAGGGATGCAACCTTAAATCTTTGCAGTCAATTGGGCATTACCATAAACTCAGAAAAATCCTGCCTTATCGCCATCCAAATGTACCGTTTTATAGGAGCAGATCTCAACACTGTCTCTATGACTGTAAAGCTTCCAACAGAATGAGTTTGGGCCCTTTGACAGCAAGTCCTGAACCTCATCTCAAAACAAAAAGCCCCAGCTTCAACAATGCTCAAAATATTAGGGACAATGGCGGCATCAATCATTGCTATTCCTTTTGGTCAAATGCATATGCGTATACTGCAATGGCTGAAGTTCACACAATGGTCCTTTCAAGAACTTCCAATGTCACACCCGATTATAATAATGAATGAATGCAAGAAGGATCTTCACTGGTGGCTGACTTCTCCTCAAGTAACAATAGGACCCCCTTTTATTCTACCCATGCCTATCGCCACTGTGACCATGGACGCCTCCCTGATAGGGTAGGGGGGCATTTTCAGGCAAGGACAGCCCAAGGCACATGGGAGAAACATGAGGCTCATCTGCATATCAATGTCCTAGAGATTAGAGCGGTACTTCTAGTGTTGCAGTCCTTTCAACACTTTCTTCCTCTAGGGACTATTGCACTACAGACGGGCAACATGTCGGTGGTCTGGTACATAGACAAATAAAGAGGAACCAGATCCTACCCCCTATGTTGAGAGGCCCTGAGAGTATGTCAGTGGGCAACATCCACCCAGTGCTTTCTTATAGCAATGCACATTTGGGGAGATCCAGTTTGATAGCAGACAAATTGAGCAGAGCAATTCTATTGCCTCACGAGTGGTCCCTGAAAGAAGTAGCGGAAAGGATATTCCACAGATAGGGCCAGCCTTGCTGCGACTTCTTTGCAACTCCCACCAACACCAAATGCAGCAACTACTTTGCCCTAATCCCCACTCTGGGGGATACCCCAAGGGATGCGCTCATACACAGTTGGCCCCGGGTCTCCTTTATGCTTTTCCCCCATTCCCTCTGATACCCAAATTTTTACAGCAAGCCAAGACTCTGGGAAGGACCATCATTCTAATAGCCCCTTATTGGCCTCATCAGATTTGGTTTCCCTTCCTGCAGCCTCATCTACTGGAAGAACCATAGATCCTGGACCCAGTTCCAGATCTTCTGATTCATTCATCAGGGGCTCTTCATCCTGTACTTCATACCCTCAGATTGACAGCTTGGCTGCTCCAATTCCAAGAATAGCCAGGTTCCAGAATCTTTCACCTGCAGCTCTGAACAAGCTAACATCTTCTCATAAATCATCTGCCAGAAAGTTATACCTTAGTAAATGGAGAAGATTTTCCATATGGGCATCCCAAAATTATGCTGACCTGTATTTGTCTTCTAGAGTTTCTGATCAAGCTTTTTAATGAAGGGGCAGCTGCAGCAACCATTAGGGTTAAATTGGCAGCAATTTCTAATTTTCATATTGGCAATCAAGGGGCTTTTAAAGGTACTATCCACATGAGACATCCTATTAGATCTCCAGATAAACCACAGAACATACATTTTGTTCTTTCTCGAATCATCTTACCCCCTTTTGAACCAGCCTCATCTTGCAACCTGAAATACTTATGGAAAACCATTTTTCTAGTAGCTATTGCTTCTGCTTGAAGAGTTTCAGAATTACATGCTTTGTCCATTAAACCCTCATACTTGATTTTTCACAATGACAGAGTATCACTGAGGACAAATCCATCATTTTTACCTAAGGTTTGTTCACAGACAAATCTCAACCAGGCTATAGAATTACCTGTTTTTTTCCCCAAAATATACTAATAAGATGGAACATATGCAGCACAACTTGATGCCTGCAGGCACCTTCGATTCTATTTAGACAGGACTGAGGACATTAGAAAATCAGAACAGCTCTTTGTTTCCTTTTCAGATTCAAAGAAGGGTACTCCTGTGGTAAAAACCATGTTGTTAAAATGCTTTTCAGATTGCATTTCCTTTACATCTAGCTCTGTGCACATGACACTATATCATAAAGTAAAGGCCCACTCAACTGGGGCTGTTTCCACATCTTCAGCCTTTCTGGCCAAGCTACCTATAGATTCCATTTGTGCAGCAGCCACATGGTCTATACCTCATACCTTTATCACTCATTACAAATTGGATGGGGCCTCCAGGGACAGGGCTTCCTTTGGTTCCATGGTTCTGAGGAATATACTTCCGTGAGCCACCCAAGAAACATGGTGCTTGGGAAGCTAACCCATCAGTGAGAATGAAGATGAGATAGAAGAACTTCACATAAAGAAGTTATGTACTCACCATAATGTTCCATGTGAGTTGTTCATCTCGCCTTCATTCTTACATCCCACCCACCAATCCCCTTGCCAAGAATTTCTTGAGAACCGTGAAGTTTAGAAAAATCTTGGTGATATTTAGTCCTTATCTACTATATTCTTGTGTCTTCCTACCGGGGTATTTACCTATCAGTATAGTTGACTGCAGACAAGATCTGAGGGAAGCACCAGTGCATCATGAGATAGGGAGTAGGACACAAGCTAGTTGAAGACCTTGAACTTTTGCATTTGGCTGAGTCAGAGCTGAGGACTGGCTCCGAATCCATGAGTGAGAATGAAGGCGGGATGAACAACTCACATGGAACATTATGGTGAGTACATAACTTCATTTTAAAAAGGTCACAGATAGTCCACTTCCTAGGTTAATAACTTTCTCTAGTCTGGGATGTTTTAGGTAATACCAGAACTTTCACAGATACTGAGACCCCTGACAATGATGTCAGGCCCAGGAACACATCTGTGTGGTTTGGTACTTTCAAATATCCCTTTGCATAAAGTCTGGCACAGCAGACTGCTTATGGATATTATACTCTGAACTCCACGCACTCATACAACACCATAACCCCCACATCTTAACTCTCTCTGAAATTTGGCTAAAACCCTACATCCACAACTCAGAGATCTGCCCACCTGGTTTCAACATCTACAGACTGGAAAGATCGACCAAAATGGGAGGTGATGTCGCTATTCTCTATTCTGACACTTTCAATATCTTACCACTCACCATTACCCCTCCCTCCTTCCACCCTGCAGAGCTACTCATAGTGACCTGCCATCTCAACACCTACCAAAAACTAGCCATAGCCTCAATCTTAATCCCACCAAGGAATAACATTACCATCCTTGAAGACATCTTATCTTGGTGTTTTCATCACATCCCCTTTGAAACTATCATTCTTGGGGATGTAAATATAGACTGGAACTCAGTTAATTCTACTACACCTTCTCATAGTCTCAATCTACATGGTTTTACTCAGCTTGTCTCCTCTCCCACCCGGCTTGGCAAAAACCACTCCAATTCTGTCCTTTACCGGATTCTCGTAAATTCTCCAAATTGGTACCACCAGCCAGGTACACTACCTGATTCCATCAGTGACCACCTGCCTATCCATCTTACTAGATACTCACCCAACCTCACTAATACTCACCTCATAAAATCCATCTGTAACCTAAGAAAATTCAATACCACCTCCTTCGACAAAATTCTCTCCAAAATTAACTGGTGCTGCCTATACGCTCTACCTTTAAACAACACAGTCAGCTACTTCAACCAGACATGCCTAAACATACTCAACTCTCTTTCCCCAATCAGGAAAATAAAAGTCAAAGCTAAACATGCCCCTTGGCTATCCAAAGAAACCTTCCACCTTATGCATAAAAGAGATGCCACATGGAAAAAATATCAGAAAAGCAAATCTCCTGCCCTCCTACAATCATACAAGGAATTTAGAAACCTTACAAAAAAAAAGAGTCAACCAGGACAAAAGAAACTTTCACTTCTCTGACCAATCTCTGCACACTTCTAACCCCCAGAAGTTCTGGACAGCCATAAAAACTCTTCTCAAACCTGGCTCACCCACAACTCCCAACCCTTTTCCCAATCAGTCACTCTCAGATACAGCCAACCATTGAAATCACTACTTCATTGATACCATTTCTAAACTAGTACCTAACACCTCTAATAACCCCAACCCCACCTCTAATTCAACTTCCAGTTCTACTACTTCCACTACCAAGCCCACACCTTTTTCACATCCCCAATCTGACTCCACTAACTCTCAGACCCCTTCATGCTCAAACCTGTCTCTGTTAGTTATATTAAAACTCTCCTCAGTAAACTCAAACCTTGTTCTCCCACCCCTGATAACCTACCTCCCCAATTCCTTAAACTTGCTGTTAACTCTATTGCCCTTCCTATCACCATTCTAATCAACCGCTCAATCCAAAAATCCACTGCCCCCTCTATTTGGAAGCAATACTACACTATCCCACTACATAAAGGAGGTAAATCCACAGAACCATCTAACTTACGTCCCATTGCTATTCTTTCTCCCCTCTCCAAAATTCTCAAAAAGTGTATCTATTCTCAACTACTTTCTCACCTTACTCAAAACAGTCTTTTAACCACCAACCCAGCATGGGTTCAGACCCAAACACAGTACTAACACTGTACATTTGTCCTTCTCACATACAGTAGCTGAGGCCAGAGACAATAGCAAACTTATGTCCTGCCTTTTCTTTGACCTCTCAAAGGCTTTTGATACTGTCTCTCACAATGTTCTACTTCATAAACTTTCTCACCTGAAAATTTCCATCCCCACTCTTAATTGGTTCTCAATTTACCTGGCCAATTGCCTACAAGCAGTTCTCTCCCTTTCTGGCAGCTCAGACCGGTGTTCCTCAAGGCTCAGTTCTTGGTCCCCTCCTTTTCAGTCTCTTCACCAATGATCTACTACTGCCTGTAACCTCTCTTCTATCATTCAGTACGCAGATGATTCCACTCTGATCTCCATTTCTGACTATCAACAACCTCCACCATTCCACCCAAACTTCATTTCATTCTGTTGGGAACTGGCTCACCAACAAGCAACTCATCCTGAACCCCTCTAAAACTAAGCTCTTATTATTCCTGCCTAAAACTCTAGTCCAACACAAATTCAGCGTTCTCTTATCCTCTCTAAATGGCACCATCACAAGACCAGACTCACACACTAAACTCCAGGGTGTCATCATAGATGACCAGCTCAAACTAGACCTCCACATACTTCATTCCATAAAGAAAACACACCAAAAACTGCTTTACAGAAATAGCAAATTCCTGACCCCCAATTAAAACTGCTGCTAGCCCAATCCTATATCCTCCTTGCCCTCCTCTATGCCCCCCCGCTATTTTCTAATCTACAAAATAACCTGCTGGAAAAGCTTGACCAAACCTACAACAAAATTGCTAGATTTGTCACCAGCAGCTCCTATAAATCCCATCACTGCACAGCACTCACAAAACTACATTGGCTTGAACTCCCACACCTTCTGGCCAAAAGTCAGCTAATCCAAGCTTTTACAATTCTTAATTCTAACTCTGACTGTCCATCTCTGATCAACCTGATCTCCTGGTACACCCCTACCCGTTCCCTGCGCAGCTCTGATACACACTTACTACAAGTCTATAGACCCAGTAAGAACATAGGTAAAATACTCTAAAAACACTCCATTTCCATTATCTGGAATGATATTCCACTCCAAATCAGAAGCCATACATGCCTTTCTAACTTCAAACACGACCTGATACTGTATCTCCATTACAACCCTATATGTACCTGCAACCACCCTACTTAACCCCTCCCTCTCCCTATACCCACTTTACCACTACGTCTGATCTATAAGACTTTTCCTATTTCTATATCTTACTTTACATGCTCTCCCTTCTACACCCTCCCTCTACATCACTACATCCCTTCTCTACTACTTTCTTCTTCTGTACCATCTCTTCCTCTGTTCTGAGGCCCCTTGTACATACACTTTTCTCTTTTTTTACTCCTGCACTAGTTTCTTCCTCGGATCTGAGGCCCCCTGCACATACACAATTTCTCCTTCTAGTCACTAATCTAATAATGCCATATTATTTTCAAATGATTACCTATAACCTTAATTCCCTTACTGCATTCCTCTTGGACTTATTATCGCTGTTTTTCCTTTTACAACCTTACTATTATACTTTTGTATATAGCTATTTTTAATTCCATGGAGTACATTATTTTTTTTCTTATCCATTGTATTCTTGACATTGTTTTGCTCTGTATTATTGTAAACTTGTCTCTACTTGTATGTCTATGTCTATTTGGGGCTTTTTCCCTCAGGTCTCCACTGAAAAAGGGTAATTTCTTACCCAGCTGGACCAACCCGGTTAACAAATGCAAAATAAAATAAAATAAATAAATAAATACTCTGTTGTCCAGGTGAGACCTTCCAGTTGTTATAAAGGAAACCCATAATTACTGAAGCCGCTTGCATCATATTACACCAAGGGGTAGAGCAACCTGGTGTGGCCTACCTTATAAATTAGAATGACATCTGACATTGCCTGGGAGTTTCCATTCACAGTGCACAGAGGGTGTAGGAACTGGGTCTATATTGAATAATCGAAAAGTGAATTCACAGAATGGTATTTACGTCAAAAATACCATTCAGTGAACTGTTAATAGTGAGACTGCAGTACAATGAAGACCGGAAAATTTGTCCTTTCCTCACTGCAGTGCGATCTCGGAGTTGGTATATATAATTAGCGGGGGGGGGGGGTGCACCCCCCACAAGAGTGAATTTGCTGAATGGTATTTTCAATGTAAATACCGTTCAGTCAATTCACTTTTCGATTATTCAATATAGACCCATAGGAATCATGCAATGCCTGTGCAACACTGTGATGTCACTAACTCACTGTATATTTTTTAATAAAGGCTGATACCACCAGGACAAATTATTTGTTTATCCACATTTTATACTTTTAGTGCTTGAATGGCTCAAACATTACTGGATCCTTGCCATGTAATACTCCTCATGCTTTGTGTAAAGGTCCCTTCTTTATGAATTCCATCATGTCCTGCCATGTTACATCATCAAATAAATCAAAAGCCAAGACAGGCCTGTTTTCTTGCATATAGATAACTGTCACTGCTGAAGTGATATACTGACCACATGTGAAAAAAATGGGAAAAGGGGGTTACGGGTGATGGATGGATGGAGAATTTTGCTTTACAGTGATGATATTTAAGGTTCCTATGGTGTACCAATCAGCGGATTCATGCTAACTTTTTTCTATATGCTTTTTCCCTGTGATCCTAACCAATCATTATCCATCTCACTCATAACTCTAGAACTCTCATAATAATGCCTCCCCAAGACATTATGCCTTCAGAGATTACCCACGTAGTTAGGAGCTGACTGACCAGAGAAGCACCTACAGTTCAAAAGGTCCACAGGTAATAACAGCATCATTATCTCAGCAGTCTGAGGCTCTGGCTTCATCTCACCTGAGTCCCCTGATCCCCAGAATCCAGGCCCACTTGCATTTAAGGGAGGACCTTAACTTCCCCAGAGCACCACTACTGACCTGCATCACTAACAAATCCAAGGTTGGGATATTTTTTCTACCAGTCTTTCTTGCCTCCCTAGTGACTGATGTGTGTGTACTTGTTTCATTGTGAATACATGTTAAGTTTTTCATGATGCATGTGAGCTGTCACACACAAGCACTGTGAAAGCTGTCTTAAGTATCTAGGCAAGGTCAAGCACATATATCTTGGTTATTATTACTGTTTGCCATATTTGTATTCCTCTAGCAAGTGCTGATAGTACAGTGGATGTGACAACACCTCCCTAAAGGGTGGGCAATCTGGTGTCACACTACTCAAAGTCACCATTCCCCTTGTCATCACCTCCAGCACCAAGGCTGCTAGTTAATCCCTGATCATCTGGGTTGTAGGCAAGGCTTTCACCCATTTTGCCTCAAAACAGATGCAAGCATCATATTAGCTTCACTTGAAAGATGTTATATTGCCAAACACACTTCACTGTTATGACAATTTTAATGACAACTGCCTTTCTATTTAATACACAGCAGATATGGGGGACAGGAAGAAGCTCACCTGAAATGGAGACCTGAGTAGCTAGATACTACAACCCTACTCACTTATGCTTATTTTTTCCAGTGATAAGTCTTTTCTCAGTAGAATTTCATACCAGAAAAATACTGGAATCTAGTTTGGTATGAAATGATGGCAGTAATTAACTGTCCTTAAGTTGTTTGAGATTTTGTGCTTCTCTGACATTGATGAAAGGTGGTAGATCTTGGCTCATGGGATCTAGAAGGCCAAGCACATACAAAAAATTGCTAAGTATCCAGATAAGACCTCTCTTGGCTGTTTCACTGTAATGTCCGCCTGTACTTGTCAGTGGTTAATTAATTATGCTAGAAGTTTGCAGCATTATCTATCTGCTGTGATGTAGGATTTAGCATCAGTACTGTTTCTGAAGCTCACTGTGTGTTTTTCAGTCACAGTTGGTTTTTATACTTGCTTATTTGCTATATCATGTCTTTACTGTGATGGCATCTTCTGTTGCAGTTTAACTAGCTGATCACTCTGTACCTCCATACTGTGTATTTTTCAAGTATGGCTGATTGTTTTAGTACTTTGCTACATTACATCTTCACTGAGATATTAGTACTTTGCTACATTACATCTTCACTGAGATATTATCTACTGCGTTATCTCTTAAGTAGTTGTTTCCATTGTTCTTCTATGCCTGTTGTTTTTAAACATTTCTTTGGCACACAGCATTACTTCTCCTTTCTGCATTGTATTTAATGCGTATTACCCAAGTCTGCTGTTGCTACTTTGGTTATCATTTTATCCTATCCATGCCCTTTACACCAAACATCTATTGTAACATTTTGTCTGTTGTATAAACTGTGCTTTGGCATTCTATAATCAGCCATTACCTATGGCTCTTGGAATAATGCACTATGATATCTGTACCATATGAGCTGGTACGTCACTGTACACTGCATTGGAATATTCTGTTATGGCATCCAAGCCTGATGTTCAGTCCATCCTTAACAATACTGTGCTGTAATGTGCTGCAAAGAGCTGTACTGAATGTCACTATATTGTGCAGTATCATATTGTACTGTATTGGGTTGTATTACAGTGTATTGTACTGTTTTACAGTGCTTTTTCTGTCCTTTATATACATCATACAGTGCTCACTTCAAGACAAACCAAAGGACTCTAAAATTCTATCAAACCATAAACTGTATATCATCAGGTGTTTATAGATCAGTTGTGGCTCCTGTCTGACTGTTCCATCTGTTGTCAATATTCTAGTACCAGGCACCGTGAATCAGTGTATAGGTTGCCACATGCTTACTCAAAATCATTTACTATTAGCACAAAATGAGTGCACAGGTGAGACATGAAAATACTTATTGCAACTAGAGGTAAACCTCTCACTCACAAACTGGTTGTCAGTAGCCATACTAACACTATACTCAGAAACATGCTGTAACCCAGATAACCCCAGAGGAAAACAAGGCTTTCAGTTCTGAACTGCTGAAATGAAGTCTAAGACAGCACTATTAAAATGAAGCAAAACTGAAGTGTCCAGTTTCCAAACTAACATGCTTTAGCTAACTAAAAAAGTTGGCTCATGCATCATTTAGTTATTAATATACTATGGGTACCTTGTTCAAGCATAGCATCCAGATATGTACAAAAAATTCTTAATTAAAATTTATTATTTCTGTTCATCTGTGTACTGTGCAAAAAAAAAAAAAATCACAAACATAATCCAGAAGCATAAACATCATTGGCAAGTTTATCTCTGTGTGGATTACTATTAAATAAAATGACTCTGGCAATACTCCTGCATTTACTACAGTGATTTACATGTCAAAACACAAGTTAATTAGCATATGAGTTGTTAGATTGCTTAAGGATAATATCACATGTATTATGTGAGAAATTTTAAGTAGTGCATCAGCTTCAGTGGAAACTGTTAAGATTTTGCCATCAGATCTGATTCTACACTCTAAAATGGTTTAGCAGCATCAGGAGGTGTAACAGGTTGGGGCACAAGAAACACAATTATCTACACACATTACTCTGCATCGCTTACCTTGCTGCCTCTGGAAGCAGTAACACCACTCATTGTTAGAGATACGACCATCTTTGTAAGTGTCACAAGAGTTGAAAAACGCCTTGATGCACTGTTCGTTCTTATCTAGATAAATACTTCCAAGCTCTGACTGATCCAACAATAAGTCATAGTTTGTGTCTAGTCTGTTGAACATCCAGCCCAGTGATTCTTTACAAATTGGCAATATACTAGTGTCAAATCCTGAAACATAAAGTTAAACATTTTAATTTCAGTTTTTAAAAATAATTATCTGAGTTCAGTACATTCAGCTATGATTTAGAAAGAAGAGTTGCACATATAATAACGGTATAAATATAACGGACATTCATGAGCTTAACAGTTTGATTTCCATAAATATATTATTTTGAAATGCAGACATTTTCAAAACAAACTGATGACAACAGACTCTCTAAACAATGGACATATTATTAAGAGGACATAGGAAATAGCTGTGCAGCAAAGAATAACTGCACTTCGTCATTTCAAGTTAAATGTCTGACAAAATTAGTCACATGAATTTTAATGATGAACCATAACTAAATGTTTATTGCTAATAGTAATCACATTTCATTGGTACTGTGTTCTGGTATACTTTTTTTACAACCTCCATTTGGAAAGCATGTGAGTAACCTGAAACTTGAAAATGTAGCAGATATCTGCCTTTCTCCTTTTTTGACTTCTGAATGGAAATATTGCACTTCTAAAACACTTTACTTGAATTTATCTGGTTAAAGCGTTGTGCTTCAGAAAATGAAGCACCTTCTCTCCTTCTCTACTCAGACAATTCTGAACATTTCTGGAACAGTCACACGTTCAGAACATGCAGCTATTTTGAGGTGGCATATGTCCTTAATAAAGTACACTGTATCCAAGAGGTGAAATAATTTCTGTTCAGCAAACTGTTTTTACAAAAGACTGTGCAGTCAGCTGAAATGTCTAGTATAAATAATATTTGGAGTGTCCATTTCAATTTTTATCTGTAAAGTTTGCTTTTCTTTATGATGCCAAGATTTAATGTAACTAGTGGTGCAAACATAGGCATTAATGCCTCATAGAGTGCTTGGTTTTTAAGTTCAGTTTCCAGTTTGTGCTTTTTCCAGTGGAGACTAAATGTTTTTTTTTTTCTGTACCATGATAGATATTCACAAGGGTCTACAGTTTTCTTCATTATTGCAAAGATACGCAAATAGGTGACTAGATGACGTCCATCATTTGATCACTGCTGCTGTAGCCTTAGCTATACATGTTAAATCCTGATTAGGATTAACAGCCTGCCAATTTTCAAAGCTTAGGAACATCTACCATGTTCCAAAACCATTACAAGCTAAGAAGAGTTGGAGAAAAACAATAGTTTGGACTCCAAGCCCTTCAGAGCTTGCCTGTTCCCAAAGAGTGCTCCTCTTGTGGGCTTTTGGGGATGATAGCTGGCTAATGCTTTTCCAGCATTGGGAAGATACGTTCCTTTTGGGAAAGAAATTCTTACTTTATGAGAGAAAATTAAATATTTCTATAAAATTAATAAGTGTAAGCTAGGAAAAAGTTTTTTTTATGACTGTGATTTGACTTTTAGTCACTTGACTATGAGTGTTACTTTTTACTTTTGTGGGAAGACTTGTTTTTCGATAGCTGGCTAATGCTTTTCCAGCGCTGGGAAGATAAGTTCCTTTTGGGAAAGAAATTCTACTTTATGATAGAAAATTAAATAATTCTATAAAATTAATAATTGTAAGCTAGGAAAAAGAGTTTTTTTTATGACTGTGATTTGACTTTTAGTCACTTGACTATGAGTGCTACTTTTTACTTTTGTGGGAAGACTTGTTTTTCATATCTAAAAGTTGTATTTATTTAACTTTGGGGGCTGGAATATTTTCTCTTAAGTGCTTGTCACTGAGTTTTTGTAAAAAAAATTGACTTTTTTAATACTTACTTACCTGTGTCAACAACTACTGCTGCTAGGCTCCATGGGATCAGGCATCTTTTTCTTTCACTATGGCACAACCTACTGGTTCCTCAATTCTTCCTTCTTTTAGGCACAATAAGAAAAAAAATCCAGCCAGCCTTGGCTGCTTCTTCTTCAGGATACTAAACTGCCTCATTCACCAATGAGCAAATCTGCTGTGGCCATTTCTGGCTCCTCAGACCATTCATATTTTATCTTTCACCCTCTGGTGTAGTCCCTACAGCCATCATGGATGAGGGGTTAGCTATGTTCTCTGTGGATATCAGAGTACCCTTGATGAGCAAGAGATAATCACTCTTGTTGGTCCTGGATTAAAGTGCAAGGAATTCTTCTCTGCTTAGCTAGATTGAGATACCTGCCCCCTAGGGATGGTTTGCCTGTCAGAAGTAGGTTACTAGCAATTGGGTTGGTAATGTAAAATACTGATAGACCTGCATCTTTGAGGACAGAGCTTGTTTAACTTTTCACTCTTTTTTTATTCATGAGAAGAGTTTCTCATAAGAAGCTATGCTGCCAGGAAAAGAGGTAATGTTTTGCTAATTTTTTTTTTGTTGATTTTACATTCATTTCCAAATCTAGAATACACCACACTTAGAATACGCAACCTATGGCATAAAAAATATAAAAAGATGTTCCAGCACTTATTGAAAACTTTATCTTATGTTACAGTCAGAGTCAAAGTACAGACATAAATCACAGAATTGTAATTTTGGTGTCACTTTCCCTCCATATTTTCTCATATTTATTTTCCCAATCTGCTTATTTCATTTCCTCCGTGGGTAAAAAAAACTTCCTACCTAAACCTAAAATGCAGACTGTCTTATAAATTCAGCTACTACTAATTTATTCAGTCCACTTTTAACTACTTTTTCTGATAATCATCTATCCCAGATAGCAACATCCTATCTCCTACTCTGCATCTACTTTACTACACAGCATTTTTCTGTCTTGCTACAACACATTTACTTCAAATAAGAGAGTTATCTAGCCACCTTTCTCTGTCTCCATCTGTGCCGACTTCCAGGACTCACCCCTCACATTCCCCATCCCTTTTTTTAAGTTTTACTGAAAAAGCACATCCCTATTTGCTTTCCATCCAGTGGTTTATTAGCACTATTCCTACATCCAATCCACTTCCATGCTTCACTCCATATAGTCCAGCTATTTTGCTTTTCAATCCACATTGCTGTATCCCTAAGCATCACCCATGCCATGCACTTCCTTTGCAATACATCTGAGAAATTTAAACATATTTTATGTTCCATTAAGTACATTTATGTAGACATATGATTGTAAAGATTCAAAGATCATGCTGCATGAGTTCTCATCTTGAAGACAATGCTATTTTGAAACTTGATGAGCTCCAACTTCGGAAGCATTACAAGTGTCATTTCCAAGTGGGAATCTAATAATTGTCTTCTTTTTATGGCATTTTGGTAGTCTTTACATCTTCCGAGAAGCATTACTATTGATGTACAGTATTTTGTTTAGTGTATAGTCTCAGAAGGCTTTGTGAATAAGGTTAAAAAATAATCTTTATAACCAAATGGTTCTGTAACATTTCCAACTTTGAACGAATGTAACGTTCACAGAGTTTGTTGTAAAGCTGATTCTTTCCTTGCATCTTGATAGTTAAGTCTAATAACAGTTCACTGATATTAATAAGGAATGCCAGATATTTAGCTAAAAATCATCATATAAAAAGTTGGAAACTTGCCCTTTGATGCTCAGAAAGGATTTTATTTCCTTGTGCAATAAACAGTACAGGTTACGGTGGCTGTCTTACTCAGAAAAACATGGCTGAAGCAAATTGTATCAGTAACATGAAGGTGAAAGGGTGTGCTAGGGGTCATGATCGACAAATCTTGATCGGTCTTTAGCACATTTGAGGCATTCAGATATGTATACCAGTATTGCATTTGTGGACAGAACTGAAGTGCATAGCATTCCAGGTGTGACATGAACAAATGTATCAAACAGTTTGCAAGAGTTTAAAACAAAATAAGATCTTTTTTCTTAAATTAAGTTTTTTTTAGCATTCTGTGTACGTAACCGTAACAACTGCTTGCTACAAATAATTATGGAAAACAAAATACAGACCTAGTTCTCTTTTTTAAAGTAAAAGATGCTCCACAATTCTTAATTTCAGTTAGTAGCCAGCACCCATATTTTCATATTCAGCACAAATAATAAAATCTACAGAAAGAATTATGTCAAACATGTTCACTGGGTGCCCAGGTCATCTCAAATGACTCCTCTGGACCCTGAAGATAAAATGGTCCTCTCAGACTGCAGTCTTCACTAAGTATCCTGCACAGGGAGTCCAGATATCCTGCAAAGGAACCTAATTTTGAACAAATTAATTTGTGATGTCATCCCTTCAGTCACTACCTGAAGATCATGACTGTAGGTGAGAAGAAGTGCATGGGATAACTAGTAAATCTTAAGGCTACGTTATCTCTTTACCACTTCATATGAGTAAAATGGTCTACATTCCACTCCCTTTCAGTCACTACTAAGACCTGAGGATACTATAACTCTTCCAGTTGAAGAGGCTGCTGTTACTCACCTGCTGACAGCGATCTACTCTTTTCTAATAGAGAGTCACGACCTCAATGTGGGACGTTTTCTAATAGACAGTCACGACCTCAATGTGGGACGTTTTCTAATAGAGAGTCACGACCTCAATGTGGGACGTTTTCTAATAGAGAGTCACGACCTCAATGTGGGACGTTTTCATTTTCACTTTTCTAATAGAGAGTCACAACCTCAATGTGGGATGTTTTCATTTTTAACCCAATCACTTCACATTTAGCACTGCGCTACACCACAGTAGAGGTGTCCGTGTTAAGAGAACAACATGATTTACAAATAAAACAGATGCAATTATCACATCTTCAGAATGGAATCCCTCAGAATTTGTCTGCTCTTTGATAACTTGCTCATGAAAATCCTGAAAAGTAAGACACATATAATGCATATAATAGCTGAATCCTAAAATCATCCTGAAATTACTGGATTTAAAAAAAAAAAGGGATGCAAACATAACTCCTACTCCTCAAATACAAGAACTCACTGGCACATAGCTGTAGTTCAGGAACTGCAGAATGTTGTAGAACTTCCAATAGAAATTCCAGGGTGCAAGGTCATGGGCCCAGAACTTGGACTGAAGTTCTAAAGGTGGTGGTGTTTCCATATTCATAAAGGATGTGCACAGCTCCAGACTGGTAGCCCAACATAACACATCAGATATACTTCAGGTGCAGCTAACATTGGGTAAGACAGCAATTCAGGTTGTAGTCTGTTATAGGTCCCCAACCATGTCCCAAGACTCACACTCCACATTCCTAAGCACCCTGGAGAATATTAGGGTCCAACCTCTTTCGGCTATTCCCAGCTAGGGTCAGTACAGAGGAACTCCGGTCTGCTAATGATTGGCAGTGGATTTTTATGGTGCCAAGTTGCCAGCCCGACGCCCACCCTTCAAGGAAGGCACACCCATTCATGCACACACCTACCTGCATGTCTTTTACATCACTTGACCATGGGGAGGACATGCAGACTCCACATAGAAGGCGCTCTAGCCGAGAATCGAACGGGAGAACCTCTTGCTGTGAAGCAACAATGCTAACTGCTGCACCACCACGGCCTAACATTAACACTCTCATACTAGGTGACTTCAACTACCCCTCCATTAACTGGGAAAACTATTCATGTACCAATACACTTGCCCAACATTTCATGGAATTCATTAATTCCAATGCCCTGGACAAGCTTGCTCTTAACCCCCCACTAGAGGTAGCAACATCCTTGACTGTGTAGAGCAACAGTCACCCATATTAGTAATGACCAGGTCAACTCCTCCCTGCTTAGATCCAACCACAAACTAATCACCTTGAAAATCCACACCCCTATAACCCCCCAACACATACACACATGCAAAGGTAACCACCATGAAAAACTTCTCCAAAGCTAACTTTGGGATTCTAAAAACAGAGGTGGCTAACTTCACGGTACCCATGCAAATGGAGAATAGTTGCATGACCATCGAATCATACACCAATGCACTGTACGAACACGTACACAAATGTGTGGATCTCACCATACCCAATAGAACCAAGATGCTCTCCTCCAAAAAAAGGAAGCCAATCTGGCGGTCCCCTGCCATAAACAAGCTCTACAACAGAAGGAGGAAACTGATGGGGAATAGGGTGAATTCCCAAGACTGGAAAAACTCCCTTATCAGCCTCAACAAAAGATTGAGATCCTTCATCAAATCCTGTAAGCAGCTATGAAAACAAAATTGTAACAGATAGTAAAGACAACCACAAGGCCTTCTATACTTATGTAAAGAATCTCTATGGCAATACCCAGATTTGCTCTGAGCTACTGCACAATGGTACCTCCTATACCGAGCCAACAGATATAGGCAATATACTGGCTGGCAGACTCAGTGCCAAATTTACCCCTCTCACCCCCAAAAGACCAATCACAATACCAGTAGATTGCCAGATACCCAGTATTACTGCTGCACAGGTTAAAACAGCACTGTCCAAGGCCAAGAATACAGCTTCTATTGGACCTGACAATATCCCTGGCTGTTTTCTACATGAACTACAGAGTGAACTAGCACCTCACTTGTGTGCCCTGTTCAATCACAGCCTCACCTCAGGCTTGGTCCCTACCGAATGGTGCACTGCTACAGTCATCCCTCTCCACAAAGGAGGAGTGACTACAGACCTTGGTATCTATCACCCCATTAGCCTGACAAGTCTGATATGCAAAGCTATGGAACACATCGTCATTAACCTAGTAAACAAGGATATAGTGAATCTTCAAACTCTGGATCCCACACAGTTTGGTTTTGTGAAGGTAGATCATGCCTGCTCAACTTGGATGACTTCTTTGAGTCAGTCACCAGAGCTGTGGATGAAGGCAAGGTGGTTCATACTGCCTACCTTGATCTGGCCAAGGCCTTTGATACCATTCCCCATTCAGGAATCATAGACTCAGTGAGCTAGGCATCAACCCCTATATCACTAGGTGGGTTGCAAACTGGCTCACAGAATCCACAATGTGAAAGTAGCTGATTCCTAGTCAGACTGCCAACCAGTCATTAGTGGGGGTCCCAGTCCTGGGTCCTCTCCTGTTTGGTATCTACTTCAGATTCTGGCTGACAAAGTTCACAGATGACTGCAAGCTGGGAGCCATTATTAACTTCCCAAGTGATGTTGAGATCCTACAGAAAGGCCTCACTGAGACCAATAACTGGTGTCAGAACCATGGCCTTAAGATCAATGCCAAAAAATGTGTCATAATCCCCTCTGTAAAAATCCCAGTTCCTATGAATTAACACATCGATGGTAGTCCACTGAACACAGAAGGCATTATAAGAGATCTGGGAACACAGGTTGAAAGCAACCTCTCTTTTGACCACCATATTGCCACTGTGGTCAGAAAGTCCTTCTATGTGGCACATCTCATTACTAAGGGTTTTGCATCCAGGAAGAGAGAGGCCATTGTCTCCCTCTACTCTTCCCTCATTAGGCCAATCATTGAGTACAATGCCCCATTTGGCATGTACCTCACTAGGCACCTGCAACAACTGGAGAGGCCACAAAAGTACCTCACAAAGAGGATCCTAGGCTGTAAACACTTGTCCTATATGGACAGACTAAAAAAACTCCAACTATTCTCTCTCTCATATTGCCTACTTAGAGGTGATCTCTGCTTGACTTACAAAGCCATGTCTGAACCAGCTCTATTAGAAATGCTACATCTAAAGAAATCCCAATCCCTCCACACCACATGCTCCAGAGACCTCAACCTCGTTACCACAATCAACAGAATGTGCTGGAGGGACAAGTTCATAACCCAAAGACTGCCCATGCTATGGAATAGACTTAACATACATGTCAAACAGAGCACATCACTGGCCCTCTTCAAGAGAAATCTTGATGAGTGGATGGGAAATAGAAAACTCACCCCGGGGATTACTCCAGTGGCTTTACTTGACAGAGGCACTACGAGCTAAAGTCAGGTGGCATGATTCCGGGGTAATCCTACGGGCTAGGCTTGTAAAGGCTCCAGGGCCATTAGCCTAGCACACACCTATGAACCTAGGTTCCATGAACCATGATAAAATATGCATTGCTCCTCTTGAAAAAGGATTTTGACTGTCAGATCAGATGCCTCCTTTCTGCAACCCTAGCACAGGCTTTCTCAGTTAAACAGAAATATTCCTACAGCCCTTACTATCCCATGGGGACCACCACTCAGTTTTTTAGTCTACAGGTACTACTGTCACTTTCCACTCAGCAGTGAGAGTGTGAGCTAATCATGACATTTCAGGCAATATCAATTGATTTAAAATTTTCTAAATGGAGCTCACCCACTTCCACAGTCTTCCCAAAGGGAAACTTTTTTTTCCTATCAACAAGACAGTCTATTTCACAGGAGGTTATTCCATCATACCCTCACCTTTACAAGCTCATTACACCCAAACCAGTTACACAAATATTGTAGGTACTATCTCTGGGATTCAGAAATATTTGCCGCATTGTAGAAGATAATAGTGCGCAATGAGCAGGCGTGTGCATATACATATAATCCAAAGACAAACTCACCACAGGGGTGAAGACTGAGCAGCAGATTTCTGGCAGCGCATGCTAATGACTATATAAACAGATGGTAATGAACAATAGTAGTAAAATGAGGGGCTCCACATATGCCAACATAGCATAGCTAGAGTGGGGCAAAGGGTGCAGCTGCCCTGTGCACAAGGTGATAGAAGGCATGATTGTCAGATGCTGATCAGTGGACTGTACATTCATTTCTTACTGGAATTTCTGAATACTGGTAGAAAAATAATGCTTTTGGTCAGGACTGATACAAAGAGCTTGCTTCAGTGCTTCTTGTGTGGTGTAACTTGTTGCAAATTGTTGCTGCAAATGTATCAAGTGGTTTGCTATAGTTCTAAACCAGAACACCTTTCTTTGCTTGTTAACTTAGAACTGAGGGGGAATTAGCTCAGGGATTGGCACTGGGCACTAACTAGATGAGCTAGCTAGAAGTCACCAAGGCATTACTGAATATGTACACAAACACACACTCACACACACACACACACACACACACACACACATATATATATATATATATATATATATATATATATATATATATATATATACACACACACACACACACACACACATACATTATACATATATATATATATATATATATATATATATATATATATATCTAGGTTTACTATCAAAAATTCGAAAATAAAAAAAAAAGTGTACGGAACTTCGAATATTAACATCGGAAATGAACATTTCCGTATGCACCTAATGTCGAAAACAGCTGTTAATTGTCGAAAATGTTGCTCGCGACATTTTCGACAATTAACAGCACTCCCACCTTTCCCTTAACTCCCTACCTAACTAGCCTACACTCACATCTATGCAGGGCAAGCCCCTGCACCCCTCAGGGGGCTGTGCCCCCCACACCCCCCCTAACTTAATATTCCAACTCCGAGATTGCACTACAGTGAGGAAAGGGATGTATTTCCCTAACTGCACTGTACCGCAATCCCCTTACATGAGAGAATGTTATAATTGCGAATGCACAGTCCATTCGCAATGATAATGTTCGCTCACATAACCTGCCGAACTATGAAGTATTCGAACATATGTTGTTTGAATACTTCATAGCCGTGCAATTGCACATCGGCATTTTGATAGTAAACCATATATATATATATATATATATATATATATATATATATACAATGCTATGAGCCATGGCTATTTGGCATTCATCTGTTCTTAACATTTCATTGCCTTCATGACACCAAGACTGAGCTCAGCCATCCTCATCAATGATGGCTACCATCTGTGAAGGCAAAAATGGACAGACTGCTTGGACTATGCCTGCCATATTGTGTGTTAGCCTTCGAAGACCTGCCTTACATCAGTATGCAATTCAGTCTGTGAAAAATGATACACATATGGGACATGCACTCCTGGAATTCAATCCACACACCTTGCAGTACCTGTGTCATCTGTAAATTCTGTGCCTCCACAATAGCCATGCACATACATTGGGTCACACCCTTTAACACAGTTAGTTCAGGGGTGGGGAGTGCTCATTACTTTGATATGCACCAGTACATGCACCCATGTGGTTATTCAATTGCCCTATGGGGGTTGTGGTAGACATTAAAACCTGGGCCATAGGGGTAACACACTGCCCTGACTGCAAATATATACATTAATCTGTCATCCCTGTGTGCTGTATGTCTCTCTTGGGAGCCAACAGCCACTGAGGCTGTGTCCATGGTCTGGGTAAGGGTCTTGTGCTCACACTCCTGTCCATTACAGACACTGTACCTGTGTTCACACTCTCAGTGTCCATCACAGATACTGTACTCGTGTTCACACTCCCTTTGTTAGTCACAGACTCTGTATTCCCTAACCATGCTAGCTGCTCACTGACATCATCAGAGTTAAATGAGTCTTGTCAGTTCCATACAGTGGTGTCAGATAGAAAATCCCCTCTGAAGACAGTAAACACCAAATCCCAGTATAAGCATAACCCATCATCTCTACCTCACATCCAGTACAGACTTAACAATACAGTGGATACCAGCAATACTGACTTATGTACCTTAGCCCATGCAGGAGCCCATGGAGGTCATATCCCTGATGTACCTACAGTACCCACACCTCACAACATCAGGGAAATGATCAGTAATAAAGGGTGCAATTAAAACTAATTATGGTGTAATACAAGAACAGTCATACTCACTTTGGGCTTCTCTCATAGATATTTTAGGGACCTGCTACATCTTGGCTCCAAGGTCCAACACCACACCATGAGACTGCATGTTGTCAGGATGATAGAAATTCCTTTGTCTCCATCAAAGGTGTCTTGAGAGATTATCCCCCCTCCCCCCCATCTCATCCTACCTTCCTGTGCAAGGCAGAGAGAATATTTTCTGTATTGTGGATAATGTTGGTGGCCTTGCATCTCACCTGCTCATAGTTGCTGCCCTGGGCACTGACTGCTTTGATGTCATCAGCAAGATCCTGCCAAGCATACCTACCTCACAACTGTCCAGATTTTCTCAGAATGTTCTGATGTTTGCCTGATACTTTTGGTGTGTTCTTTATAAAATGTGTTGTTCTCTGATAAATAACTGAGAATTGAATTCATTACATAATGACAGACATTTGAGTTTCAGACTTCATATCCATCATAAAATACATGCTAATACAAAACCTACTAGTATATCAACTTTTTTGTTTATAAGAGTAAGATTTAAAATGTGTCCCTGGTTTTCAGCTGTTTCCCCCCATTATTTTTGGCTTTATCCAGAATTATTGTGTTTAGAGGCCGAGCGGTATGCCTAGCAAGCTCCTTCACAGTAAGGCCAGCTAGCAGTCCTCTGCCCAAACAGCTTCAGGTCATGGAGGTTGGCATAATGGTAAAGATATTTACCTTACCAACACAAGGTGCAGGGTTTGATTCTCCCATGGAGTAATTGGTTAGGCTTAAAATGGCCCACAAGGCAGTTAGTGTAGCACTAACCTATGAATAAATACTAACCCAGTGAGGAGACCCTTGTCAGTATTTTAATAGGTACAAACCCATATGTCACCCGGTGGCTAGCCAACTAACTCACAAACAGGACCCAATAAGTTAGAACTGGGGGGTCCACCTCTACAAAGAGGCTAGTCACAAGTGGGGCCCCTCAGGGATCAGTCCTTGGACTGCTCCTTTTTGGCATTTACTTCTGAGAAGCCAAGGTCAATCTCAGTGGTCTCTGGCTGACTAAATTTGCAGATGATTGCAAAATAGGAGCTGTCATTGAATCTCATACTTACACAAATGTTCTCCAGCAGGGGCTGACATAGACAAACAACTGGTGTCAGAGTCATGGACTAAAACTAAATGCTAAAAAAATGCATAATAGTATCCTTTGGGAAGTCATCCATCCTTGGCAACTATCATATTGACAACACACCCCTTAGAGTTGACCCAGTAGTCTGGGACATAGGGACACACACAGATAGGAATCTAGCCTTTGATCATCATGTGTTTTCAGTGGTGATTCATTCTATGTTGTGCAACCTATAAACAAAGGTATGGCATCTAAGTCCAAGGAAGTGATTGTTCAACTGTATTCTGTATTCATCAGACCAGTCATTGAGTACAATGTCCCCTTTGGTATGTACTTAACCAGGCATATCCAACAATTGCAATGTCCACAGAGGTTCCTCACTAAAAGAATACAGGGTGTAAGTAATATGTCCTATGCAGACTGCCTCAAGGTCCTATCCCTATATTCTGTCTCCTACAGGGTTTTGAGGGGAGATCTATGCTTGGCATACAGGGCATTGTTAGACCCCACCCTGATGGGCCTCCTGCATATCCACAAAATAAAGAGTAGCAGAATTACCCATTCAAAAGACATAAACCTTGCCTGTGATATAAGCAGGACTTGCAGGAGAGATACTGTAGGTATGTATCCCGGAGACTACCCTGTATATGGAACAGGCTCCCCATCTACGTGAAGCAGAGTTCCTCCCTAACCCAATTCAAGTTCAGCTTGGACAACTGGATGGGAAATCAGAAATTCATTCCTGGTTTGGCACCTATGTCTCTAATGCAAACAGGTAACCTGTAAATGATTCATCTCACAAGCCCATGCTTATACTTATCAAGGGTATCAGAACTTGTCAGAAATTTGGGATGTATGGCTAGGCTTAAAAAGGCTCTTGTGGTCATTAGCCTAGTGGACACCTATAAATCTACGAACCTATGGAGATGGAAAGTCTGCAGCAACACCTCATTCTCTGTGTAAGAGAACTTTATAAGTCTTTCTGTTTACCAGGAATATTGCTGCATGGAAAAAACATACACTCTGTGAATGTGCCACTATGTACAGCTTTATCTGGCTTCTCTATGTACACTATAATGCTCTTTTGGAATTGTTAATAGCAGATATAGGAGGATACTTTATAACTTCATCCACGAACAGGCATGGATACAACAGTACAATCAATTTCCCCTATGCCACCCAGATAGACACACACACACACACACACACACACACACACACACACACACACACACACACACACACACATGCACACACATGCACACACACATGCACACACACATGCACACACACACACACACACACACATGCACACACACACAAGCAGACACATGCACATGCACACACACACAGACACACAAACACACATACACACACACACACACACACACACACACACACACACACACACACACACACACACACACACACACACACACACACACACACACACACACACACACACACACACACACACACACGGTAATTCACACAAGTATCAGGTCTGAAAGTTGCCTCCCCCTGATGTCTCAGTAATTTTTTTTTTCTATACAGTCTGCAAAATGCACATTTCCATAGAAACATCACACAGTAATACCAACTATGGTCACCTTCAGTAGACACAATAACCCATGTGCACATTAGAACATCAGATGCAACTGTAGTGGTGTCATGTGAGTGGGACAGTTATTTTTATACATACTTATGTGTGTCTTAGAATAAAGCTATAAACAGGTACATGTGTGGTCCATCCAATCACAAGACAGCACTGGCCGATCTCCTTTAAGAGCTACACTTCACAATTCAGGTGCCAGGATCTTTGATATCTCAAGGGGCTTTAAGAGCCTTTCATCTAATAAATATGACTAAGACATTGCATTGGCCCACATGGGGGTAAATGACCTGGGACATAAATCCTTGAGGAACAGGCAATATCACAAATGCAGACAGAACTGTGGTCCTGAGTGGAATCTTTCCATATCTATGAATAATACCAAGGTACAAAGAAAATATCATTAATGTCAACAACTGGATAAATAGCTAATGTCATTCCACATGGATTTAGTATGTGGAAGCATGGGACAGGATACTTGACAATCCTATTCCGAGACTTCTGCATACTAGTTAAAACCCTTGCTACCCACATAGTTCCTTTTTAGACAGAGTGCAGCTAATGTAACTTCCTATATAACTAACATATCAAATCCTGAACAGGATCACATTAAGGTGGTTCTGCTCAAACTTTCTGGGTCTCCTGTATTTTGAATATATGCATATCTGTACAATTACTGAAAGTTGGTTTAAAAGTCCAGAAAGCACTCCCTTCATATCTAGAATGTGTGCCTACCGTGCCTTCAAACATGGCAACTGTGGTGACTTTTCATATTTGTTAGTGACCATATCACCACCATACAGATCCTAAGAGACCCGCAAATGGACCTCATTGAACTCCAAATCACACTAAACACAACCCCCCATCAGCTTACATGCTGGTACAGAATGCCCTCTTTGCTGAAAATCATACATGTTTCTTAATTGTACTTGACAAACTCCCTGTTATACCACTCAACTGTCCAGACTTTGCAGAATGTCTAGATTTTTGTCTCATATTATTGGTCTCTTCCTCATAAATATGTGGTTTCTGACAAATCTTTGAGGACTTAAATCACTAATAGCAGACATTTGAGTTTCAAACCTCATATCCTTCAGAAAAACGCATGCTAACAGAAGACCTGTTATTCGTAACATTCTAAGTTCATAAGAGCAATATTTAAAATCTGTCCCTATTTTTGGCCCATTATTTTTTGGCATTTCTAGATTTCTTGCACTAAGAGGTTGAGAGATATACTCCCTATAAACTAGAGCTCCATTATTTTGAAAGACTTTTTAACTACCCCTCAATAAAATAGAGTGCCTATACCTTCAATGTAAAATATGCCCAAATGTTCTTAGATTTAATTAATAAAAAATATCTGGATGGTATTGTTAAATCTATTAGTGGACATAATATTCTTGACTTGTTCCTTTCTGAGTACAGCTTCTTTTGTGTAGTTTCCCTTGTATCTTTTCTCCAATTAAATCAGATCATAAACTACTTACCTTCATCTTCCATATCTCTAAACCCGCTGAAATTAGTATGTCAGAATCCAAGGATTTCAAACATAGTAATCTCATCAAATTCTGTGATGAAGTCTCAGAATTCACTTATAACAACACTACCCCAAGCACTGCCATCATAGACAGTTTCACAAAAGTATTCTATGCACACTTATTTAAATGTATACAAGTGGCAGTTCCAACCAGATCTAAATATAATGAAATATTTAAAAACAATCCACCCTCGGGGTCCAACAGCATAAATAAACTCTACAATACAAGAAAATAACTCCTTAAAGTTTACAGCTGATCAAAAGACCCCCCCCCCCATATCAAAGATAATGTCAGAAAAGTGACTAAAAACATGAAAACCACTTAGGTCTACTAAAGCAGCCCATGCAATTAGGTCAGTTTCTGAAGCTAAGGACAATTACAGTTTATTTTTTAAACATGTTAGGAAACTAAGAAATAACACTCAACAGTGCTCTTAACTTACTTAAAATGTCACCACCTATTCTGATCTAACAGACATTGCCAATATACTAGCAAACAAATTCAATTTTAATTTTTGTCTCATATTATTGGTCTCTTCCTCATAAATATGTGGTTTCTGACAAATCTTTGAGGACTTAAATCACTAATGGCAGACATTTGAGTTTCAAACCTCATATCCTTCAGAAAAACGCATGCTAACAGAAGACCTGTTATTCGTAACATTCTAAGTTCATAAGAGCAACATTTAAAATCTGTCCCTATTTTTGGCCCATTATTTTTTGGCATTTCTAGATTTCTTGCACTAAGAGGTTGAAAGATATACTCCCTATAAACTAGAGCTCCATTATTTTGAAAGACTTTTTAACTACCCCTCAATAAAATAGAGTGCCTATACCTTCAATGTAAAATATGCCCAAAAGTTCTTAGATTTAATTAATAAAAAATATCTGGATGGTATTGTTAAATCTATTAGTGGACATAATATTCTTGACTTGTTCCTTTCTGAGTACAGCTTCTTTTGTTTAGTTTCCCTTGTATCTTTTCTCCAGTTAAATCAGATCATAAACTACTTACCTTCATCTTCCATATCTCTAAACCCGCTGAAATCAGTATGTCAGAATCCAAGGATTTCAAACATAGTAATCTCATCAAATTCTGTGATGAAGTCTCAGAATTCACTTATAACAACACTACCCCAAACACTGCCATCATAGACAGTTTCACAAAAGTATTCTATGCACACTTATTTAAATGTATACAAGTGGCAGTTCCAACCAGATCTAAATATAATGAAATATTTAAAAACAATCCACCCTCGGGGTCCAACAGCATAAATAAACTCTACAATACAAGAAAATAACTCCTTAAAGTTTACAGCTGATCAAAAGACCCCCCCCATATCAAAGATAATGTCAGAAAAGTGACTAAAAACATGAAAACCACTTAGGTCTACTAAAGCAGCCCATGCAATTAGGTCAGTTTCTGAAGCTAAGGACAATTACAGTTTATTTTTTAAACATGTTAGGAAACTAAGAAATAACACCCAACAGTGCTCTTAACTTACTTAAAATGTCACCACCTACTCTGATCTAACAGACATTGCCAATATACTAGCAAACAAATTCAATTTGAATTTTACTCCAAAGATGATGACTATGCAAATCCACTTATCCCAAAATCTCTCCGGATCACTATTGTCAATAAAGCACACATACTGAAGATATTCTCCAAGACTAAAAATCTTAATCAGTGGGACCTGATAATATACCTGGTTGTTTAATAAATAGTGGTAAACAAGTCCTACAGAGCCACTTCTTAAAATATTTAACGTTAGTTTAGCCACTGGCTTTGCCTCTGCGGTTTGATGAACAACATTAGTGATGCCATACCACAAGGGTGGCTCCACCACTAACCACGAGAATTATAGACCCATCAGCCTGACAATCCTATTTGCAAATTCACGAAACATCAGGTAAGATTTAAGACTTTAGAATGGGTAATTCTTGTGCTGTTTCTTTTGCAGATATGCAGGAAGTCAATCAGAATGGGGTTTGATGGGGGCATGACCAAGATGAAAGCAGTTAACAGCACTGATCTTTTGCTCTGCTTGTTTTTAATAAGGAATTTTATATCAAAATACCAAAGAAAGTTCATCAAAATAAGATGGATGCATAATTAAATACCTTTTTACATATAATCAGATTTGACAATGACTATTCCTCATCAGTTAGTACAAAGAAAATAGCTTGCATATCTCTTATAAAGAACTTAAAGAAAAACAACCTTAAAGCTCAGCTTTTGTTTCTTGGTAACACAAAGATTCATTTACCAGATGGTTAGAAAACTTTTAATATCTTAGAAGATACTGTGGAGTTTACTAAGAAAAATAAACTCTTAGAAAAAAGTAGAAGGGATAGATTGGAGTTTACCTTCCCTGAAGAGAAATACATCCAGGAATGGACGGTCAACTAAAGATGAAAACAGTAAAAAACTGAAAGACAAGTTAAAACTTGACTGATTTAAAATGTATTATACTTTTAATTCTCTAAAGATTTATAGAGCATATACGGAAGAAACATATATGTATTATACTCAATAAGGTAAAGAATTTTTATTTACTCTTTCTATTGCATGTCTCTATTGCAAATTAGTAAGAAGAAAATAAGATGCAAATAGAATGTGTGGTTAAATAGATCCACATAGTGACTGCCTAATTAGAATATATTATAATATACTGACTAATTACCTTATCAAACTTATTTATACATTCACTGATATAAAGTTCTTAATAAGATTTAGTAGTCATCTGCACAATATAAATGAAGTAGTTAAACTAAATTGTTTTCTACTATTATATTTTCTATTATAAAAAAACAAACAAAAAAATATATACATATATAAATAATGCATACCATTATTACGTATTTATCCATGTGCTTCTAAATACAGTATTTGACTAATATAGAAGTAACAGTTGGGTATGAGATGTTTAATATCACGTCACTGGAAAATATGTATGTAGCTATATGTATATGCATGTGTGTGTGTGTGTGTGTGTTTGTGTGTGTGTGTGTGTGTGTGTGTGTGTGTGTGTGTGTGTGTGTGTGTGTGTGTGTGTGTGTGTATATATATATATATATATATATATATATATATATATATATATATATATTTGTGAGTGTTTATTTCCTAATATACATTGATAGTAAATGTAGCTGTTACTGCATTAAAAGGCCATAACAGTAGAAGTTAATCAAATGTATTAGTGTATATGTGATGTTTCAGTAAGTCAAATCTTAGTTGCAAATGCCGCTGTATTTTGTATTTATTTGTTAAATGACATGTCTTGTTCTTTAAAAAATGATAGATGAAAAAATACTGACAGATTGTGTTACAGGAGATTACTCGTGATAGCAGTGAGCATTTTATGTGGAATATAAATATTATTTTATATCTAATTTGAAATTGTTTCTAAGCTATTCGTATTTGTGGGTGTTTTTCTTTGAAATGAATGGCTTGGTACATTTGAAAATGCAGATGTATACCATCTGTGTTTACTTGTGGTGACTGTGAGTGTTTCTACATGTGTGGACTTGTGAAAGCCTTTTTTTCAGTGTTTAGCTTGAATTGCTTGGTTACTAATGTTGTTTGACTGATTTTTTGATATATTGAGGGGTTTGAAAGTGTGAGAGGTGAAGAAGGACTTTTGTGGTTTGAAGAAAGTTTATTTTCTTGCCATGAACATCTAGATCCCTAATTTTATTGTATAACTGCAACACAATCAGTTTATTATAAGATTTTACACATAAAACATGTTGAAGACTGAAATGACCTTTCAACTTATTCTCTGAACCAGAAGTGACAATTTAGAACATTAAAATGAATTAATGAGGGGCTATCCTCTCTTATATAAGGTAATATAAGTAAAATTAGATTATTCTAAGTAAATTTCACATTTTATTATATACATTTTTATACATTGCGAATCTTAAACTATTTATCACAATAAAGTGAAGATTAAATTTAAAATATGGTTAAACATGATCAGAGATTTGTTTTTGTTTTCTATATAGTAAAGGATGAGAGAAGTGCAGTTTTTTGAGGGGTTCATTTTTCTTGAGGCAGGACTAGACAGCTTTATTCAAGTGTTTTTGATTTCTTTTATCAGTTACTAAACCCAAAATATACAGATCAGATTAAAACATATTATTAGGGAAAAGAAGATATCTGTATATATGTGGATTTTGGTAATCATTGTTTGCAGTTTATCACATGTGATTGTATGAAGGTATGTGGTAAAGGAAACTCACTAGAACTTAATGAAAAGGCCTATTTATGTAGTTTATTTATGGCTAAACCAAAATTTTTACGGAATGATTTTGAAAAGGGGGCGGGGCTTACGGCATTATTTTGAAGACAGCCACTGTAGTTTTAGTAACAAATAAAGTTTAACAAATGATTAAAAGGTGCAATTTATCTGGGCATATATTAAGCAAATATAGATGAAATTGTTTGTATGTTTAAAATATATCGACCAATAGACATTTATAGATAAGCAATTTTAACTTAGGTATATGGCAGACTTAAAAGATGAACTTCTGAAATAAAGTACGGTGGGGTATGCAGGAAAGTGTTTAGCTCTCATTTTAACAGTTTATATCAAGAAAACTATAGGTAGTAATGCTTATATAGCTCAAAATAATTTAAAGTAGATGATAGAAATGGTTAGGGAAAATACTAGAGACAGATTTATATAGTTATTATCTATGTTGGGTGGATATGTTTAAGTTATGTAAGATATGTAAATAGTATGTTGTAACTACCTAGTTTTGAGTTTAATAAATATAGGAATAAAAAAAATGATATTTTCTTCACTTTGGAGATAAAAACGACACTGAATTAATTCAGATGTTAAATAATCAGATATTGTATATATTTTTCATGTTTTTCTTTTGGCATTATAAATAAATGCTCTATTTAAGAATAATTGTATTATAAATTTAATACATATGAATAAAGAAGTAGTGGCACTGAGATGACTCTAGATAGTCTAAGGGGGTGGTTGGAAAGTAGTTTTTTGATTTTTATCAGCAAACTAGGAATATTTCATTCCATGATTAGTTGTTTAAATGTTAAATATTTAGAGAAATATTTGCACATTATTAGTTTTATCCTTAACTGAATACTTTAAATTCTTTTTGATGTTTATATTTTCTCATCTATTCATTTTAGTTGCATGCTATTATATAGATGAAATATTTCAAGTGTTTATCTAGCAAAAGCAATAGTTTTAAATAGTCTATTAAAGAGGGGTAGTTTACTTAAATACTTAAGTTACATAAAGCTTATATAGCACTCTTGCAAGACACACATTTGCTTATATTCTGTGCAAGAATTCATCAGAAATGCCAAAGGTAATTGATAATTGCTCATATAAAAATGGTATGTTAAGTATTGCTGCAATTGAATTTAATAAAAAATATATACTTTTGGAAAGTCTTACTGGATTCCTGGGGTTGAAGCAGTTCATTAGAGTATACAGTACGTGGGCCAGGTAATTATCAGATCAAGATCACTTATTTGGGGAGTAATGTAATAATAATGATAATGATGATAATAATAATAATCATAATAATGATGATAATAATAATAATCATAATAATGATGATAATAATAATAATCATAATAATGATGATAATAATAATCATAATAATGATGATAATAATAAAGACAGCTCAATTTAGCCAAGAAAATAAAGCTATTTACCTTAATTCCTGGTTCTGCTGCTCCCAGAAACTTGGCACCTCTTGGCCTGCACAAGTGCATCAGTGTTTGGCATTAAGGATTGAGCAGTGGCTACCTTCAGTGTTGAGTTGAAATGTTAATCAGTAAGCTGAGACCTGGGTCAAGACTTGTTCAAGTTCATCACAGAAAAGAGGTGTTCACAGACATAGCTACTGCTGAGCACTGTCAATCCTTGAGACCAAACATTTAATTTGGGGATAGATTAGCCCAACACATTGATAAAATGTGTCACTCTTAACAATTGAAAATGTATCCTTCAACTCTAAAATACACTGGAGCTCAATTATTTCTAGCTGACACTGTCCTGGTACCTCATCAGCACTAACAGAGAAAGGGTTTCAGAAAATAGGAAAATCCTTCTCAAGGTTTTTATAGTCTCCAAATCCTTTTCCAAACTTACTCACTACCTTGTAAATCTTGGTGCAGTACTTTTCAGTGTTGATATCACCATGAAACTCAAGTGCGTCTTGCACAGACTTCAGAGTTGGAAAGTGTGCAGTAGTCCTTGCTGCTAGTTGGAGTTAAAAAGTTTAAGCTTCAACTCAAAGGCATGAATAGAGTCACATAAATCTGACACCAACTTTTTGTGATCTTACAGTCTTCTATTCAGGTAATGCAAGTGTTCTGTTATATCTACCATGAAAGCTAGATCTTGAACCCATTCATTGTCTTTCAGTTCCCTTCCTTTCTCATGCCTAAACCTCTGTATTTCACTTCTTAATTCATAAAAGCACTTCAGCACAACTCCTTAGCTTAACCAGTGAACATCAGTGTGATATGGCAAACTGAGTGTGAGTTTCCTCCAATAAGCTGCTAAACTGTCTGTGGTTCAGAACTCTTGTGCACGCATATGAAGTTCACTGCATAATAACAGCATCCATGACATGATCCATGTTTAATGTTTTACTGCAAAACACTTCTTTGTGAATTATGCAGTGGACACTGTGAATTTGATGGCCTGAGTTCATAGCTACTAGTTTTTCCTTTAACTTTGCTGCCACGCCAGCTTTTCTACCAACCATTTGAAATACTCCATCTGTAGCCAGACTCAAAGTTTTTGTCCAGTCTACATATATTTTATCTAGTGCACCTACCAAACTCACAAATATATCATCCCAGTTGTTGTTCCCTTCATTGGTACCAGTTCCACAAATTCTTCAGTTACCTGCATATTGTCATCAATACCACATATATAAATTACAAGTCATGCTACGTCACTTATGTACTTTCATCAATCGCTACAGAAAATGCTACAAATTTAGCAACTTTTTCTTTGAATTGACAGTTAAGATTTTCTGATAATTCATTAATTCTATCTGCAACTGTATTTCTTGAAAGCCTCACGTTTGCAAATGCATGATGTTTTTCAGGGCAAATATCTTCCGCGGCCACCAACATACATTTCTTTATAAAGTCCCCCTCCGAAAAAGGCTTTGATGACACAGCTATATCTTGTGCAGTTCTATAACCTGCGCAAACTACAGCATCACTAGCTTGATGAACACGTTTAAACAGTAACTGCTGCTTTTTGAGTGACTGTTCTAATTACTTAACTTTTTTTTCACGCACCTTTCCACTATATTCATCATACATCAAAGCGGGAATACTTGTGTAATGCCTGCGAATGATATATTCCTTTGCCACAGCTATGTTTTTCTTACAAATCAAACAAATTGGTTTTCCATTCACTTCAGCAAAAAAAGTACAAAGTTTTCCACTTTTCCTGCACCAAACAATGTTATTCATTAACTGTTCTTTTCTTTGAAGACACGATGAAGGTATTCAAAGCATTTTTATATATATTTATACATATTCAATCTAACACTCCAACTGACAAAGCAAGAGTAGTGCTCAAAGATAGATTGCTCTGTGACAGCTACCCAAAACAATAACCAAAACCTGCTGCAATTCTATCAAAAGTACAGGATTGGCCACTACACTCACTGCAAGTACTTGCTTATTTTTAAAACAAGCCTGCATTTCAATTTATGGAATGTCTTCTGACTATCCCACACAAGTGACTTTGGGGACACTGATTTGCTGCATTCACAGCCTGTCATGGACCTTTTGGTCCCCCACCAAACAGGATTGACTGTAACTCTCAATGATTTGTGAGAAAGCTACTCATTTTATGAAGAACAGACAGAAATATGAGGCAGAAAATGCTAATGGAAAATCAAGGACAGATAACTATGCTGCAGAATAATGGAGCCAGAAAAATTGCACTACACATTATTGGTATATAGATACTGTACTTCTGATACTAAAACAAGACAAATGCTACTATTCATCTACCTTTATAAATGCAGCAACAGGGCAATGAAGGTATACTATTATTTAAGTCTGGACATTCTGTGAAATTCCAGACAGGTGTGAGGTATGTTTGGGACAGGGATGGCAATGAAGAGCCAGTGTAGGTGAACGGTCAGAGTGAGTGAGTGAGTGAATGCATGTATGAATGCTGAAGTGACTGTGTGGGTGAGCAACTGGAGTGAGTGAGTGAATGCATGTATTCATAGACTGATGGCTTGAAATGTTGACAGGATGAGAATGTGATGAGTTTTGGTTTTGTGTAAGGTTGCTTGGCTGGTGGCCCTGCTGTGTACTGGAGGTTAGGCCATTTCTGGGACTGGAGCAGCGATTGTGCCAAGGACTGCATATGGGAGTGTGGTAGGCCACATGTGACTCCCCTGCTATAACCTATTACATGAAGGCTTAAGTTATTATAGCTAGTGATTTTAATTGTATTTTGATAAAGATTCTACGGTCATTAAGAAACCTAAAATTTTATCATCAGCTAAGCACTTATTATTATATTTTATCAACTTAATAAATCTTAACAATATCTATGATCTGAAAACATCAAATTCTCTTCAATTCATACATTATTCACATCATCGGAATTTTGAACTAGGAATGGAGGCAGTTGGCCTTCATTCAAGAATAAACACACTGAAGTATGTCAAAATCACCCATGTAGGGGGCTTCACACTCAACACCCCCCATAACTATATACACCAACTCTGAGATTGCACTACAGTGGGGAAAAGGGAAATTTCCCCATGTTGGCCATCTGCCTCATTTCCCTGTTTAAAATTCTGGTGATGTGATCGTTCATTTAAGTGAGTGTTCAGTGTTGTCTCGATCTAGTGAGATCCAGGTTAGTGGTATTTTGGTAATTAGAATTAGACCCAAAAATACACAATTAGTTATTAGTTCTGATCATTTTTTCTTTATGATGGAAGAACATCTAATGTTAATGTTATTTAAAATGGTAATTCTTCCTAAAATTTTGTCATATAATCATTAAATTTAAATCCATCAAAAACTTTTATGAAGAAGATAAATAGTATTCTTCTCAAATTTCTTTGATATCCAAATAAATCTAGAATTCCTTTTAATTGGAATATGAAGACTTGCGTAAATGGTGGCATAGGTTTTCCAGACATTGAATTATATAGTACTTCAACTATTATTAAAGTTATTGCACTTTGGCTTAGTACAACAAATTAATCAAAATAGCAACAAATACATCAAAACAAATTTATGCAATAGTAATAAATATGTTACTATGCATCACACAAAACTGTTTCTAATAGTTTTGACTGTTTTTAAAAGATTATTCTACACATGGAAATAGTGTCTCATACTCTGTTCCTTATATTAATCATATTCTCTCATCTTTCCAGAAGTTCATTCATACTAATCATTTTATTACAGATTTTTTTCAATATTTCCAATTGTATATACTAATGAATGTTTAGAAACATATAATTTTAATAAAATGTTAGACTTGAAAAAACACAATAACATAATATATTGGCATCAATTCCAGATTTTAATAACTGGTTAATTCTACAGATCTGTAGAGAAAGTCTTCGTAGTAAGTTAAATAAGGTTGTTGTTGTTTGTCTTTCGGCTTTTCCCGGTAAGGGGTCGCCACAGTGAACTCCAGTCCGCTAATGATTGGCAGTAGAATTTTACAAAACGCCGAGGTGCCAGCTCGACACCCAACCTTCAATGAAGGCACACCCATTTACGCTCGCATGTCTTTCGAACACTACCCAACTGCGAAGAGGACATGCAGACTCCACACAGAAGGCACTTAACTTAAATTCAGAATCTTTTCAGAAGTTTTTGGAATTTTTAATTAATATTAATAATAATTCAATGAATAATAATTCTTATTTATCAATAACTTATAGAATTAATTGATCATATTTTCTACACTCAGATAACACCTATTTGAAGTATTCCACAACAATTAATAATGAAAAATTTTCAGATGATAATAAAAAGACAGTATGAAAATTAACAGATAAAACTACATCTTCATTATATTCAAAATATTTTACCTGGACATTTTTACATAGAGCTTTTATTACACCATATAAAATTGCATTAATATATAAACCAGTTAAGACTAATTGGTGGAGATGTGACTTGGGCATAGAGTGGATTGGGTACATATGTTTTATAAACGTAAAGTAAATTCTCCCTTTAGGAAAGAAGTCAAAATTTTATTCAAGCATTGTGGTTGGATAGGTGTAATTTATCAAATGCTTTGGTCTTATTTGGGTCTATATCATGAGATCAAAAAGACCAGAGAGTGAATGGCTTAAACAACAAAAATGCTGTACCTTGAAGTCGCTTTTGTGCGCCCCCATACCCCACGATAATTATATATACCAACTCCAAGATCGCACTACAGTGAGGAAAGGGCAAATTTTCCAATCTTTACTGTACCACAATCTCACAAAAACACACTGATGAATGGCATTTCCGATGTTAAAGCTGTTCACTCTCCAGCCCCTTCGATTTCATGAAAGGAACATGTCTTATTAATGCTTCAGTTCCTGAAATTATTCATAAGACACAAGTTCCTCTTCTTTGTTCTCTACTAGCAATAGCTAGGAAAATGATAACTAAGAACTGTGAAAATAAAATTACTCCCACATGTGCGGAATTTACTAACTTAATAAAAACTGTATGTAAGAATAAATTGCATACTATAAAGATGAGAACAACAAACATTACACATTCTTATAAATCCTTTAAACTTAGTGATGTGGTTGAAAAGTATTGATTGATTTAAAGTTTTATACACACACACACACACACACACACACATATATATATATATATATATATATATATATATATATATATATATATTATTCATGTTATGGACTTATGTACTTAGTTATTTCTTCTGTAAGCATTTTTACTGATTGTTAAATTTTAATAAAAAAAGTTTTTTTTTTTTTTAAAAAGAATGGGGTCTGACAATGTCTTGTATGCTTAGCATATATCTCCTCTCAATGGCTTGCAGCAGACAGAATGCAAGCATATGATCTTGTGATGGTCTGTATAGGACATGTTACTTACTCCCTGTATTCCTTTAGCAAAAAAATCCTGCTGACATTCCAATTGATGGATATGCCTGAATAGGTACATACCAAAGGGGACATTGTTCTCAATAATAGGTCTGATGAATGTGAAATCCAGTGGGACAAAGACTTCCTTGGACCTAGATGCCGTACCTTTGTTTATAAGTTATACAACATAGAATGATTTCTTTACTACTGTAGACACGTGATGGTCAAATGGTCAAAGGCTAGAATACTTTCTATATGTGTCCCCAAGTCCCTGACTTCTGGGTCAACTCTTAGAGGTGTGTTGTCAATACCATGGTTATCAGGGGTGAATGACTTCCCTAAGGATACTATTATGCATTTCTTGGCATTTACTTTTAGTCCATGGATTGGACACCAGTTGTCTGTCTTTGTCAATCCTGAATGGCCTAGCCTACTTCAGTACAACCAGCTTATAACTGCCCATAAATTTCTCAACCACCCTGATAATGTGCCTGCACTTACAAATATCATCAACCCTTATAGCAACCTGAAGTCACTTCACTCTTCTAATAAACTACTGGATCAAACATCCAAAATCAACAACTCTGCTGGGGACTCAATGTTTCCTAACTCTGTAGGCAAAACGTGGAACTCTCTTCCTGCTGATCTTACTCTTGAACCCTCTCTTACTCAGTTAAAAAAAGCCTCAAGCTATTCTTTAAAACTCACTGGCTATGCCCTTGTTCAAAAGCTGACTAGATCCTCCTGTACAGTCTGTAGTCATGTTACATTGCCTACTCAATTTGTCAACACTGTTTTAAAAATGTATGATTATATTACCTGCTTGCTGAACTGGAGCCTGTAAACTGTGTGTAACTTGTAATCATATTGTGATTTTTAATGTATGTTCTACCTTTGAGCTTTTCTCCCTGGGCTTCTGCTGAAAATAGACATGTATCCAGTCGGAATATCCCGGTCAACAAATGTAAAATAAATAAATAAATAAATAGATAAATCCTTCTTGGAGAACATTTGCATTGGTCGAGGATTCATCGGCAGCTCCTAATTTGCAATTGTCTGCAAATTTAGTCAGCTGAAGACTACTGACATTGGCCTTAACTTCAGGGAATTAAATGCCAAAAAGTAACCTTCCAATGAGTGACTCCATTTTTGACTGGCTTCTTTGTAGAGGTGGACTCTCAAATTCTAACTAACTGGGTCCTGTCTGTGAGGCCATAAGGTATTGTACCTAACCTCTTGAATTTGACAACAATGCCTAAGTGTGAAATGCCTTGGCCAGGTCAAGGTAGGCAATGTGAACAATTTTGCCCTCATCCATTGCTTTGACCTTCTCACTGAAGTGCACCTGGTTGAGTTGGCATGACTTGCCTTTGATGAAACCAAATTGGGTTGAGTCCATTGCCTTGAAGTTTTCTATGTCATTGCAGATTATGTCCATGATAATTCTTTCCATGGCTTTGCATATGAGACTACTGAGACTTATGGGTTTGTATTTTCCAGGGTCTATAGGTAGCCCACCTTTGTGCAGAAGGATAACCATTGCTGCTGCTCTCCCTCCATGAGGCATAAGAGCTGTTTGGAGGCTATAATTAAATAGTAATTCTAGAGGGCCTAAAGGTCATATTTCATGCTATTTAGAAGGCACCCAGGGATAATGCCTGGGCCCACTGATGTAGTGTTCTTGGCCTGAGAGAGAGAGAGAGCATTAATGACCTGTTCCCTAGTGACAGCACAGAGAGTTATATTTGATGAAATTTCTTGAGGGAAGGTTGAAGGGGAGAGAATGGTAACGTAGGAGCCTAATTTGTCAACTAATACATTTCCTATAACTTCTGGCTCAGTATAAGTAGCTCCATTAACAATTAGCTCTGCACACAACTGAGTATTGTCTTTCAAATTGTAGACATAGCTAAGGAATGTTTTGTGGTTGTTCTTGGCCTGGGAAGCCAAATTTACCTTATATTTGGCTCTGGTAGACTTTATTTGTCCTCTAAGTTGTTTGTTTAGTTTGATGAGAGTGCTTTTATCCTGCTGGGTGCTCCAACGCCTATTTCTTCCCAGGATTTTCTTCCTTCTCTTATACAGCCTACTGATGTTGTAATTAAACCAGGGTGGTTTGTTTTTTTGAGTTAGTTCTGTACTCTTTCAGGTTTGTACAGCTGCCTCTAAGTAGCTATCAAAATGCTTGCATAGTGCTTCTGTGGGTTTCCTATCAGCATCTCGAACGTTGACAATATCAAATGTGATATTGTCGAAGCGAGAATGCCGAAAGTGCAGAACATTGAATGAGTAAACGGAAATCTCTTTAAGGGGAGATGTCTGTTTACTACAATGTAGTGCGGCCTCGGAGTTGGTATATTTAAGTATCGGCATTCGAAAATTTAATAGTTCGATCATTTCAGTTCAATATTTTGTGATTCGAACTATACATTTTCGGTATGCTGATATAGACCCTTTCTGTGAACAGTTCCATGTAGGCACCAGTGTTCTCAGGGTTTATGGGGGCTTGAAAATTGTCAGGTTATCTACCACTTAATAGTAGGCAGTTAGCCTTAGAGGAGTTCCTGAATATTCCAGAGTTAGCTGTGGTTCCAGTTTTAATTTTACTTCAAAGGAGACTGTTTTTTTGGTCTGACCTTATCAAAAACGACATTACACTAGGGGGGTGGGCAGCACACTGCTATATTAAGGAGGACCATAGCTAGAATGTTTGTATCCTTGGGTCATGTTATGATGATGTGAAGTATTGTCAGCTATGCCAGGAGTAGGACAGTGTATGTGTAACATATGCCAGCACAGCTAGCAGGCATTTTGTAAAGAATTATATGTCATTTGTATATTATGTATATCAAACTGATTTTTGCAGATGCTTGTGTTGAAAAATGTATTTGTAAAGCTGGTTGTGTTAAAAATATACCAATAGTGTGCCCTGCTGGACAGAAAAAGAAATATACATGTATTATTGCATCTATATCAGAAGAGCAAATGCTTAAAATAGCGAACGCTCTTCTGTCGAACTGAAAAACATGAAAGCTGACAGTGTCGAATGCACAGATCAGCAAATTTTTTCCAGGGGAAAAAATTCACTGATCCCAAAAAATAAATAAATAAATAAAATGTACAAACAAAATTAAGTGGGGGACTTCACCCCCATGGGGGGCTGTGCCCCTCCCCACCTTAAATATATCAACTCTGAGATTGCACCATAGTGGAGAAAACAGGAAATCCCGAGAACGGCCCAGCGATTTTTATCTCTGGGAAAAAAAATCACTGTTTCGTGCCTTCACCATTGTCAGGTTTTGTTGTTTTCAGTTCGACAGAAGAGCATTCACTATTTTCAGTGTTCGCTCTTCTGATAGGAACCCATATTATTGTAACTGTTTAAATGTATATGTTCTAACACAGGATACTGGAAGAGAAGAGGTTAATCTCAAACTTTGAAAATAATTTGAAATTAAATTACCTGGCTTAGGCCATAAAGATTGTATGTTACAGTTCTCAATGCAAACAGAGATAAAAAGTATGTACTAGGAAGATTCCTGCATTATATATTTAGTGACAGCTCTGGCCATTCCTGAAAGCCGTACTGCATTTGTCAAACACTACCATTTGTATTAATATTAATTTAACTCAGCATAACTGGGTACCCTTGTAAGACCCTTGGACTAGCTGGCTTTGGACTGTCTGGTGGTGGTGTAAGTACCTTATAGTCTGTGCAGAAGGTGACATAGCTAGTAAATCTGTGCCAGCCTTTCCCAGGTGTTTGTGTGTGTGTGTGTGTGTGTGTGTGTGTGTGTGTGTGTGTGTGTGTGTGTGTGTGTGTGTGTGTGTGTGTGTGTGTGTATGTGTGAAAATCAAATCTCAAAGAGTGTGTGTGCCAGCTGCTTGGAGCAGTGGCACAACCACTGGTTTCACAGAGAGAGAGTGGTGGAAAACTTGGCTTGGACACGTAGCTGAGGTCTCAACTCTATAGCTGTGCCAGTGGGGAGTCTTATTGGGGGGATCTGGACAGAGGAGGAAACTCAAACGCAGGAATGAGTGTTTGAACTGTGTGCTCTTAGGGAAATTGTACTTGATACAGAGAGCTGAAGCTGGAAATACTGGGTGTATCCATTTTTGTTCCAAATGAATGCCTGTCTCCAGTGCCAGTGGTGAGGATTCAGGCTCCTTGATTACTGGGCCAGAGTGGGGACATCTCATATTGGTAAGTAGTGGTGTGGATATTAATTGAACTTCTAGCCCGTAGGCAGTTGTTACTAAAGGTGTGTATTCTCAGAAGCCACAAGTTAAACAATCAAAGTTTCATTTCACAACAGTTTTATTTATTTTATTTTATTTATTTATTTTTTGTTAGATTAGTTTAGTCAGGGAAAGCAGGCAAACATGTCAGCAGAGGATAATGGCAAGCTCACAAAGAACTAGTTGGCCCAAGGTGTGCAAAGCCAAAGGACTGGTGCAGCCCGACCTGACTAGAGAGGAAAGGATTTCAATCTTAGCCACAGCTCAGACCAGCAACCAGGAAGATAACCAGGCCGATGATGGAAATTTGCAGTTTCAGAAATAGGACAGTTCACCTTTTCCTCAGAGCACTTAAAAAACTGTCTGAAGTTAAAGAGATGAACTGGAAGCCAAATGTCTGGAATTAGAATCAGCAGAGAGAATGCCGCAGGCAAACATTTGGAATTAGAAGCAGCAAAGAGTCTGCTGTGTTTGGAGGCTGAAGAAAATGAGAAGCAGCGTCAACATGCCAGGGAGATGCTGACTCTTTGTCAGGGTCATGAAGATAATGGGGAAGGGAATAAGTGAACCCCAGAAGCAATCAAGGTCAATAAATTTCTTTACAATTTAAAGAGGGTGATAAATTTTGACAGTTTTATTCATGTATATGAAAGAGCATGTAAAAAGTATAATGTTGACCCCCTTACGCCATGCTAAAGCTGTAACTGTTTCTAAAGTGTCTGAAATTGATTATTTAAACTACGAAGGCACATGAAAGTGTGTGTGATTATATTGCTCAATTAAGCACTTATTTCCATAGGTGGGTGAGTGGGTGCCAGGTCACCATTTTTAAAGGGCTGACACACCTTTTGGTGAGGGAACAAGCTTGTCTAAGGACATGAGAATCTGGTTGGCAGACTGAGAAGGTAACTCTTCAGATGAGCTGGGGAAAAAAGGGATCCTTACCTAGCAAGCAAGGCATCACTGCACAGGAAGGGGATACCCAGTGTTGCACATGGATGTAAGGAAACCCATGGTGGGAATCCTAAACCACTCCAACAAGTCCACCAGTAACAGGGGAAGCCTCAAGTTCAGGAACATGGCCAGAATCAACGGTTATCTGTTGTAAAAGTAATTAGTGGTTCAATGTATTATACAGATGTCCACAGAGAGTAGGTGGGGAACAAAAGGTGGGGGAGCCAACAAGTGGGAATAACAGTATGCCAGTGGTACGTTGTCTAGAGACAACAGGGAAACCAAACTATCACCAGAGGTTATATCCTACTTTAGTGGATGGAAAACAGGCTACTGCTAAGAGAGACACATCCTCTGACATAACCATTGTGAAGCCTGTAGTGGTTAAAGTGGAGCAGTACTAGCCTGGGCAATCCTCTCTACACAGAGCTTTAGGAGGAACTCCATTCCAAATGCCTTTGGCCAGGGTTCACCTTAACTGGGAGGATAGGAAAGGAAGCAAGCATGTATGTTTGAGGATATCCCTACAGATGTCTTAATAGGGAATAATTTTGATAATGCAGCCTTGTGTGCATGCAGTTACACCAGTCAGACTTGGAGACAGTCATGTGGGTCTGGTAGTGTAGCGAAGATCCAGACAGACCTTTTACATAAAGATAGGGCTGGTGAGGTGGCTATTTAAGGGAGGGAGCTGATAACCTGTGGAAGTGAGCCTAAAGTTGAGCCACAGCTGCTGGTAGGTACTGATGTTTCCTTGGACAGAGTGACTGCAAGGGCAGAGGTGAGTGGTAGTACCCAGGCTGACCATGAGGCACCTCTATCAGAGGATACCAGACTTCCTGTGGAAGGGAGGCTGGGAAGAGTTATAAAGATAGAGTTGAGACAGGTGCACGTCTCTGACCCTACACTCACCAGCTTTACAGAGGTAGCTAGGGAGGTGCTTGATTCTCAGGAAAAGGGGGAGTCTGCATACTGGAACAAAGGGTTACTGTATAGAGAGTGGAATCCTGAGGGCTAGAGTGTGAGGTAGTACAACAGTTGTCAATGCCTACAGCTTACCATCTGGCACTTCTAGCCATAGCCCATGACATTCCTTTTGCAGGTCATATGGGCAAAAACATCGCAAGAGATGTATTATGCAGAACTTTTATTGGGCTGGGATTACAAGGGATTTGACAGGGTACTGCAGGATCTGTGAGCAGTGCCAAAAAGTAGGCAAGGCAAGAGACAAAGTCCAATGTGAAGTAACCTCAGAGTTCAGTCCTGGGACCGCTCTTGTTTGGCATCTACTTCTCTGAAGTACAGGCCAACACTAAGGGACTCTGGATAACAAAGTTTGCAGATGACTGCAAACTGGGAGCCATTATTGAATCCCCAAATGATGTGGATACTCTACAAAAGGGCCTTACAGAAACAGATGCTTGGTGCCAGAGCCATGGGCTCAAGCTCAATGCCAAGAAATGTATAGTTATCCCCTTTGGGAAAAAACATGTATCCGTGAATTACCATATAGGTGGCAGTACACTAAACACTGAAAGTTTGATAAGAGACTTAGGGACACAGGTGGACAGTGGTCTCACCTTCGATAACCACATCGCCACAACAGTCAGGAAATCCTTCTATGTGGCACACCTCATCACTAAGGGCTTTTCATCCAGAAAAAAGGAGGTCATTGTCCCACTGTACTCATCCCTCATTAGACCCATTATAGAATACAATGCCCCGTTTGGCATGTACCTCTCAAGACATCTGCAACAACTGGAATGGCCACAGAAATACCTCACTAAAAGAATCACAGGCCTAAAGTAGATGCCATACGCTGACCGCCTTAAAAAACTCCAGCTTTCCTTTGTTGCATATCGTCTACTCAGAGGCGATCTTTGCTTAACATACAAGGCCATGTCAAACCCAGAGCTGTTGGACATGCTACACTTAAAGAAATCCCAATCCCTCAGAGCCACATGCTCCAGGGATGTAAACCTTGTCATCACAATAAACAAAACATGCTGGAGGGATAGGTTCCTGACCCAGAGACTCCCCAGACTCTGGAATAGATTGCCCATACATGTCAAGCAGAGTGCCTCTTTGGTCCTCTTCAAAAGGAACCTTGACGATTGGATGGGAGAAAGGAAATTCACCCCGGGGATCACGTCAGTCACCCTGCTAGACAGGGGTCCAGGGAAGTAAATAGTGTGGGAAGAAATAGCCAGGGAATTGTTATGGCTAGGCTTGTATAGGCCCTAGGGCTGATAGCCTAGTACCAACCTATGGACCTATGAACTCCCGCAAGTATGGCAGCTGCAAGGTCTGAATCCAAATGTACCAAAATCAAGAAAGCACAAGACCAGCAAACAGTGGCAATATTATCAGACTTTTTTATTTAGTGCAAAAGCACATAAGGAATAAAAATCATACTGGTCTCGGCTATACTGTTACTTAGCCTTCATCAGTGTGAATGAATTAAACATATTGCTCCTTATATATAAAATTAAAAATTAAACATATGGCCAATTAAAGGTGCTCATTTAGTCCAGGTTTAAATAAGCCCCCTTACTTAATGATCCATTTTTACTCCTTGGTATTTAGTATTTGATGCCAACCAGATTTATGGGATCTGGACCCCCCTATTCTATCAATCACTGTAAAGCTGAATACAGCATTTTTATGCAGTATGGTGTGTTTGTATAAGACACTAGTTTGTTTGTGATGTTCAATGTCACTGAAGTGTTCAGACATTCTAAATTTCAAAGGCCTCGATGTTTGCCCTATGTAAAAAGCTGAACAACTGCAGCTAGCAAGGTATATTACCCAATCGGTATGACAGTTTGCAAAATATGTGATGTCAAAGACCTGAGCAGTATTTTGGCTACTAAAACTTTTGGTTTTAAGAATCCTAGGACAATGGACACAATGTCTGCATGGGAAACAACCGATTAAGGGGTCTCCTGAAAATGTAACTTGGGTATATGGTTTATTCTTCTCATGCTGATATTTATAATGATTAAAGTGTGCTGCCAAATGTTTTCCTTTCCTAAACAAAAATTGACATTTGTTTCCCAAAATTTCACTTAATCTATTGTCAGCCAACAGGATATTCCAGTGGTGTTGGACACTGTCCATCCATACCCCTGTGTTACGACCATAAGTAGTCACAAACCTTAAGGGGAATCCCTCACCTTTGTGTTTTTCTTTATATTCAAGGAGGTTCTCCCTTTCCATATTTTCCACACAGTTTCTAACTTGTAGAACCTGTCCCATTTTGTACCCCCTGTTCCTGAATCTTGATACAAGGTCATCTCTGAAATGCCCATATGTGCTCTCATCAGAACAAATGCATTTCATCCTCATAAATTGGGATTTGGGTATATTCTTACAGATATGAGGGGGATGAAAGCTGGTGGCATGGAGAAGGGAGTTGTGTTCAGGGAATTTACGATGGACTTCAGTGATCAAGGTATGATACAGAGCCCTAATCACTAAAACATCCAAGAAGATGATCCTGTCTTTGTGATAATTAACCGTAAATTCTATTCCCCATTTATTCTCATTTAAATAACTAAAGAATCTGACAGATATTCAGCATCCGATCTCCAGAGCAACCAGTAATCATCCAGGTATCTCTTCCAAATATCCATCTCTCCCATAAATAGATTGTGGGAGCAGTCATAGATGATTTGTTCCTCAATATATGCCATGAACAAATCGGCATATATTGGGGCAAATGATGCTCCCATGGCCTTACCCTGTATCTGCAAGAAACATTTGCCCTGATAAAAAAAGACATTCTTAGTGAGTATATGTTCCGTGAGGCCAATAAAAAACATATTGAACCAGGGCGGGTAAAGTTCTGTTTTGTATAACCAGCATTCCAAGGCCTCAAGCCCCACCCTATGTGGAATATTAGTATACAAGGCTGTAACATCCAATGTGCACAATAACCAGTCCGGTTCAAGTTGCATTTCAGAAATGACCTGAAGGAATTCAGTGGTATCTCTGATTCTAGCTCTTACACATTTAAGTAATGGTTTCAGATATTTTGTGAGAAATAGGGACAGAGGTTCAGTGAGAGAACCCCTCCCCAAAACAATGGGTCTACCTGGGGGACTGCAGGGATTTTTATGTATTTTGGGCAAAAAATAATTGTATTGTTGGCTGGGATCCGTTAATGTCAAATGTAACTTAGTGGTGTTGTTGATAATGCCCTCTTCTAATGCTGAAGACAAAAACTGATTGATCTGTTTTTTAAAGAAAGGGGTGGGGTCGATACTTAAATGGGTGTAGTATCTGACATCCGAGAGCTGTCTGTTAGCTTCCCTGTCATACTGTGTCCAGTCCTGCACCACCACAGCCCCTCCCTTATCAGCTCCTAAAATCACCAGCTCATGGTTGTTGGCTAACCTTATAATGTTATTCATATCGATCTTTGAGATATTGGTAGCCTTAGGTCTGTGATCCCTTGAGTGAAAATGCAGATCTTTGAGGATGGAATTTTGAAACTTGAGCACATTATGGTTCATAGAAGGCATGAATGAAGATCTGTAATATCTGAATTCATCAGCAGTCTCTGAGGATAGCTTATCCTAAAAAAATATTGACAAAGTCAAGGTTCCTGTGATGCCTTTGCCTGTGATTGAGGAGCCTTTTCAGAGGGTAGCTATGGATATTGTAGTGCCTCTGAGTACCCCATGTTCCACAGGGAAGAAGTATATCCTGGTGGTAGTAGATTATACTACTAGATACCCTGAGGCAGTGGCTCTGTCCTCCATCAAGACAGAGAAGGTGAAAAATGCTTTGTTAGAGATTTTCAGAAGGGTAGGTTTCTTGAGAGAAATACTGATTGACAGAGGTTCCAATTTCATATCAGACCTGATGGCTTGTCTGTGGATGCACTGTGGGGTGAATCACCTAAAGACCACCGCTTCCATCCCCAGACTAATGGTCTTGTAGACAGTAAACTCTACACTAAAGACCATGCTACAAGCATTTGCAGACCAGTTTGAGAGAGAGAGAGTGGGACAAATATTTGCCTCATCTACTCTTTGCATACAGAGAGGTACCCCAGTAATTCACAGGTTTTTCACTCTTTGAGTTGCTGTATGGGCATAGAGTGAGGGAGCCTTTAGATTTGATTTGTCATAAGTGGGAGGGTGAGTGTGAATCCCACAATGAGTCTGTTGTGGCATATATCATAAACCTCAGGACACGGCTTAGATAGCTCATTGGCCTGGCCCAGGAGAACCTGACAGGAGCCCAACAGCAGAAAAAGGTCTGTTATGACAGAAATGCTCAAGCCAGAGAGTATGCTGTGGGACAGAAAGTTATAGTTCTCATTACTGTCAGACACAACAAGCAGCAGGAAGCTTGGGAGGGACACTTTAAAGTGGTAAGGAAGGTCAGTGATGTTAACTACATGGTAGAACTGCTAGGCAGGAGGCAGGGGCACAAATTGTACCATGTTAACATGACGAGACCTTACCATGGAAAATAGATGCATGACTGCCGAATCATAATCCAATGAACTGTACGAACATGTACATAAATGCATGGAACTAGCCGGGTCTATATCACATAGTCGAAGTGTCAAAACATCGAACCCAAAAGTTTGAAAACTGAATACTCCGAACACTCAGGAAAGCGATTTCTTTCCCAAAATGCAGAAACACATGAACACTAAATACTGTTTCTATTGTGGGGGGCTTCACCCCCCACACCCCCCAACGTGGGAGGCTGTGCCTTCCACACCCCCCCTACATAAATATACCAACTCTGAGATTGCATCACAGTGGAGGAAATAGCAAAGCTGCAGAACCGGCCCACCAAATTCTTTCCCTGGGAAAGAATTCGATGTTCCCTGGCTTTGTTATTTTCAGACTTCGAACTTCCCAGTTCAATGTTTCGGCGTTCGGACTTGTGAGCATTTGGACTTCTGATATACACCTGTACTAGCCATACCCAAAGGAACGAAGATGCTCTCCTCCAAAAAAGGAAGCCAATCTGCTGGTCGCCTGCCATTAATAAACTCTACAACAGAAGGAAGAAACTGTTGCAGAAAATGGTAAAGTCCCAAGACTGGAAAAACTCCCTTATTAGCCTCAATAAAAAGTTGAGATCCCTCATCAAAACCTCTAAAGCCAGCTATGAAGGCAGAATTGCAGCAGACACTAAAAACAACCACAAAGCCTTCTATAGTTATATCAACTATCTCCACGGCAATAACCTGGTTTGCTCTGAGTTACTGCACAATGGTACCTCCTATACTTAGCCATCAGATACTGCCATCATACTGGCTGACAGATTCAGTGCCAACTTCATACCTCTCTCCCCCCTAAAGGACCAATCACAATACCGGATGAATGTCTGGCACACAGCATTACTGTAGCACAGGTTAGAGCTGCATTATCCAAGGCCAAGAATACAGCTTCCATGGGACCCAACAATATACCTGGATGTGTTCTACATGAACTACAAAGTGAACTGGCACCACATCTTTGTGCCCTGTTCAATCACAGGCTCACCTCAGGCTTTGTCCCTACTGAATGGTGCACTGCTACAGTCATCCCTCTCCATAAAGGGGAAGCGACAACAGACCCTAAGAATTATCATCCCATTAGCCTGACGAGTCTGATATGTAAGGCTGTGGAGCATCATCATGGACCTAATTAACAAGGATATAGGGAATCTCCAAACTCTAGATCCCATGCAATTTGGTTTTGTGAAGGGGAGATCATGCCTGCTCAACCTGGTTGACTTCTTTGAGTCAGTCAACAGAGCTGTGGATGAGTGCAAGGCAGTTCATACAGCCTACCTTGATCTGGTCAAGGCCTTTGATACCATTCCCCACTCAGGAATTATTGATTAACTCACAAAATTAGGCATCAACCCCTATATCATTAGGTGGGTAGCAAATTGGCTCACAGATAAAACCCACAATGTGAAAGTAGTGGACTCCAAATCAGACCGCCGACCAGTCTCGAGTGGAGTCCCACAGGGTTTGGTCCTGGGTCTTCTCCTGTTTGGCATCTACTTCTCAGAAGTCCATGCCAAAACAGAGGGACTCTGGTTGACCAAGTTCAAAGTCAACCACAAGCTGGGAGCCATTATTATCTCCCCAAGTGATGTAGACATCCTACAGAAAGGCCTCACTGAGACCAGTGACTGGTGTCGAAACCATGGCCTTAAGCTTAATGCCAAAAAAATGCATTGTCATCCCCTTTGGGAAAAACTCAGTTCCCACTAATTACCACATCGCTGGGAGTCCACTGAACACTTAAGGCAATATAAGAGATCTGGGGACACAGGTTGACAGCAACCTTTCCTTCGACCACCCCATTGCCACTGTGGTCAGAAAGTCCTTTTGTGTGGCACATGTCATTGCCAAGGGTTTTGCATCCAGGAAGAAAGAAGTCATCATTTCTCTCTACTCTTCCTTCATTAGGCCAATCATAGAGTATAATGCCCCATTTGGCATGTACCTCACTAGATACATGCAACAGCTGGAAAGGCCACAAAAGTACCTCATAAAGAGGATCCTAGGCTTTAAAAAACATGTCCTACACAGACAGACTCAAAAAACTCCAGCTATTCTCTGTCTCATATCATCTATTAAGAGGTGATCTCTGCTTGACTTACAAAGCCATGTATGACCCAGCTCTGTTAGAAATGCTACATCTAATGAAATCCCAATCCCTCTACACCACATGCTCCAGAGAACTAAGCCTCATTACCACAATCAACAGAACATGCTAGAGGGAGTTCATAACCCAGAGACTGCCCATGCTCCAGAATAGACTTCCCATACATGTCAAGCAGAGCACATCACTGGCCCTCTTCAAGAAAAATCTTGATGAGTGGATGGGAAATAGAAAGTTCACCCCGGGATCACTCCAGTGGCTTTACTTAATACAGGCACTGGGAATTAACATTGGGTGGCACAATGCCAGGGCACTTCTATGGGCTAGGCTTGTAAAGGCTCCAGGGCCATTGGCCTAGTACACACCTATGAACCTATAATAGAGAGGCCCTTGTGCTAAGTATTTTCAGTAGGAGGCAGGAGAAGTCTTAGGAGTATCTATAGGTACATCGAGCCAGCCAGCAAAATGCCAAGTTAGTATGGTGGAGCCTAGGGTTGCAGGCATATGATATGGCAGTGCAGCACTGTAGTGGGATCAGCTATGCCAAGGCAGATGGGATCTCAGGACAGGGTAAGGCTTACTGTAGTCCCAAATAGGCTCATTCCTCTTAAGCAATGTTTCTCAAGGGTCACTTGAAAAACTAGCTTGGGTCTTCAATGGGGGAGAGATGTGATGATGTGAGATATTGCCAGTTATGCCAGAAGCAGGGCAGTGGATGTGTAACATGCAAACACAGCTAACTGGAATTTTATAAAGAATTATATGTCATTTGTATATCAAACTGATTTGTACAAATGCTTATGTTGAAAAATGCATTTGTAAAGCTGCTTGTTTTAAAAATGTACCAACAGTGTGTCCTGCTGGACAGAAAAAGAAATATACATGTATTAATATAACTGTTTAAATGTACATGTTTGAACAGAGGATACTGGAAGAGAAGATGTTAATCTCAAACTTTGAAAAAAGTTTGAAATTAAATTACCTGGCTTATGCCATAAAGATTGTATCTTGCAGTTCTCACTGCAGCCAGAGATAAAAAGTCTGTACTAGGAAGCTTCCTGCATTGTCACTGGGGTGAACTAATTGCTTTTGTGGAGGGGTGGAGGTTTGAAATTGTTTTATGACTTCCAGGAACTGCAACAGATCTTAGCAAGGCTTTGTGTGTGTGTGTGTGTGTGTGTGTGTGTGTGTGTGTGTGTGTGTGTGTGTGTGTGTGTGTGTGTGTGTGTGTGTGTGTGTGTATTATTGATACATATGTGTTAAATCCAGACAGTATCTAGCCAAGGGAGGGGGGGTATGGGAACCAGAAGTCAGATGACCAGATGTATATGATATCATTCTGTAATCCATCACTAAAAATGGTATTTTAATACTAGGTGAGACTATTTTTGGAACCTGACAAGGAAGGACCCCTCACCTACTTCATCTTGTCTTGCTCTACTAAGTAACCAGGGACTAATAATGCTTTACATCAGTCGGGAAAATAGAGTGAAATTAGTTATGTATTGTTTTCCTGTAACAGTGTGAACCTGTCCACCTGTTTTATTTTTAATATTTACTGTGATTGAAATTCTGTTGCTATTGTAAATTGATATTCAATATTTTCACGTTCCTTTTTTATTTATTATTAAATATATTCAAAACTTTTCATTGAGGCAGGTGTTTTAGAGAATATTTTAATCTCTCACTGTACTTATATATATTTGTTGACAACTCTGGCCACTCCTGAAAGCCTTACCACATTTGCCAAGCACTACCATTTGTATTAATATTAATTTCACTCAGCATAATTGGGTACCCTTCAACCATTCTGCAGCACCTTCATAAACATCTGTTTAGTTTTCTATAGGAGGTGGAACACCAAGACTGCAACGACTGACACACTGGGTGGTCAGATGATTGACAGACCTTATTTTTGACACTGCATCTGGATTTCCCTCTAGCCAGTACAAACTTTAAAGTAAAAGGGTACTTGCACTGAATTTAAGAATTTAAGGGAGTAAAAACATTCCTATAAATATTTGTTGCTGTTCTGGGCTCATGGTCATAAACAGTGAAATCTTTTGTTAATCTTAATAAATAACTGTCCCATAGAACTTTTTTAGCATAACAGAGTCTGTAGGGCTTCCTTATTACTCTCAGTGGCATATTTACACCTGAAGAGCTGTTGTGTAGTGGGTACATTGTATCACACTGGTCCACAACCATGCCTGCTTAGCTGGGCCACCCCCATCTCTTCTTTGGGCCATGCCCCCTCCAAATGATGTCCCCAGTTTCTACATGGAATTGTCTCAGGAGACTTCCATGTCATCGACTGCCACCCGGCTAGACACACCCACCCTCCCCTGCCACTGCATTAGTCTCCCAAGCCACTAATCAAACCTAGGTTGCCTGGGGAATCAGGACTTTATTCTTCTAGTCCACCAGATCAATGAAGGTTCCTCAATTTTGGTCATAATATCTAATTCATCTCCCTTAAGCAGGCCAAAGAGAATAAATTACTGTGGCAGAAACTTAATGGATAGATTATTAAACTCCTACATCAAAGCATCTGTTCTAGCTCCCATTTTAAGAATTCTCTTGGTAGTGGGCATTGTACATGCCTTCATTTCAGTTTACCCTAGTTTTGCTTCTCTCAGCCATTTTGACACACATATCACTTCCACGATGAAGGAAGATAACAGTGACTTCTTTTAAAAATTCTTCTTACTTAAAGGAGCCAGTAAAGTTTTTTCTGCAGACTTCTCTGTCAGATTTACATGCTTCATTTGTTTTGTATGTCGCTGTCATCTATAAGGGTAGAAATGTATTAATCTTCAGTTACAGAGTTCTGATAAAGTGCTAATGTTTTTGAACTGCGTTACACTTAGGAGAACCTCTTTATTTCATAAATTGTGGTATGCAGTCTGAAACTTTAAAGCTGATAAATAGCACATTTGTTATAGTGTAATACAGGAGACATTAATAACATTAAAATGGCATTTAGCACTGTGTTTACCAGTAATTCAACATGCAAACATAACATAGCCGAAAACATGTAGGAATATGTTGAACCTTGTTTTAGGAAGCATCAAAACAGCAGTGATGTATTATACCCAATAAAATCAAAGACAGAAACTACAGTGTGGCACAGAGTGGTATGATGGTTTAATTAACATTGCTATGACCTGCCAGTTAACTGGGCAGTATCCCCAATTATTTGTAGTATGGAACATTTTCTGATTAGCAGGTTGAAATGTGTGCAATTAGTTTGTCTGAAATGGGTGACTAATGAATACTGATTAATATAAACTGCAGTTATACAATGTTAAATTACTACTCAGAATACAGAGTAATACATACCACAAGTCAAAGTCTTTAGGAAGGTAAAATACTCTTAAATAGATGTTCAATGCACATGAAAACAACTGACAGATTATTTATTTTTGCAACTTCCAATCACGCTGAAGTGACCCTACCATCTAATGGTACAAACTCAAACAGCTTTGCACCAAGATGGGCTTTGCACTGACAAAAGCTACATCACTACCAAAACCATTTTGTTTACTTATATTTATGGAAAATATGCAACTTACACACAACCTCATGTTACAAAAAGATATGTAGGTTTTTAAAAACATGGGACTATGAGCATTTAGCATTTTTAGTGGAGTTAATAACGATTTGTTTTTAGTATCTGAGTGCTAGGTTGTGGTTTTGTGTTATGAGTGTCCCCACAACCACCTGACTGTCTAATGAAGGACAAGCCCAGTGTAGGAGACAGATTACCCCCAATCAAGAAGACTGGCTCTCAAACAAATACTTGTATAGGCATAAGTTTATCTATACTTAACTGTTATTTTTCAACCTCCAGCACAAGCACTGAATCCTTCACTAGCAGTGACGTGGCATTCTGCATGCCAAGTGTCATTTTCATTGCCAAGGTAAAGTCATACATAATCTGCTTTGCTGCTACTTGCCACTAAAATAGCATCACACCAGATGTTCCCTCTTTACCTTGTGTGAGGTGAGCCATCTGGGTGATGCCAGGCAGCATTTCTAACTGAAGTGAAATTGGCTATGCCACATGGGTCATCAATTATCAAGCCACTCGGTAGTGGACACTACCTTCTGAATTGGTTCCAAGGATGTGTCTGTTTTCAACTGAGGTTTTTAGTTCCTTAAATAAACCATCTTGGGAGGGGGCTGGTTGTGGAATTCCGTTTGCCTGATCCTTCTTCCTGCACATTTTCATCAGTCAAAAATTTGCTCCTGCAACAGTTTCTGTCATTTGTGAATCAGAAACTGTTTAGAACTGAATGCCTTTCGGTTTTCATTTTAAAGGCAAGACTATCTAACTTATTGGCAGTCTGCTCTGTAAACATGAAAGAACAACCTAGACAAGGCCTGCTGCCTTTACAAAAGTATAAACTGGCAGCTGTGGGTACAACTGCTGTCGAAAGCAGATCGGAATAAAAGAAAATGCATGCAGTTTTGACATGACGTGTTAGCTATTTTTGTGAAGAGTAACAACTGCAGTAAAAAAGTAAAAAAATGTCACATGCCCTTGTGATGTTGATGGAAGAACAATGCTTTGATAGTGCAGTAAAACATGTTACACAGATAGCCATTGTTGGAATTTACACCCAGTGGTATAACCAGTTTACTACTCACACTATCCAAGTTACTTTTTTTTTTGGATATTTTTCTCACAAAAGTGAGCACTTCCAAAGGACAACCATGTTCTCTTAAGCTGACGCTTCTTTATTGAACACCAATCACGATAACATACATAAGCACTTAACACCCCGCGTTTTCATCAAAAACAAGACTTTATCATATGTATACAAACCTTAAACTTTTGCCTCTTTTTATATTCTAACCAGTAACCAACCACCAATGAAATTATATATCAAATAATTGAAACATGTTCAAGAAAAGGGATTACCCAGATAGTTTATTGGAAGAAATAAAAAAATGAAGTTTTGTAGGGTAGAAAAAACAGATTTATAGCCTTATTAGGGAAAGAAAATGACCTTTCAATTTATGAAAGGAAGGCTTCAACTAGTCAAAGTGTTCATGAAGTAGGGTTTATAATAGACTACAATGGAGATGAAGGTATAATTAGAGAAATTATAGAAATAGAATGGGCTAGATTTTCTAATATATCTGATTTAGGTGCCATTTCTAAGAAACCCTTTACGTTTACCTACAGAAGGGGTGCCAACAAAAAAATATATATATTAGAAGGTAGTAAGAATGGTAAAAAAAAAAATCACTAAAAGGGGGTAAGGTAGGTACTTATAAATGTGGTTGTTACTCGCAGTGTCAGGTTTTGAAAAAGGGTGACAGCATTTATTTGAATAGTAGGGACAAACGGTTTAATAGTAATAGTTTTGCAAATTGCAATACATATGGGGTGGTATACATAGCATTGTGTGACAAATGCCCATCATTTTACATAGAAAAAACTGAAAGAAAATTGAAACAAGAATATACGAGCATGGCTATGACATAAAGAACAAGAACTGCAATAATGCCCTATTTAAGTATATTATGTCATGTCATGAAGTTTTTTTTTTATTTTTTGTTTTTTTGTATTGGAAGTAGTCCTTATGGAACAAAGAGGGGGGCTATGGGGGACTAGACTAGAATGCATGGAATTATATTGGCAAATAACATTGGATGCCACTAAAGTCCCATGTTTCAACGATACAGTCCCCCTGACCCCTGTTTTAAAATTGAGAGCAGCTAAGTTATGATAATAACAGAATAGCCACTAGGTGGAATCATAGTACATGAAAAGGGAATGAAGGATTTTAGAAACCGGTTTATAATTAAATAATTTTGTAAGATTTTGTTTAATGACAATTCTTGATTGATATGATTTCAATATTATTTACATGAATGATGTTTTTTTAACTCTTGAGTTTTTATATATATATATATATATATATATATATATATATATATATATATATATATATGTGTGTGTGTGTGTGTGTGTGTGTGTATATATAATATATATATGTGTATATATATATATATATATATATATAATATATATATATATATATATACATATTTATATACATATTTATATACATATATATATATATATATATATATATCTATATATAAATATATCTTCTTTATTATTTCATTAACATTTGTTTAAACCTATTAATAAGGACACCTTTTTACAAATGCGGTTTTGTAATTTCATTGGTGGTTGGTTACTGGCTAGAATATAAAAAAGAGGCACAAGGTTAAGGTTTGCATACATCTGATAAAGTCTTGTTTTTGATGAAAACACAGAGTATTGTTAAGCATTTACGTATGTTATTGTGGTTAGTGTTCAATAAAGAAGCATCAGCTGAAAGGAACGTGGTTGTCCTTTGGAAGTGTCCACTTTTGAGTTTTTAAGTTGTGTCAGTGGTTTGAGCACTTTTTATCTCTTAATTCTGCAGTTTACTCATTAATTCAACATGTAGGGAAGACTATACTCTGACAACTGTGGAAGAAACAACTGCATTAATCTGTCACTCTGGGGGGGTGCAAGGCCCCTAGATGCCATGAGGTTTCTAGATGCCCTGAGATACATTGTAGAGTTTTTGAAAACAACTGTCTTCATCCAATGATTGTTTGAACAAAAAGCATGACCAGAGAAAAAAGTTTAGTCTTAAACTTCAAATTCGTTTTTACCTGCATCCTTTCAGCACACTCTAACTAACCAAGACAACGCTGTAATAACTGCAGTGGAAATAAAAGTATTAGTCCAGCGATCTATGTAACATTTGATATTACTGAATTAGATGATGGAGAGTCTTCATACATGGTCAGAAATTATGTACTTAAAACTGGAGATTCAGTTATTAGAAGAACTGATACTTAAATGTGCAGAGAAGACAATGAACATCAACTAGTGTTATGCATGCCAGGAACAAAAATATAGGATGTGAGAAAGCCCTTAGAATGCGTTAATGTAAGGAACTATGGAGCAGATTTCATTCATATTACTACAAATTATCTCATCTGCAAGGACTTTGCGACTGTTAACAGGGAACTTACAGGCCTCTGCCACAGCATAAGTTGTATAGGTGTTGGGACATATTTTTCACAAGCCACATGCAGAAAAAAGAGTCAGTTCAGCATGAATTAAAAGACTTTTTGGGTGAATACTTGCATGAAAAAATGTCTCATTTAAAAATGGATGTGTACAGCGTCAAAACCAAATTTTGGAAATATATGTGTTAAGACAGGATGTAGTGCACTTGTCAAGGCAAGAGAAAATAAGTTCTGTAGCAGGTATATTGCCATGTTTGACTAACAGAACAAAGGATTTTTACCAGGCCATAAATTTAACAGTTCAGAGACAGCAATGGTTGCTAATGTTAGTAACATTTGTAATAATGTTTTTTTATTAGAAAATTTGCTAGATTCCAAAAATATTAATGTTGTTATTGTTTGTGATACATGGTTAAATGTCAATGACTAGAAACCAGTTTTGTCATGGTATAAATGTTGTGACACCCATGCCCTGGCCCAGCAATCAAGGAGCCTCAATCCTCACCACTAACACCAGAGAGGGCATCTCATATATGAGGAAAGGATAACAAATACACACAGTAAAGTGCAATTTCCCTTAAGAGCACACAGAGATCACAGTCAGTCCAGGGCTGGTCACTCCCTTGCTCCACAGGTCCCCAATAAGACTCCCCACTGGCACAGCTATAGGGTCCAGATCTCAGCCTAGCCGGGCAAGCTAGAATCTCCAGCACCCTCTCTGTCCAACCAGTGCTTTGCGTCCCTGCCCAAGTAGCTGACACACACACACTTTGAGATAAGGGTTTATGCAACCACACAGACACTTCTGGGGAAGGCTGTCACAGGTTCTCCAGCTGTGCCCCTTTCTCCCAGACCATACGGTAGTAATTACTGCCACCACCCAGCTAATATTTATCAGCTACTCAAAGGCCCTTAAAAGGGTGTTCAGTTATTACTGTGCAATATTAATATCCAATTGGTAGTATAGCCCAAGCTATAGGAGTGGATTTGTACAATTTTACCAAGGGCATATACGTACTCTAAAGAGCTTAAATTATCTATACACACAACCAGCCACAGTTGAAAGGTTTTAAAATATTTAATAATAAATAATTAAAACCACAAGACAATACTTTCTACTACACAGTGCTAGTCAAAAGAGTTCAGGGATCACACAGAAATACTTAAAATAAATCAGTAGTACAGTTCTGACATCACAGAAAAACACTTAGTCTAAATATTCTAATTCCTAGCTACTTGTAAGAGAAAACACAGTTCTAACATACTACTTACACAAAGAGAGCATAAGGCAGTGCTAAGTTGGATGCTTCAAGACAAAAATGCTTAATAATCTTTGATCCTCACTGTTTAAATTGAAACTGCAGTCCTGCTAAATATTACATAATCTTTTACACTTTCTTGGTGTTCCCAGGCTGACAGAAACTGCCTTTACATTCTTTTACACATAGAGCAATAAAGGACATTCCACATGTAAATTTTGGTCATTAACTTTAGCCTTAAAACAATAGGCAGGATGCTTACTCCAGACTCATCGACTCCAAATTCTAACTTCAAAAGAACAGACATAAAGTAATTTTAATTTCAAAGGACCAACAAGAAATGCTTGACTTAGCTTTCTTTACAACAGATGGCAATGTTGCCACATTGTTTTAAGTTCAACAAGCCTGTGATTCACATTCATATTTACAAATGATAGAATTATGTATAAAATTCTATCTGGCTAGGCTGACAGTCTTCAACCTTCTCTACCAGTCTTCACATTTCTCCCCCCGGAGAACTCAAGCTAGTTTTTCAAGTGACCCTTGAGAAATGCCGCTTGAGACGGTTAGGTCTATCTAAGTATACCTACCCCATTCCCTGTCTTGAGAGCCCATCTGCATTGGCATTGCTACCCCCACTGCGGTGCTGCACTGACATATCATATGCTTGCAACCCCAGGCTCCATCTTAGCAACTTGGCATTTTGCTGACTGGCTCTGCTTAACCATGTTAGAGGGTTGTGATCTGTCATAACAGTGAATTTTCTTCCATACAGATAAGGCTGAAATTTCTGCAGTGCCCACACTATGGCTAGACATTCCTTTTCTACAGTTGCATAGCATTCCTCCGTTGGTTGGAGCCAATGTCTGAGATAAACCAACGGGTGCTCTTCTCCCTCTGAAGAAATCTGGCTAAGTACAGCCCCCACCCCATGGTTTGAAGCATCCACCTGCATAACAAATTATTTGCTATAATCTGGACTAGCTAACACAGGGGGTCCTCCCAAAGCTTCTTTAAGCTTCTGGAATGTCTGCTCACATGCTGGGGTCCACACTACCTTATCTGGCCTGTTCTTCCTTGTCAGGTCTGTAAGGGGAGCAGCTAGGATACTATAACTGGGGACAAACTTTCTGTAGTACCCTGCTGTCCCCAAAAATGCCCTCACCTGTTTTTTAGTAACAGGTGCAGGCCATGCCTGAATGGCTTCCACTTTGGCAGGTTCTGGCCTTATCTTACCATTCCTAACTCTATGTCCTAGGTAGGAGACCTACGCCATACCCACCTGACATTTGCTCGGCTTAATGCTCAACCCTGCCCTCTGTAGTCTGCCCAGCACCTCCCTGACATGCTGAAGGTGCTCTGGCCAGGAATGACTGTAGATGGCAATATCATCCAGGTAAGCAAGGACAACCCTCCTGCTCCTGCTAGGATATTATCTGCCAGCCTTTGGAAAGTCGCTGGGGCATTCTTCATCCCAAAGTGCATCTTTGTGAACTCATACAAGCCAAAAGGAATCATAAAGGCTGACTTCTCTCTAGCACTGGGAGTCAAGGGCACCTGCCAGTAACCCTTGGTAAGATCAATGGTTGTAAGATACGTAGCCCACCCAGCTGCTCTAGGGCCTCATCTGTCCTAGGCATGGGGTAAACATCTGACCCTGAGTGACTATTTAATTTCATGTAGTCCACACAGAACCTGGTGCTGCCATTCTTCTTTGGCACTAGCACCACTGCGGAGGCCCAGGGACTTTTGGACTCTTGAATCACCCCTAGTTCCACCATCTCCTGTCCCTCCTCCCTCAGGGTCTGTCTGACTCTCTCAGACACTCTATAAGGGGCCTGTCTAATAGGTCTTTGGGGTCCTGTATCCACTTGGTGCTGCACTAGGTGGGTACACCCTGGTTTCTCAGTGAACATGTCCCCAAATTCCTGCAACACTGCTCGGACTTCTCAAACCTGGGTAGGAGAAATCTGCTGGGACATTACTACCCCTTCCACTGAGGTGTCAGCCCGAGCCTCACTGAGGAGATCAGTCCCCAGATCTCCATCAGACTCCTCCTGCAATCCACTGCAAATGCTCAGCACAAGGGCCCCCTATCATGTTATGGTTTCATCATGTTAACATGGTACAATTTGTGCCCCTGCGATTTGCCTAGCAGTTCCACCATGTAGGTAACATCACTTACCTTTCTTACCACCTTGTAGGGAACCTCCCAAGCTGCTTGCAGCTTGTTGTGTCTGACAGGAATTAGAACCATTACCTGCTGCCCCACAACATACTCTCTAGCTTGAGCATTCCTGTCATACCACACCTTTTTCTGTTGTTGGGCTTCTGCCAGTTTCTCCTGGGCCAAACCCATGAGTTCCCTGAGCCTTGTCCTGAGGTTTGGGACGTATGCCACAACAGACCACGTGTGAGACTCGCACTCACCTTCCCACTCATCTCAAATTAAATATAGAAGTCCCCTCACCCTATGCCCATACAGAAACTCAAAGGGTGAAAAACCTGTGGATTCCTGGGGAACCTCTCTGTAAGCAAACAACAGATGGGGCGAATAGTTGTCCCACTCCCTCTTAAACTGATCTGCAAATGCCCATAGCATGGACTTGATTGTAGAGTTTAACCTCTCAACAAGACCATTAGTCTGGGAATGGTAGGGGGTGGTCTTCATGTGCTTCACCCCACAGGATTTCCACAGAAAAGCCAGCAGGTCTGACATGAAATTGGTACCTCTGTCAGTCAGTATTTATTTTGGGAAACCTACCCTGCTGAAAATCTCTAACAAAGCATTTGCCACCTTCTCTGCCTCAATGGAGGACAAAGCCACTGCCTCAGGGTATTGTGTAACATAATCCACTATCACTAGGATAATCTTTTTCCCTGTGGAACTTGGGGTATTCAGGGTATTCAGAGGACCCACAATATCCATATCTACCCTCTGAAATGGTTCCTCAATCACAGACAAAGGCATCAAATGAGCTTTCACCTTGTCTCCTGCCTTGCCTACCTTTTGGCATTGCTCACAGGTCCTGCAGTACCCTGTTACATCTCTGGAAATTCCAGGCCAATAGAAGTTCTGCATAATACGCCTCTTTGTATGTTTTATGCCCATATGACCTGCAAAGGGAATATCATGGGCTATGGCTAGAAGCGCCAGACGGTAGGCTCTAGGCACTACCAACTGCTGTACTCTCTCACCTTCTAGCCCTCCCTCAGGGGTCCACTCTCTGTATAGTAACCCTTTGTCCCAGTATACAAATTTCCCCTTTCCTTGAGAATCAGGTGCCTCCCTAGCTACCTGCCTCAGGCCTTGCAATGTATGGTCTGAGAGCTGAGCCTGTCTCAACTCTCTCCTTGTAACCCTTTCCAGCTCCCCTCCACAGGAAGTCTGGCATCCTCTGACAGTGGTGCCTCACTGTCAGCCTGGGTACTACTACTCACCTCTACCTTTGCAGTCACTCTGTCCAAGGGAACATCAGTAGCCACAAGCAGCTGTGGCTCACATTCAGTCTCACTGATACAGAGTAGTTTTCTCCCTGAAGTAACAACCTTACCAGTCCTGGCTGCAAATATACAGTCTGTCTGGATCTCTCCCAGGCTACTGACCCACATGCTTTTCTCCTAGCCTGACCGCATGTAACTGCATAAGCACATGGTACTGCCTCATCCAAATCCTTCCCTCTCAGGTCATCTGCAGGATGGTAGTTTAGTACCCCTGTTGTCTCAAGACAACCTACTACTGGCATTTTATCTTTCCCACTTACTTGCTCCCTCAACTTTGGTTGCCCACCTTGCCTCCGTGGATACCTGTATGCCACATGGCCCCACTAGTTGCATTCAAAACATTTAATCCTAGCTCCTGGACATGTCCCTGGACTAGTGGCTTCCCCTGCTACTGGCAGATTCTGTTGTGGCAGTCTATGCTGCCGATCATGGGTTCCTTGAAACCCATGAGCAGTACTGGGGGTCCCCTTCCTGTGCAAGGCTGCCCTGCTTGCCAGGTATAGGTCTCCCTCATCTGAAGTAGCACATTGTCTATCAGCTAACCAGATTCTCATGTCCTCAGGCAAAGTGCTAAGGGCTTGTTCCCTCACCAAAAGGTCTGCCAGCCCTTCAAAAGTGGTGACCTGACATCCACGCACCCACCTATGGAAATAAGTGCTCAGTTCAGCAACATATTCACGCACACTTTCATCTGCCTTGCGTCTATGCTCACAAAACTTTTTCCTATATGTTTCAGGTGTTAGCTTAAACAGTTCTAATAGACAATTTTTTACAGCAGTATAATCAAAACATGCAACATCAGACATTTTGGACAGAACAGTTACAGCTTTACCATGGAGTAAGGGGGTCAGGAACCGTACCCAGAGCCCTTGGTCAACTTCATACTGTTTACATACCCTCTCAAACATATGAATGAAACTATCAAAAGTATCCGCCCTCTTTAAACTGTGGAAGAAATGTACTGACCTTTTGTGCTTCTTGGGTCCAGTTACTCCCTTCCCCATTACCTCCATGACTCTGGTGAAGAATCAGCATCTCCTTCTCATGCTGCCTCTGAATTTCCTTTTCCTCAGCTTCCAGACATAACGGTTTCTTGTTCTCCTCAACCTGTAGACTCGTCAGTCTGTCAGCTGCTTCTACTTCCAAACGCCTGACCTTCAACTCAAGTCTCTTTAGCTCCAGCTGGATTTTTAAGTCCACTGCAGAAAGGCTGAGCTGTCCATTCTCTGATTGTCCTCCTGGTTGCTGTTTCCTGATGCAGCTGTAACAAAGGCTGCAATCAGGTCTGCCTTAGTCAGGTTTCCATGCACCAGTCCCCTAGCCTGGCACATCTCCGCCAGCTGGCTCCTTGTCAGCTTTCCATACTCCTCTGCTGACATGCTGCCTGCTCACCCTGACTAACTAAGCTAACAAAAGAACTAAAACAACTGTGATCTGATCTCTGAGTATTCACTGCATGGCTGTTTTAGAGTACAAAACACCTTCAAAGCTCACTGTACTCAAGCTACAGGATTCACTCTACCCACACCACTACAAGCCAATTAGTATTTGACAACGAATTAATATGTGATGTGGATATCCCACCGCTGCCAAACAATTAATATGTGAGAATATCCCAACCACTGCCACCAATTAATATGTGAGGTGGATATACCAACCACTGCCACCAATTAATATAAGGATATCCCAACCACTGCCACCAATTAATATGCGATGCCCATGCCCTGGCTCAGCAGTCAAGGAGCCTCAATCTTCACCACTAACACCAGATGAAAGGATAACAAATACATACAGTAAAGTGCAATTTCCCTTAAGAGCACACAGAGATCACAGTCATTCCTGGGCTGGTCACTCCAGTGCTACCGAGGTCCCCAATAAGACTCCCCAGTGGCACAGCTATAGGGACTAGATCTCAGCCTAGCTGGGCAAGCTAGAATTTCCAGCACCGTCTCTGTCCAACCAGTGCTTCGTGTCCCTACCCAAGTAGCTGACACACATACACTTTGAGATAAGGGTATATACAACCACACAGACACTTCTGGGGAAGGCTGTCTCAGGTTCTCCAGCTGGTTCCCTTTATCCCAGACTATACTGTAGTAATTACTGCCACCACCCAGCTAATATTTATCAGCTACTCAAAGGCCCTTAAAAGGGTGTCCAGTTATTACTGTGCAATATTAATATCCAATTGGTAGTATAGCCAGGGCTAAAGCTATATGAGTGGCTTTGTACAATTTTACCAAAGGCATACAAGTACTCTAAAGAGTTAAATTATCTCTACACACAACCAGCCACAGTTGAAAGGTTTTAAAATGTTTAATAATAAATAATTAAAACCACAAGACAATACTTTCTACTACACAGTGCTAGTCAAAAGTGTTCAGAGAACACACAGAAATACTTACAATAAATCAGTAGTACAGTTCTGACATCACAGGAAAACACTTAGTCTAAACTTTCTAATTCCTAGCTACTTGTAGGAGAAAACACAGTTCTAACATACTACTTACACAAAGAGCGCATAAGGCAGTGCTAAGTTGGATGTTTCTTGGATGTTTCAAGACAAAAATGATTAATAATCTCTGGTTCTCACTGTTTAAATTGAAACTGCAGTCCTGCTAAACATTACATCATCTTTTACACTTTCCTGGTGTTCCCAGGCTGACAGAAACTGCCTTTACATTCTTTTACACTTAGAGCAATAAAGAGCATTCCACATGTAAATTCTGGTCATTAACTTTAGCCTTAAAACAATTACCCCAGACTCGTCGACTCCAAATTCTAACTTCAAAGGAACAGACATAAATTTATTTTAATTTCAAAGGACCAACAAGAAATGCTTGACTTAGCTTTCTTTACAGCAGAGGGCAATGTTGCCACATTGTTTTAAGTTCAACAAGCCTGTGATTCACATTCATATTCACAAATGTTTTTACTTTAACAGACATTCTTACAAAAATCAGGTGGGGGTGTTATAATAGGGAGTAAAGATTGTTATGAGACCTATGATTACTACATGTCCAATGATAATAGCAATACTGTAGATTGTATTGCTGTGACAGTAATGACAACCATGGAACATATAACAATTGTTGGAGTGATCAGCCCAACAAAGTCAAGTGCAGATGACCTAATAAAATTCATACATTTCTTGCATGTAACACAGAGGGAAAAGTAATAGTGGCAGGGGATTTAAATTTACCAGAAACAGACTGCAATAATATTGCTAAAACATCATTAGTAAGGAAATTATTCACAATGTATGTTCATAGACAACAATTGATCCAGATTGTATAAAAGCCTACCAGGGAATGGAACATTATTTTCCTACAGAAAGGATTGTTAATTCATGTCCTGTTTTACCATCAATGATGTGCAGTGGTAATGGGCTTATGAAAGTTACATTGCTGTTAGATAATGCTGCCAAACAGAAACAGAAACCAATGAACAAAATATTCATATTAGACTATATGGAAGCAAAACAGTCATTATGTAAAACTAATTGGAGTGATGTGTTCAGAGGAAAAAAAATCCAGAAGAAATGTGGCAAATTTTGAAAGATAAATTATTTGAATGCAAAAAAATGTTTAACATCAGGATTGAGGCAAACAAGGTCAGGAGGATATATTTCCATAAAAGCAGAATATTTGATTAAGGGGAGACAAAAAATATATATACAAAACAGAAAGGAAATCAAACTATTACTTTGAAAACTAAAATAAACAAGTTGGGCAGAGAAATTTAACGGGTAAGGCAAGATCAAGAAAACATTTGAAGAAAATATATATAAAGATATTAAGCATAATAAAAAAAACATTTTATAGATAGATAGAATGTGGTAGGTGTAAAGACATACAAATTGATAAACTGTATGTAGATTCTACAATTTATTCTCAAACACAGGAGATTATAGTAATATTTACACATGTTTTTGCAAAGCAGTTTGGCTTAATAAGGGGGGTGATAAATTGTCCTAATAACATCCAAATAATTTCAGATGCTGCAATTAAATTAGATTATATATTGAAAATAAACTCAGTAAACTGGCACCAACAAAACACAGGGAGAAGACAGACTTAGTAATAATGAACTGAGATTACTTTGACATGAACTTACAATACCATTATATCTGCTATTCACTAGATCACTAAAGCAAGGGTAAATGCTTTAAGATTGGAGGCAAGCACTTGTTAATATTATCTTTACGGGAAAAGGGAATAGGACAAACCCAGAGACATACAGAAATTAGACACTGCCATTTGTGACAGCTATTCTGGCTGAGGTTTTTGAACATAATTTCAGATTAACCTGTGAATTATATGCCAGCATGACTAGCTATGATATATGTTCTTACATTCTGATCTATAATCTGTTTGTACAGAATGTTTTAAAGACTTGAACTGTGTTCCTTTGCATTTCAAACTGTGCATATTTGTGAAGAAGATTCTAAATGCAGACTGTCTCAAAATCAGCTGATCTGCAGATGAAGTCATTGGAATGTTGACAGTTGCTATGTGTTACTGTCAGAAGCTGAAAGACAGGAATAAACTTTGGTAAACAGCTGTTGGTTGATTTTCAAAATATGAAATGAAACTTAGAACTGGAACAGTTATGACCGTTAAGCTAGTCTATAAAACAGCCTGCTGAAGACAGTTGAAGTCAGTTGTCAATTAACAGTTAGTTACTGTGGCCAGTTGCAGTTGTCAGTTGTTCACAGTGGATACCCAAAAGGACTTACCAGGAACTGCAAGCCTGCCCTTGCTCTGTTGTAATAATTTAGTTAAGATCAGGGACAGTGTTCTTTGGTCAAAAAAATTACATCTAATCAGTTACAGTTTTTCTAAATATTGGTTTTCTGTCCTTCAGTATTAATTTAGTTTTACTGGTGATTGAGTTCTGTTTGCTTATTGGAAATTACTGTTTTATATTCTTAATCATTTTGATCAACTATTTTTATTAACTTACATTGTGGATGGTCAGTCAGTGTTTTCTTTAGTGATTTGAGAGTGCTTACACCTGCTTTGATAATTTCCTAGGACACTCATGCAGTGACATGCAATACACAGTTAGGGATTAGATGTTTCAAATGTAACCACAGGGGCTACAGAGCAGAAATGTCCATCAAGACAAGGGGAAAAACAAAAGGTGATGAAGCCAGCAAGTGGGGATGACAAACTGCCAGTGGTAAGCTGTTTGGAAACAACAGGGGTGCCAAACTATCAACATAATTCATATCCTGTCTTTGTAGATGGTAAGCAGGTTACTGGTAAGAAAGACCCAGCTTCTGATATAACCACTGTGAGGCCTGCAGTTGTTAGAGAAGAGCAGTACTTGCTTAGACAGCCCCTTCTAGTCAGAGCTTTGGGAGGGACCTCATTACAAATACCTTTGGCTAGGGTTCAGCTTGACTGGAAGGGTGGAAGAGGAAGAAAGCAGGTAGGTGTGTTTCAGGGTATTCCTGAAGATGTCCTGATAGAAAATTAATTTGATGATGCAGTACTTTGTATACATGCAGTGACATGCAGTTAAGCTTGGAGACAGACATGTAGGTCTGGTAACCTGGGGGAGACCCACACAGATCTCATACCTGAAGCTAGGACTGGTGGGGTGGCTGTTTCAGAGAAGGAGCTATCCTGTAGCAGTAAGTCTGAAAGTGAGCCACAGCTCCTTGTAGGTGTTAATGTTCCCTTGGACACAGTGACTGCAAGGACCGAGGTGAGTAATAGTACCCAGATTGACAGTGAGGCACAACTGTCAGATATTACTAGGCTTTCTGTGGAAGGGGAGCTTGTGTTTGAAAATATTCTTGCAGATGTCCTGATAGGGAATGACTTTGATAATGTAGTGCCTTGTGTGCATGCAGTGACACATATTCAGGCACAGAGACAGGCATGTAGGTCCAATAGCCTAAGGGAGACCCAGACAGATCCCATACCTGAAGCTAGGACTGCTATGGTGGCTATTTCAGAGAAGAAGCTATCCTGCCATCACCCCTGCCATCCACAGATTAATGGTCTTGTGGAGAGGTTAAACTCTACATTAAAGACTATGCTATGGACATGTTGTTTAAAATGGCAAAGTTAACCATTCAACCCAGTAAGTGTCAGGTGGTTATGGGAGAGGTCACTTACTTAGAACACAGAGTGGGGAGTGGTAAGATTAGGCTAGAAGTGGTCAAAGTTGAAGATATTCAAGTGTGGCCAGTTCCTGTTACTAAAAAGCAAGTGAGAACATTTTTAGGGACAGCTGGGTACTGTGGAAAATTTGTGCCCAGTTGAGGTACAATAGCGGCATCCTCTACTGACCCAAATAGGAAAAATAAACTGGATAAGGTAGTGTCGAACACAGATTGCGAAAATGAATTCCAAAAACTTAAAGAGATTATGGGAGGACCCACTGTGTTGGCCAACCCAGATTACAGTGAAGAGTTTGCTGTGAAAGTAGATGCTTCAAATTATGGGGTGGGGGTCACATTGCTCCAGAGTGTGTAATAAGGAGTTACATTAGGGGTGGACTGAAGTATACAGTCCAGTTGCAGGTTATAGGGCATGTTCCTGTTGTGCTCTTAGGGGAAATTATGAAATTTTACTCTTGTTTAAGTGACAGTCTCATATTAGAGTCAGTACTGAGGACTGAAGCTCCTTAGTTACTGATCCAGGACAGTGAGGCAGATCAAATTATTCTGGCAGCCTGGTGGGATATAATTCGGATGTCACATTATTGGGTGGCAGTTGTGTTGGATTTTTAATTGGACTTCAGGAGCCTGTGGGCAGTTATTATTAAGGTATGCACTCACAACAGCCACAAAGTAAACATACACAGTCTCAGTTCACCACCATTTTATTTATTTTTAGTAAATTAGTCAGGCACAAGCAAAGGGCAGCTGTAGTGGTGCAGTGGTTAGCATTGCCGCCTCACAGCAAGAGGTTCTCCTGTTCGATCCTCGGCTGGGGTGCCTTCTGTGCGGAGTCTGCGTGTCCTCCCTGTGGTCGCGTGGGTTTCCTCCGGGTGCTCCAGTTTCCTCCCACATCCCAAAGACATGCTGTAGGTTGATTGGGCACTCTAAATTGGCCCTACGCATGAGTGCGTGTGTGTGCCTTATTTGGAAGGTTGGGCTGGCAACTCGACACCGTAAAACTCCACTGCCAATCATGAGTGGACAGGTGATCCGCTGTGGCAACCCCTAACCGGGAAAAGTCAAAAGAAGAAGAAGAAGTCAGGGACAAGCAAAGATGTCAGTAGAAGACTATAGTGAGCTGACAAAGAACCAGTTGTCCATGGAGTGTGAAGCCAGAGGACTAGTGCATGCCAACTTGAATAAGTAAGCAATGATTTCAGCCTTAGTTGCAGCTTCAGCTCAGACAAGACATTCGGAAGATATCCGGTTTGATATTAGGGATGTGCAACCTGTCAAGACGGGACACACCACACTTTCTTCAGAGGACCTAAGAATCCATTTAAAATTAAGGAGACTGGAACTGGAGGCTGAAGAAAAGGAGAGGATCAATGTCTGTTGGCTGAGGAAAGGGAGAAGCAACACTGATATGAACTGGAGGATGAGGACAAGCAGCATCAATATGAAATGGAGGCCAAACGTCTTGAACTGAAATCATTAGAGAGACTGAGGCATTTAGAAGTTGAGAAAAATGAAAGACAACACAGGCATGAAGGGGAGATTCTTACCCTTCAAGAGGATCATGGAGGTCATATAGAAGGAAATAACTGGACCTCAAAAGCTGTAAAAGTCATTAAACATTTTCCTCAGTGCATGGATGGGGATGACTATGATAGTTTTATTCATATATTTGAGAGGGTATGTAGACAGTATGATGTTGACTGTGAGCTCTGGGTTCGGCTCCTGAGTCCCTTACTCCATGGAAAAGCTGTCCAGGCCATGTCAAAATTGTCTGATGTAGATTGTTTGAACTATGTTAAAGGTAAAAACTGTCTTATTGATTGTTTTAAGCTAACACCTGAAGCTTATAGAAAAAAGTTTCATGAACATAGATACAAGGCAGATGATAGTGTACGCGATTATATTGCTGATTTAAGTACTTACTTTAACAGATGGGTGAGTGGGTGCCAGATCATCACTTCTGAAGGACTTGCAGATATTTTGGTAAGGGAACAAGCTCCAGTACGTTGCCTGATGACATGAGAATCTGTTTAGCAGACAGAGAGTGTAACTCTGCTGAGGAATTGTGGAGAAAAGGGGATCTCTACTTAGCAAGCAGAGGACCAATCCATAAGAAAGGGAAACACAATGCTTCACATGGACATAAGGGAGGCCATGGGGGCAGTCTAACCCACTTCAACAGATTACACCAGTAATAGGGAAATTAGTAGTCCAAGTATATGGTTAAGGATTAGATGTTTCAAATGTAACCAGAAAGGCCACATAGCAGCCAAATGTGCATTGAGGCAAGGTGAGAAACAAAAAGTGAGGGAACCAGCAAGTGAGTGACAAACTGTCAGTAGTAAATTGTTTGGAAACAGCAGGGGTGCCAAACTATCACCAAAATGTATATCCTATCTTAGTAGATGGTGAATAGGTTACTGCTATGAGAGACACAGCTTTTGATATAACCATTGTGAGACCTGTAGTGGTTGGAGAAGAGCAGTACTTGCTTGAACAGTCCATTCTAATCAGAGCTTCAGGAGAGTCCCCATTCCAAATACCTTTAGCTAGGTAGGGTTCATCTTGACTGGGAAGGTGGAAGAGGAAGCAAGCAGGTTAAGTGTGTTTAGGGATATTCCTGAAGATGTCCTGAAAGGGTAATGACTTTGATGATGATGCAGTACTTTGTGTACATGCAGTGACATGCAGTCAAGCTTGGAGACAGGGATGTAGATTTGGTTGCCTGGGGAGAGACCCAAACTGATCTCACACCTGAAGCTAGGACTGGTGTGGTGGCTGTTTCAGAGAAGGAGATATCCTGTAGCAGTAAGTTTGAAAGTGAGCCACAGCTGCTGGTAGGTGCTGATGTTCCCTTGGACATGGTGACTGCAAGGACTGAGGTGAGTGACAGTACCCAGATTGACAATGGGGCACAGCTGTCAGATGTTACTAGGCTTCCAGTGGAAGTGGAGCTTGTGTTTGAAGATATTCCTGAAGATGTCCTGATAGGCAATGAGTTTGATGATGCACAGCTGCTGGTAGGTGCTGATGTTCCCTTGGACACAGTGACTGCAAGGATGGAGGGGAGTAATAGTACCCAGATTGACAGTGAGTTACAACTGTTGGAACTTATTAAAATTCCTGAGGAAGAGTAACTTGGAAAGGTCACAAATGTACAGCTGAGACAGGCTCAGCTGACAGACCTATGTTACAAAGCTTGAAGGAGGTGGCTAAGGAAGCAACTGAGGCTCAAGGAAGAGGGGAGTCTGTATACGGGAACAAAAGTTTGTTGTATAAATAGTGTACTCTTAAGTGAGGGTTTGGAATGTGAGATAGTATGGCAATGAGTAGGGCCTAGAGCCTACCATCTACCACTTCTAGTTACAATCCTTAGTATTCCTTGTGCAGGTGATATTGAGGCAAAGAATGAAGGTTTGCTATACAGAAAGTGGACTCCTAATGGAGGGTTGGAGGTAGTAGTAGTAGTGGTAGTATGACAGTTGATAGAGACTAGAGCCTGCCATCTGCCACTTCTAGTTATAGTCCCTAATATTCCTTGTGCAGCTGATATTGAGGCAGAGTTTGAAGGCTTGCTGTATAAAGAGTGGACTCCTAAGGGAGGGCTGGAAGCTGAGGTAGTACGACAGTTGGTAGTGCCTAGAGCCTACCGTCGGCCACTTCTAGCTATAATACCTAATATTCCTTTTGCAGATGATATGGATGTAGAAAAGGTGACAAATGTGTTGCTAGAAATTTTCAGCAGGGTATGTTTTCCAAGGAAGATACTGATTGACCATGGTGCCAACTTCATGCCAGATCTGCTGACTTGTTTGCGGAAGCATTGTGGGGTGAAACATTTAAAGTTCACCTCCTACCATCTCCAGAGTAATGGTCTTGTGGAGAGGTTAAACTCTACATTAAAGACTATGTTATGTGCATTTGCATATCAGTTTAAAAGGGGAAAGTTAACCATGATAGCAAGTAAGTGTCAGGTGGGTATGGCAGAGGTCACTTACTTAGGACACAGAATGGGCGGTAGCAAGATTAGGCCAGAACTGTTGCAAAGTAGAAGCTATTCAAGCATGGCCAGTTCCTGTTACTAAAAAGCAAGTGAAAGCAGTTTTAGGGACAGCAGGGTACTGTGGAAAATTTGTGCCCAGTTGTAGTACAATAGCTGCACCCTTTACTGACTCAAATAGGAAAAATAAACTGGATAAGTGATTGTGGACCACAGACTGTGAACAGGCATTCCAAAAACTTAAAGAGTTTGTTGTGCAAGTACATGCTTCAAATTACAGGGTGGGTCTGTACTCAGCCAAGTTTCCTCCGAAGGACAATAATGTAGTGGGGTTAATAATGCCAATGCAAATGATTTGCCCAGGAGAGGAGTGGGTTGATATTCTCAGACAGACCCATTTTCTCAAGGGTCATTTTTCAATGGTCACTTGAAAATCTTGCTTGAGTCATAGGAGGGAGAAATGTGAAGAGGTTGAACACTGTCATTTGTGCTAGCACATCTGGCTGAAGGTTTTGTACATAATTTCAGATTAAGCTGTGTATTATATGCCTGCATGACTAGGTATGATACTGTAAATAAGTTCTTACATGTTGATCTATAATCTGTTTGTACAGAAAGTTTTAAAGACTTGAACAGAGCTCCTTTACATTTCTAACTACATATATTTGTAAAGAAGATTTTAAATGCAGGCTTTCTCAGAATCAGCTGATCTCCATATGATGTGATCGGAACGTTGTCAGTTGCTATGTGTTACTGTCAGAGGCTGAAAGACAGGAAGGAACTGTGGTAGCAGCTGTTGGTTGATTTTCAAAACATGAAATGAAAATTAGAACTGCACCTATGAACCTATGAACAGATTTGACAGTTAAGCTAGTCCATAACAGAGCCTGCTGAAGACAGTTGAAGTTAGTTGTTTTCAGTTGACAGTCAGTTACAGTTGTCAGTTGCAGTTGTCAGTTGTTTACAGTTGTACTGTGCAGTGAAAACCCAAAAGGACTCACCAAGGACTGTAAGCCTGCCTTTGCTTTTTTGTAATAATTTAGTTTAGATCAGGGACAGTGTTCTTTAGTTAGGAAAATTATAACTATTCAGTTAGATCTTTTCTATCCTTCAGTATTGATTTCATTTTCCTGGTGATTGAGTTCTGTTTGTGGGAAATTACTGTTTTATATGCTTAATCATTTTGCTCATTATTACATATTTTTATTAACTTACCCTGTGGCTAGTGAAGCACTGTTTTCTTTAGTGATTTGAGAGTGCTTATACCTGCTTTGATAACTTCCCAGGCCACTCCTAAAGCCTGGCTGCTTTAGGTAATTTGCTATAATTTGTTTTAATATCTAATTTTCATAGCTGTACACCTCTTTAAAAGGGCATGTAGGCTCTCTGGTTGATGTCAGCATGTTACCGTATCATTTTGGGGAACGGCCACAGCTGGAAATCTTGTGTCAGGCTTTACCAGAAGTGTTTGGATGTGTGAGATTTAATTTATTTAATTGTGAGTATATCAGAGGTCTTACACTGGGACACAGTGCTCTGGAATATGTAATAAGGAGTTATCAAACCTATTATTACTAAATCAACTTTCACTTGCCCATAAAATCATATTCATCCCTACTGACTCCCAGCTCTATCAAGCCTAGTCCAGCCAAACACAAGCTGTAGACTCCTCAGGTCATCCAACAAACTAATGCTAAAAGTAAACCAGTCTCACAACTATCATGGAGAATCCCTCTACTCCCATAAAATAGCCAAAGATTGGAATACCCTTCCTCAACAGATAACTAAAACCCCCAAACTGTCCACATTTAAAACTACCCTGAAAGACTATTTAAATGATAATTTGCTATGCCCCTGTATTGCTCCCAACTAATATTCTTCCTATTTTTCCCACTCATCTCACACGACAGCCCAAATAGTGCTCATCCCACATAGGGCTATGCCACTATCTGTCTTTTCTTTATTAATCTTTGTTCCTTCAGATGACCTAACTTGTAAAACTACATGACCAATTTTAGTCTTTTCAGAAGTGACTCACCTTGTAAAGCTACATGACTTATGTAACTTATATATATTGTAAAAAAAACAAACAAAAAAAAACAAAGTATTCCTGTATGCCTGAAACATGCATGTTTATATTGTATTTCTGTTATATGTTTCTATAATATTTCTGCTAAGCTCATTTACACATTTTTAGCAATGTACTACTTAAACTAAGTTTACTACTTGTACCTTAATAATATTTTTTTGTTGTAGAGCTTTTCTCTCTGGGTCTCCGCTGAAAACGTTCTTTTTTTCAACCCAGTTGGACACTACCTAGTTAACAAATGTAAATGAATAAATAAATAAAAAGTAAAAATTAGGGGTGGACAGACGTATACAGCCCCATTCCCAGGTTATAGAGCATGTTCCTGTTGTGCTTTTAGGGGAAATTGTGAAATTTTACTCCTGTTTAAGTGACAGTCTCATATTGGACTCAGTAGTGAGGATTTAAGGTACTTAGTTACTGACCCAGGATAGTGAGGGATGTCACATTATTTTTGGCGGTCCGGTGGGATATTATCCAGATTTCATAGATATATTTACACATTTTTTTGCAAGGCAATTTGGCTTCATAAAGGGGGTGACCAATTGTCCTAATAACATCCAGATAATTAAAGATCCCAAGATTAAATTAGATTATATTGAAAACGAACTCAGCAAAATGGCACCAAAGAAAGCACAGGGTGGAGACAGACTTAGAATACTTTGGCATGAACTTACAGTACCATTATATCTGCTATTCACTGGGCCATTTAAGCATGGGGAGATTCATTAAGATTGCAGACATGCACTTGTCAATGTTATCTTTAAGGGACAAGAGAATACTACAAACCTAGAGTCATACAGACCCAGAAGTTTCCTTTCATGTTGTAGAAAAATAATGGAGAAAGTTATTTTGGATAAAATATTGTCAGAATTGGAAAGGTTGGGACATGAAATCATATATCGGCATGTATATATTGAAAACAGGTCTATAACCACCTGTAACATGATGTTCTATAGCAATATATTAATAGCTATAAATAGTCCCTCCAAAACATTGTGCTGTGATGTAATTTATTTAGATTTCAGCATCCATAGGGTCATACACAAAACACTGATCAATAAATTAGAATAACTAGCTTACAAATAGGGCATGGCAAGTATCATATACAAATTAGACAGGTGAAATTCTAGGTTAAAGTCAGGGTGTCCAACAGGGTTCATCCTAGGCCCATACTTGTTTAGGTTATATCATTCAGATCTATTTTTTCATCTGACATGTTCTATAGTCTGTATGCAGATGACTTGAAATGAGTAAAATGATTACAAGTGTTAGAGATAGGGCATGTCTGCTAAAAAACGTGACTAAATTGACCATTTGGGGACAGGAGAATAATATGCTGATAAATACATCAAAAACTAATCATAAGAGATTAGGGAGACAAAGAATGAAAACTAAACATTCAATACAGCATAATAGTGATTGACAAGGTAGTTTCATTTAAGGACTTTGGTATATGGGTACATTCAGCTTTAGGTTTTTCTAATCATATCAACTAATTGCTTAATGATAGTTATAGAACTATAAGTTAAATAAACTAATATTTATAAGGTCTATGAAATCAGAAATGATTAAATCATTGTTGAATTAGACCCAACCTTGAGTATAAAATAACAATATGGCAATCCTATAAGGCAACAAGCATGACTAAAAGAATACAGCAGAAATATGCTACAGCCATCCGTGGATAAGAAAATTTAAGTCAATGAAAGACTAAAATATCTTAATGTCTGCAGTGTCTCATACAGGCATTTAAAAAGAGAACTTACAGAGGTATACAGAGCCTTTAGAGACAGCTACATCTGGGAACATTTGGGGTTATCAAAAAGGAGTACAGAATCATCAGACAACCTATGTAGAAGATTCTACAGTAATGAAAAATGTACCATTTGGTTCTCTGAAAGAGTAGATGATGACTACCAAATTACTGTAAAGCAAGCACTGGTTTATAAACTTTTAAGAACAAACTGGATACTTATTATGGCAATAACTGTTTTCATATACTGGCAGTTTAGAAGGGCATTAATGCCTGTGCCTGAAATATTTGCATGTATCCATGTATGAGGTTTCTAAATGCTCTGAGATGCCTTGTAGATGTTTTTAAACTACCTTTTCATCCACTGATTGCCTGAACAAAAACATGATTACTGAAAGAAATTCAGTCTCACTCTTCAACTTTGCCTTTTACTACATCCTTTCGGCATATCCTAACTGACCAAGACTACCCTGTAATAACTAAACTAAGATGGGGGTCTTGTGCTTTCAGGCACTCAGAAGCCATAGGGCTATAGATGCTCTGAGATATATTTTAGAACTTCTTTATGACCTTTTTATTCAATTATGGCCTGAACAGAAATCATGCATCCTTAAAAAAGTTGATCCTACTTTTTGTTTCAAGGAAAGAATAAGCTGCATCCAATGTTTAATGCTCAACACTCACCAAACACCAGTTTACAATAAATTTGAGGAAGCAAATGCTTGTGAGGGCACATTTATCTGAGAAAAGCATCTGACCCCCACCTCAAAATAGGCAGTTTGTGTGTATTCTCCTCTTGTGGTAAATTGGAATTAAAATAATGCATAAATGACCCCGGTCATATTTCAAACTGCTGCTGGCATGTTTATATACAGCATGCTTCCTCAACCCTACCTGAAAACACCAGCCACCTTCTGTGTACCCTTCTGATGTCAGATTGGAGCAAAACTGAAATGACAAACAGAAAAATAACATATTTGCTGTCAGACATATATAAACCATATGCTTATTCACTCTCCCTATAAGATAGCCACCCATATATGGACCAAATGTTTGATTATGAGGAAAATGACAAAAAGTTGATTACAGTAATGTTTGCAACTTGTTACTTCAAGAGACAGTATAGTGTCACTATATAAGGTATAGTGACCCTCCAGAAGTTTGTGAGGAAAATTAAAGAAATATGACTACACTGACCACCCAATACAAGATACAGTGACCTCTGAGGTTCGAGAGGAATATTAAAGAAATAATGGCATCATCTCCAGACCCCCACACAAGTACAGAAGCCTTCTGTGTGCACTTATGAACTGGACTGGTTTAAACTAGGTGTAGTTCATGGCTAAGGCAATTACTAAGCTCATGTCAAAATCCAGTTATACAGCTTTGGTGTATGGGGGCCTCCAGCCTTCAGGAATTCTGAAGGTCTGGGTATTCTGTGATGCATTTATCCCTTAATTTTTAAAAGATATGAGTATTGAACTGAGCAAGTGACAACAAGGTCATTTACTTTCATCCAGACAACCCCCACCAAGCAGTTATAGCCACCTCTATGTACAATTCAGATGCAAGATCATAATAAAAGTGAATGACCATATATTTCACTTTGTTCCAAACAAAGAGTTGCCACACAAAATAATGCACATTGCTTCATATACTCATTAGTCCTGGAAAACCAAAATAATACAGAAACAGTAGCGGGTACCTAGTAATTTCCCTCCAAAGAAGACAGCCAAAGCAATTAAGCCCTGTCTGTCTGTGATATTAGTGGCCCTGTTAAGTAGTCCATCTTCTCACAAAAACATATTAGTCCTGCAAAGCCAGAAAGTGACTGCTAAAACTGAGCAAATGACAAAAGGATCAGTTAATTTCTTTGAACCAACCTCCACCCAGCAGTTATAGTCACAACATCTGATGGCATACCTCTCAATGTCCATAATTTTTACTAACATTTTAGCTGTATTCCTCTTAATCTCAACAAAAAGTGGAAAAAAGGTGGTATATTACACTTAATAAATAACAATAATTATAGACTTATTTTACTATAAAAACGGTATACTAATTCAGATTTTATTATTCTGTCAATGTCTTAAGTTAATAATATTAATATTTTAAAAGTGTCCCTGATTCTTTCTCAATTTGTCCGTAGTTCTGCTCAGATTTGTCCCTGATTCCCTGAGCGCTATGTCTGATGGCTATGTAATATTTCACTTCCACAGTACACACAAACAAGTATGCTAATCAAAGTTATGCCACGTACATCACAAAGCCAGAAAAAGTATTGCCGAAAATACATGGTTAATCAATACCACCATTCATATAAAAAATAACATCAAATATCTCACTTTAACACTCCTCCCAAATCACAAAACCAGAAATATTGACAAAAATGTCTGATTTATCACTGCCAGCAATATTGTAAAATAGTTCTCACCACGATGCCATTCCTCTCATCTCAACAGTCCACATAAAGCCAAAATATCTGGTTGATCACCGCCAACCTTACTTTACAATAAAAGTAACACTATATCACTGTGCCACTACTTGAAATCTGCAAAATGCCCCCAGTTTTATTTCCAGTGTGTATATCTATATATATATATATATATATATATATATATATATATATACACATACAGATACATAGACATAGATATATAAACACTTTCTTCAGGCAGATCTTCATGCCCACATTTGAACACTGTGAAGTCTGTACTCCCATGACCTTGCAACATTTAACAATGTGATTTATGTTATACGTGAAGATGAGTACTGCCCCCTTGACTGCCCAGTGTTCCGGGGCACATTGTCTTCTTCTTTTGAGGTATGTTATTTATTTATTTATTTATTTTTTTAAAGCAAAGAAACATTGCTCTAAAAATAAATAAGTAAACAGAGAAAGAGCACTCCTGCAACAACTGCAAGCAAGGTGACTTAGGTGATTGCCTAGTTCAGCTATGTGTAAGGTTGGCACTGTTTAAAGGAGCAATACATTAAGCTATGTGTAAGGTTGGCGCTGTTTAAAGGAGCAATACATTACATGATAGTGGAAGTGCATCCTTCTACATATGAAGATCATAATGGAATCTACAAGTAGCCGCAAAAAGGGGAGATGGTGTGGGTCACAACAGAAAATAGAAATGTCAGGGTGTTGTACAAGGTGTTGTGTGTAGAACTGCTCCTTAGTGAGGAGATAAATACAACAAAAAATATTGTATTCATTGAAGTACAGAGCAATGGGAGAAGAGACTGTTGACTGAACACTGTAATGAGCTATGCATAAACTGGAATTCTTTCAATGCAGCCATCTCTGTCAGAAGGAACCTTCCTAATGCCAAAAAAGAAAAATATATAGTTTTAATATACAGAGGAAAATAAAGAATCACAGGCTCTGGAATGGAGGCAGCTGGGAACAAGAGATTGCCAAACAATGTTTTTTTAAGCTAATTAACCATGGCAGTTCTGGAGTTCGGAGCACTGAACTTTGACAAATAGTGGTCATGTCTCAAAAGAATGCTATATAATATGCATGGAGCTGTGACATGCAGTAGTAGGGATGCATCAAAACTTCCAGCATAGAAGCAAAATCATTTGTATAACACAAATGTGCAAATCTAAAACAATGGGATAAAATACACACTTTTCAAAAATGGTGGATCCCTGGCAAGAGGGAAATATGCTTACAATATATAATGACAAGGGGAAAATTCTTGAAATATCTTTAGATGTGACAACTGCTTAAAAAGGACACCAGTGGTCATTAGCTTAGCACACACCTATAAATCTATAAGTAAACTAAGAACTCAAGTTCCAGGGCGACAGACAACAAACCTTCTAGTTCCTTGTACTGAAACAAGATTAAATTAACTAAATCATTATCAGTTTATAAATGTATGCATATAAGCATGTCCTGACTTATGGTGACAGGCTGTAGTGGCACCATTTCACATGAGGGGTGTCCACATCAGACCCAGATGATTTTAGATGCAGGAGAATGTGAAGTGTTCTATGTAAAATCATAGTGACAGAGTCATATTGTGTACCTTATCCAGAATGACATCATGGACCTACTTCTCTTACATATGACACTGTATGGACCATGGGTTTGTCAAGTGGATGGCATGCCTCTTGAATCTTGAGGCATTCCTTAAACAGCCGTGCTTTGTGGACAACTGGTATGGTATACTGATTACCTTGACTTTGCTATGGCGTTTGACTCTGTTCAACATAAAGACATTACTGACATTAAAAGCATTACATGTCAATCCATATGTATTCTGTGGGTAAAACACTATTTAATGAATAGGCTGCAACAAGTTAGAGTAGAGGATTACCTCTCAGTCTCAATGGGCTTTACCAACATCACCTCCAAAGGCTCTATACAGGAGCCACTTCCTTCTAGGATATTCTTCTCAGATATAAAAGTAAGAAAAAGGCTATGGATAATCAAACAAACAGGACTAAACAATGAGTGACATTAATTACTTAATGAACTATTCAGAACAATTTCTCTGAGATTGTTTACAAAATTTAAATTCCTGATGTACTAGTAATGACCTCATCCTTAACATCATAAAACACAATGTTAAAAGGTTTACTAAAAAGATAATAAACCATGATAACAATATAAATAGTGAAATTATAAGAAACACTTTAAACATATTGGAGCAATGGCAGAAAACAGTTTAAACTTTCACATGGGTGCATCTACAAATATCAGAAAAGAATACTATATATCTATTTTAATTCTAAAGGGCATGTTTAGTCACAAGTGTGAGATAAGTGTAACGCTGAACTGACCACTACTGAATACAATGCTGCATTCTGTAGGTTTCAAACAAGCCACCTGAAAGAACTTGAAAGGTATAAAGATTTCTTTCTGGAGAAATCATAAGGATGGGAAGCTTGAACTAGAAAGGCTTCATGAACTGTCTTTGTAGGTGATTAAAAGGTGACTTTTATTTCACTGCAAGACAGTGCAATGGTTTAGTCTGAGATGTTGCCTGTAAAGCAACAAAGAGGGTGATAGAGGTCAGAGAAACTAACAGTAAAACTGTTATGCATCAGCACATGCATGTGGTTTGCATTTAGTGCTGCAGTCTCCACACATGGCAGGGTCTTCAGGCACATTCCAGTCAATGGATCTTCTACTGCACTACTGATGCAGAACTGGCTGATGGGAAGTACACATAAGTAAACCAAATCAAGATGCCAAAGAATGATTTTACTTAGTATGTATTCCTCATAATAATTGTGTGTGGAATCAACAGTCTCTTTACACTTCTATGAGTGGTCTGACTGACCAACAGTCTTGCTGTCTAACAGTAACCACACAAGAAATGTAAAGTGCGGCATGACATGAAAGTGGCACATATATTACTCTGTGTGCATTTGCAGTTTGAACCTGTTGTTTGCCTTGTAGCACAGCTGTGTTTTGTAAAACCATATATAACATTTTACTGCAGATGCCCCTAACCTGGGATGGAGTTACCAGTCTGGGTGCAGCAGACTATATCCTGTCAACAATTTTCTACTTGGCAGTAGCACAGCATGTGGCAGGAGCATACTATGATATGTTGGGCCTCCTGGACTGTATAGAAGCTTTACTACATGAAAGAAGTGCACAGCAAATAATATAAAATGAAGTTTACTCAGGGGAAATGATCATTTCTATTTGGGTACCACAGAGCCCAGTACTAAGCAATCCTCATCAATGTGTATAAGTATATAAAATAAAATATAGAATGTCAAGAAAGAAAGTTATGTATTTTTTGCTGTTAACAGAGATATGCAACAAGGTATATATACCAGAATGCAGAAAACAGATGCCAATGATGTTTGCAAAAATGAAAGCTATGTCTAAGACAATGCAACTTAAATTTGATGTAGGAAAACAAATAATAATAATGCCCCTGGTAAATACTGAATCAGGAAAGAGTGCTTGACTAAAGGGAAAGCAACAGGAACAACAAAGGTGGATATGGACTAGGAGTTATAATAAATGATCTAGAATAAAATTACAAATGTGGCAAAGCAGCAAGGAAGATGGATGGCATACAGTGATGCTACAGAAGAGCAATAACTACTGCAAATGAGAATTTTAAAATGTGAAGTAAGGTCTTATCTTGGTATTGTATACACTTCCATAAACTTTCTACTTTTATAGTTATAAACAGGACAGAGGTAGTTAAGAGAAGGATACCAAAATGTTGCCTAAGCTTTGCAAGAAGCAAAATGTAGACACATCAACGGTCCTGAAGACAAAAGAGACAGGGTATATAATATCAGTATCAATGTTGCTCAAAGGAATCTACAATGTCCAAACGAGTATTACAGTTCAAAATAGATTTATGAAAACAAAAGCATAGGCTTTGATTTTTTTTTTTAAAGAAAGGGAGGTGAGTATTTGGAACAGGCTTACAGAAAAGGTTGTGGGGCCAAAACTGATGAAATTATAGGATAGATGAAAACATAAGGCAGTTCCTAAAATTGGCATAAAATAAAATAAAAATGTCACAAAGTAGCAGAAAGTATTTTAAGAACTAAGCCAATACAAGAATGGAAAAAAAGATTTTGCCAATAGGGATGACTGCAAGTAGGGGGTATAGAAAACAGGCATGAGGGTGCTGGAATTTACTGGAGAAACCTGGAAAGGAACCAAGACATTGGGAGCAAATAACTCAAGCATGAAAGGTAACAGAGTGAGATGACACCAAAAAGACATATAGATTGCAGTCTAGAGGCTGCCTTCCCTGCTAGGGCTTGATCTGAGAGGACAGGCCAAGATAAATGGATAGTGGATTTTAGTTGAATCTAGAACAGAAGCAGCTACTTAAAATGGGATAATTGGTAGGGTATATAAAATATTGCCCGATAACTATTAGAATCAATCAGAGGAAGATAGAAAATATTGGGAAGATACTAGTATATAGCTCAGCAAGCTCCTGTCTGGTGCCCTGCAGAGTTCTACAGCAGCAGAGAGAGAAAAGAAAGACTTTGGAGTGATTAAGTATAATTTTTCTGCATTTTCTTGCTGCCTTTAGCTAATTCTGCCTAAAACGCCAATTTTCTAGAGTTTCTGTGATTTAAAAAGCTTGTTTCAGCTACATATTGTACTTATTTTACTGCCTGCACTTTAATAGTCGTTTTTGTGTTTAAATTACCTGTTTAACTGTTGTAAGCTACGCACTCAAGTGTGATAGCCATTTCTGTGCATTTAAAGTGTTTTTTTGATTGTATCTACTTTATTTTCTGAAAAAACAAACAAAAAAAAAAAATACCTGTTTTCCTGCCTTTCTAAGTTAGTATAGTCCAGTTTTCAGGTTAGTGCTGAATTCAGGGCTGTGTTACAAGTTTCTGTGTTTGCCCATACCTTACTTGGATAGAAGGAAGTTTCTCTGTTCACTATGAGAGTGGGAGCTTTGAGCAGCCTATCTGTCCCTGGAGGAGTGGTTTCAGCCAGAAATTAGTAGTTTATTGGCAATTTTGGGCTAATTTCTATCTCTTTCATTTCCCTGCTATAAAACCCGCATTTGCACGGTTTTGCATGCTGGGCAGCACTGGTTAGCTAGGGTATAACTATTCCTGGCTCCACAAAGTCTACTCTTCAATTTTTCCCTTGGAACTAGACAAACTTTCAACTTAAGCACTCAAACCATTCACTTCTCATATTGGCAAACTCATAGCAAGCACTAATAAACCTTAGCACTAGACCCCCCTATACTGTAGAGAAGGACAAGGCTCTCTATTCGCCCTTACCAGCCAATCAGTAAAACAGTTCACTATACCTATCCAGGCATGTCCAAGGGGCAGTTTCAGGTGTACTCTCCGGTCCAAATGGTGAATCTGGGCATTTTGAGGCAATGTTACAATTGCCTCATGTACACAGACAACCCTCTCCTCCTTCCACCAAACACTAATACATGTGAGAGATGCAATTATACAGCCAAACTGGAGGCTAAGGTCTCTCAACCCAAGACTGGACCAGGCAGTCAAGAGGAGAAGGGAATTACTTGCATCACACCACCAGTCTCACATAGACCTATGAAACCAACACTGGCAAAAAACACATAAAAATACACAAAAACATACTCTGAAGCTTTAAATAAAAATCTGCAAAAGCAACAGAGACCTCCAAAGCAGACATGCAAGCAACCTCCACCTCCCAACACAAACCATGAAACACATACTTCAAAAAAACAGTGTGCCACACAATCATAGCCCTTAACGCAAAATAACATACCCAACACACTAGTAATAGATGACTCTATAGTCAGGTACACTGACGTCCCACTCACTAGGCTGAACAATAAGAAGGTTACTGTTAGCTGCCTGTCGGGTGCCAGGATCCGCCACATAACACAAGCACTCAGGTCACTCCAGAACAAGTACAAACATAACATGACTCTGTCATTGTCCATGTTGGTGTGAATGACCTGAGCTGTACCTCCCTGGACTACATGAAAAGAGACATGGAGGAGCTCTATGATCATGTAGCCCAGGCTGGTATGACCCTGACCCTGAGTAGCATCCTGCCCTCACCAAGAACGATACCACGGTATAGAGAAAAAATGATCAATTTCAACAATTGGTTAAGCTTCTGGTGTCATTCAAAGGGGATCCAGTGTCTGTCAGCCTGGGATGACATGCTCGACAAGCCACACTGCTTCCCTAGAGATGGCTTGCACCTGTCACCCTTAGGTTTTCGAATACTGGCCAAGGCTCTTGCCAGCCCCATAGTGACTTTTTTAGGCAAGGCTCAAAAGACAAACCCACCACTGTAAATAGCACAAGTAACAAAAAACTGAGGGTAATGCTACTCAATGCCAGAAGTCTAAACCTTAAAATGCATGCACTCGAGGGACTCCTCAGTATGGAGAAAATCGATATATGTGCAGTAACAGAAACCTGGTTTAAGGCTCCAGAGAGCACCCCAGCAATACCAGGCTACAACTCATACCATACATTTCGGCCACAATACCCAGACTGAAATACAAAAGTTGGGGGAGTATCCATATTCATCAAGGATACCCACACCTCCAGGTTAGTGGCACAGCATGATGCTTCAGAGATCATCCATGTGCAACTAACAATGGGCAAAACTGCTATTCAAATTATAGCTTGCTAAGGATCACCCACCTTGTCCCAGGACCACCACTCCGCATTCCTGGAAACACTGAGAAACATAAAGGTCCTACCAAACACCCTGATATTGGGTGATTTCAATTACCCAAACATTAACTGGAGAACTACTCAAGTACAAACTCCCTTGCCTAACATTTCCTAGAATTTATAAACTCAAACGCCCTGGATCAACTGGCCAACACCCCCACCAGCAGTGACAACATATTGGACCTGGTCATCCCCAACATGGGCGACTGGTGTTCCACACTGGAGGTCAACCCCTCGCTGGTTAGATCTGACCATAAACTAATCACTCTGGATAGCCACATTCCGCCACCACCCTAGGTCAAAGAAACCACTGTGAAAAACATTTCAAAAGCAAACTTCACGTTACTTAAGACCGAGGTGGGAAGTTTCAAAGCCCCCATGCTAAATGATAACGTTGTCCAAGCTGCAAAATCCTTTACTAATGCACTCTATGGGCACCTACAAGAATGCATGGATCATGCTATCCCAAACAAAACCAAGACTCACTCTTCCAAGAAAAGGAAACCAGTCTGGTGGACCCCTGCCATAAACAAGCTATACAATAGAAGGAGGAAACTAGTACAGAAAAGAGTAAAATCCCAAGAAGGGAAGACATCCCTGATCAGTATCAGCAAGAAACTACGTTCCCTCATAAAATCATCCAAGGCTAGCTTCGAAAGAAAAATTGCCATGGACTCCAAAGATAACCACAAGGCATTCTTTAGCTATGTCAAGAATCTAAGTGGCAATTCTCAGATCTGCTCGGAGTTAGTGCAGAATGGCACAAAATACACTGAACTGACCAACATAGCCAACATCCTGGCAGACAGGTCCAGTGCAAACATCGCCCCCCTCTCACCCCCAAAAGAACCATAATTATACCAGAAGAATGTAGTGCCCCTGAAATCACAGACACTCAGGTTAAAACAGCCCTCTACAAAGCCAAAAACACAGCATCAATTTGTCTGGACAGTGTCCCAGGCTGCATCCTACAAGAGCTGAAAGATTAACTAACCCCTCACCTAAACTAGGGGCTATAATTGACTCTCCGGCTGACACAGACATCCTCCAAAAGGGTCTCACTAAGACAGATACTTGGTGTCAAAACCATAGCCTCAAGCTAAATGCCAAAAAGTGCATAGTCATTCCCTTTGGAAAAAACAAAGTACCCACAAACTACCACATAGGTGGTAGCCCCCTAAATACGGAAGACGTAATAAGGGATCTGGGGACCCAAGTAGATAGTTACCTCTCCTTTGATAATCACATTGCCAAAGTGGTTAGACAATTCTTCTATGTGGCCCACCTAATCACAAAAGGGTTTACATCCAGATCGAAAGAGGTCATTGGGCCCCTCTATGCATCACTCATCAGACCCATCATAGAGTACAATGCCCCATTTGGGATGTACCTTACAAGACACCTGCAACAACTGGAAAGACCACAGAAGTACCTCACCACGAGGATCACTGGCTTCAAGCATATGCCCTATGCAGCTCGACTGAAGAAACTCCAACTGTACTCTGTTGTATACCGCCTACTCAGAGGTGATCTCTGCCTGACATACAAGGCCATGTCCAACCCAGAATTGATGGACATGCTCCACCTAAAGAAAAACATATCCCCTCGAGCCACACGCTCCAGGGATCTAAACCTCACCACAGCAATAAATAGGATGTGCTGAAGGGATAGATTCCTGTCCCAGAGACTTCCCATGCTCTGGAACAAGATTCCAGTCTACATTAGGCAGAGCTCCTCGCTAACCCTCTTCAAGAGAAACCTTGACGAGTGGATGGGAAACAGAAAGTTTACCCCAGGGATCACTTCAATGGCTCTGCTGGACAGAGGCACAGGGAACTAATCTAAGGGGGTGGCAAAAACCAACACATTCTGGCTAGGCTTTTAAATGCCTTCGGGCAGATAGCCTAGTACCTACCTATTAACCTATGAACCTAAAAGCAATTTACAAGAAAACAACAATGGGAAGACAAATATATGGCTTCCAAGTACACAAACAAGTCAAGAAAGTTTAACATCTTTGCTTGGAAGTGTTTACATAGGTATCGTTATACCCCATGCAGACTTCAAATAATTTTCCTCAGGTAGACAGCAAATGAAGGTGTGATGGAGAAGAAAGAGGTAACTGGGAGCATATGTTTTGGGAGTGTAATGAGTTGGCAAATTTTACAAATTCCCTACACAGTACTCTATCAGAAATATTTGGTGAGCAAATGGCTGTAAGTAAGAAAATGATTATTTTGAGATGGGATACAGGATATTAATTGCCTAAACATAGTAAAGTTTATTAAATTTAATTCTGTTTGCTATCAAAAAAGCAATTACTAGAAAATGGAAATCAAAATCTACACCAACTGTATTTGAGGTATTCGATATTATACAACAGATAAAAGAAAAAAAAATCTTTAGAAAAGGGAAGAAGCAAATTACATAGAAGTAAAGGGAAATTGTGGGAACAGTACACACATATTAATGTTCAGGAGGAAGAGTGAGGTTTAAGGAAAGCACTGATGATAACAGCAAACAAAATATATGTGATGTATATTGTATTTAAATGGAAAATTGTTAAAATGGTTTGTTTTCTTTTCTGTTAATATGTTGCCTATGTCTTAAGTGATAATTTAATAAAGGTGTTTTAAAATAATTAATAAATAAATAAAAATAAGCTGTTAGGGCATATGCACCCTTATCCACTGAGTAGGAAAATATGAAGACTAGCCGAAAGAAGTGGTCCTTATCTGCTGTCATAATCTATTTCCATGCTCCAATAATCCACGTATTATACGAAAGCATCAAGCACAGGAGATGGGGCAGCACAACATTACTGCTGTATACTGGACATGAAGAAGGAAGATGAGGTTATAAAAATGCATAAGACAGATTATAGGCTTAACTGTTCTGGAATATGCACTGGTATGAAACTGAATTTCGGTAATCACTTTAACCAGCCTAGCTAGCATGACAGAATTGTACATAAATGCACATACCTCAAAATTTATAAACTATGATCAAGGGTTACCACATTTATAATTGATCACACTGTTAACTCTACATACGTTAATATTTCATAGTTGTGCACTGTTCTTCTCCAAACTCCAGACAGATGCCCCGCCACCACCAACTTTTTAAACCGGTACACACCCTCAAGAGAACTGCACTCACTAAACTGATACGTAGTACTCATGAAAAATCTGAAAATCATGGTGACTGTCTATATGCTGTACATATTACTAAACTGTGGAACACTATCCCAGCAGACAACAGAAACATCTCATCTTATCTATGGTTTAAAATGTCTTTGAAGACATACCGCAAATTGTCCTTCACATGTAGCAGCAGCATTACCAAGACCCCTTCTTATTCTGAATCTTATCTCATCTATAATTTACAGTTCCAATGAAAATATATCGACAGTCCTAATAAAATTATATGTATTAGTAGAGCTGTACTGCCCCTGAAGAAACCCCATTATTAGTTCCCCACCTCATGGATTTGAATCAAGCAAATATCACAAAATTCTTACACTTTTACTGCAGTAATCTCCTGGTTACAGTACTCAAGAATTTAACTGTTTGGATAAAATATGCGTATGCCTTATCTACTGTTTGCACGTTAATATTATAGTAGTATTATGTATCTCATTCAACTGTATGCAATGTGGAACTTTTTTCCCAGGCCACTGCTGAAAAGGGGCTTTACCCAGTCAGACTCTCCATGTAAACAAAGGCAAATGAACAAAGAAACAAAGATAAATGAATAACTACATGCATAAATAAATATTCTGTTACTATTGCTAGTATTAGCTGCATATATACCAGCTTATTATATAATTTAACCTCTCTGTACATTATGTTAAGTCTGGTAGTTGGTGTAGAGGATTACGGCTGTGACCTCTAGCTCCTTTGGTACAGGGTCTGTTTATTTACATACTGTGTGATCTTGAACCAGTCACCTAACCAGACATTGCCCTTGAAAGGGAATTGCGTGCCCAGATTGCCTACTTGGTTAATGGATGGGTATTAGTATTAACTGTTTTACATAGTTCATTTATTATTCTTACTATTAAGAACTATACCTAGAATATCTACTACATGTTGTAAATTTAATATACACTGACATTTGCTGAAAGTTCCAAGTCATGGCTAAAAAAAGGTAATTTGGGATCAGGATCACTCCACCAACTCAGTCAAAAAAAAAACAACAAACAAATAAATAAATAATCAGGAACAGATAGACAACAGACCAGATAACCAAATGATGTGTCTTGACTGCAGACAGAATGATAGGAGATCCTGAAATGTCAATTATGGAAGAAGTATAATGTGGAAATCAGATGTTGGATGAGACAGCAAATGACAATAGAGTCACCTACTCATAAAACATAACCGTGGCTAGAAGCAGTCTTAGTGGGTCATAAGGGCTTGGAGTCTTCATCCTTGTCACTTTTAGAGTTATGGGCACTGACTGTGGGTGTTAAGGCTAAAGGTAGGTGGTTTCTCATTCCTTGTACTTACTGAATGTGTTCTGAGGTAAAACGGTAACCTTTATTTTATTTTTATTTTTATTTTACATTTGTTGACCGGGATAGTCCGACTGGATGCATGTCCATTTTCAGCGGAGGCCCGGGGAGAAAAGCTCCAAGGGTAAGCAGATACAGCATTACATAATACCAGCATTACATATTACAAACAGATTATTTACAGAGATTACATAAGTAAGCAAGTTAAAAAAGTTCCACAGGTTAAAGTTAGTCCTGAGCACAAGTCAGGATTAAATTAAATTACACAGTAAACTGGTTAACAGATTTTTACACATTCGAGTTAGCCAGGCTTGATACATTGACATAGCCAGTTAAGTGACAAATGTTGTTTGAGTCTAGTTTTAAATTGACCTAAGGTGGAAAGTAAGGTAATATCAGCTGGAAGTGAGTTCCAGGATCTACTTACAGAGTTTGCAAAGAGAGAATCACCGGCTGTGTTATTAATTTTGCTAGTCTGAATGAGTAGTTTGTTAGTGGATCGAAGCGGTCTAGGATTGTTATAGGGGGGTGATAATGTTTTTAAGTGCAGGAGTATTGTCCAGATTATAGAGGATTTTATAGGCCATAATCAGTTGGTTATACTGGATTAGGCTGGGTAGTTCAAGCCACCCAAGCTGATTTAGATTGATACAATGATGAGTCCTAAAAGGCAGCCCAGTGGCAAACCTGGCAATGTGGTTGTAGCAAATTGAGTTTGTTAAGGACAGTCTTGTTTAAATTCGAGAGTAGAGGGGATGCATACAGAAGGGTTGAAAGAAGGTGAGAGTGAGCTATGGCAATTTTAGCTGGAGGGGTTAGGAAGGCTTTTATTCTGTAAAGTGACTCTAGTTTTTATTGATGGTTTTGATAGTTTGGTTAACATGTAGGTCAAATTTGAGATTATTGTCTATGATGACACCTAATACTTTTGTAGATGGGTCAGGGGAGATTATTGTGCCATCATTTGATTTTATGGTAAAGGTGAAAGCGGTAGACCTACATGTTGGTGAAAATAACAGCATTTTAGTTTTTTTGGGATTTAGGATCAGACGATGTTCAGAAAGCCAGTTTTCTATTGTATTAAAGGTGGTCTGGGTAGCTGACCATAACTCTACTGGAGATGTGGCTGAGCAAATCAGAGTAGAGTCATCAGCATATTGGATACAGCTGACTTTTGGGATGACAGTATAAAGGTCGTTAATGAAGATGGAGAACAGCAAGGGCCCTAGTATAGAGCCTTGTGGTACTCCAAGGTTGTTAGGTAGAAGGTTAGAGAGTTTGTTCTGCCAGAGGACAGCCTGCTGTCGACCATTCAGGTAGGATTGAAACCATTGGAGGGCTCCAGTATCTAGACAGAATGTTTGCAGGGTGTGGATTAAAAGTTGGTGATCAACCATATCGAATGCCTTGGAAAGATCCAAAAAGAGGGCTGAGGATATATAATTATTGTTGCGATTATGGTTTATGGTGTTAGTAAAGGCTAGGAGGGCTGAAGTAGTGCTGTGATGAGGACGGAAGCCATGCTGAGTGTCTGCCATAAGGTGATTTTGGATTAGGTGGTGCATGAATTGTCTATGAATACATTTTTCCATAATCTTTGCAAGTGGAGAGAGTATAGCGATTGGCCTATAACTGGAGAATTCAGTAGAGCTGCCTCCTTTGTGAAGTGGGATTACATAGGATATTTTCCAGATGGTGGGAATTTTAGCTTCTACTATGGTTCGATTGATTAGTATTGAGACAGGGTAAGCAATAGCATCAGCTGATTTTTGTAGGTACTCGGCAGGGAGTTGATCAGCAGAAAGTGTAGTGGGTTTTAATTTTTGATCAAGGTGCGGATAAGTGAAGTGGCGACTGGTTGGAAGCTGAGCATAAGTAGGTTTCTAGGGTGCTACTTTCAGGACCAGGGAGCTAGGAGGTAGCTGGCTAGCTAGGGCTTGAATTGTCTCAGTAAAGAATTGGTTAAAACTATCAGAAACATCTTCAAGGTTTTATCAATAGTAGCAGCAGGGATTGGGGTTGAAGTTTGTCCAGGATGTAGTAGATTATTTAAACCTGCCCAAAACTTCTGAGGGTTATTTTGATTTACTGTCTGTAAATTACAGTAGTATTGTTTTTGTCTTGTAAAATTGATTTTTGGTTTCGTTCCTGGATTGCCTGTATTTAATGTGATCTTGAGGGTCTTTAGAAGAACGCCATAAAGCCCATGCTTTGTTTCTAAGGGTAATTTTGAGTTTAGACTCTATAGAAAGCCATGGTGCAGTTTTTGCCTTGGTTCTCTTTGAACGAACAGGTGCATGCAAATCAAGGGTCTCAAGGAATTTGTTGTTAAAGTATGCTACTGCTTCCTCTAAGGGGAGGTGTTTTAGAATAGACCAATTACATGAGTTTAGTTCTTGTTGGAATTTGGCAGGGTCAAAGTTTTTATTGTTTCTAACCTTTCTGAGTAAGGGTTGTTGGGAATTAATGGTTTTGTGCTTAATTACATATGTGAGAAGGTGATCGCTTAGGCCATTAAGGAGGGTACCAGAGGTGTACAGTTGGGGTGACTGTTTATGAGTACCCAGTCAAGTATACTTTTTTTTGGTTGGGTTTACCTATCCTGGTAGGGGTGGATATGATTTGTGTAAATGCATGCAGGTTAATATGGGTGGTTGGGGATTCTAAGGAACAGGTGCCCCAGTCTATGTTAAAGTCTCCAAGTAGTAGGGTTTCTTGGGGGTAGTGACATGATAACCAGTGCAGGATATCTTCAAATGTAGATATATTGTTACCTGGGGGAATGTACATACAGATGATATTAATGCATTTATTTTTATTAAGTTGCAATTTGGTGGCAAGAATCTCAGAGTTATTAATCTGAGGAGGTTGTATTACATCTATGGTGACATTCAACTCAGATTTATAGAGTACAGCTACCCCACCCCCCTTCCTCGAAGCATGATCCAGCCTGTGTATGTTGTACCCAGGTGGTAACACTTCATTGTCTTCAAGTTAATTAAACCGTTATGCCTCTCACATATTGAATCACTGTGAGTCAGCAATATAGAGTATTAAGAAAACATGAGGCCGTTACCACATTGTAACAAGATACCTAGTGCTATCAGGTTGGCTACAGAGGGGGCAAACGTTGACGGAGATTTCTTACTGGCCAGTGCGGATGAATGAGTATAACAAAGCAGGACAGGTTAATAACTAAATCTTTGTATAAGACAGTGGGAGATATCTGACTGGGTGATAATATGGAAAATGGCTAAAGGATTTACAAGTATGAGCGAAAAAAATGTAAATGTGACAAAGATATACATATATGCAGTAGGGTAAACAGTAACAAATAGCAAATTCAAATTAAATAGATTTTTCCAATAGGCTATGTTGGCTAAACTTAAATAGTAAAAGAAACAATGGATCTGGGTGCAGTAACTGGAATAGCTACAGACAGTTTAACTACGTAGTTTCAAATGCAGCAACCGTAAAGCAAATAATTTTCAACACAGTCTCATTATAGCAGTCATAGAGGTAATACTAGTGTAGCACATTGGCTACTTTGTACAGCAGGAGCTTTAAATGACAGAAAAGTACGGTAATCAGTAACGAGGAAAAATGACATAAATTGAGACAGTAATGCTGAAGGCTATGGGATTATGATTATACCCGGCAGACAAATTGTACAAATCTACACATAAGACCATTTAGAAAACTGGGTCACTGGCAACAGTAACTGTGACTCTTTGTCTTCTAAACTTCCTGGTTACATAAACACAGTACATGAAAAATGTCATGTGTCATCAACCCAACGCAGAATATGAAAACATCCAGTGTCTAAACTAAATTGCCTCAGTAATTAAAATGCTGAAAGTCTATGTTGACATACACTGACAAGTAGCAGTGAAACAGACCTGTAGAAGTTTATAAAATTACACCTCACTTCCTCTGACAGCATCACATCATCTTATTCAGCTTCTACTTGCATTTGTTGCAAGTCATTTATTTAAAAAATACTTTGCAGGACTTCTAATATAGCAGTGTAGAGTAGTACTGCATTAATGAGAGTTTCACTTCTGCCCTGAATTCCAGAAAATATCTCATTGTAATTCTACCATCCATTCCAGAGCTAAATACATGGGTACCTGCTATGCACACACACACACACACACACACACACACACACACACACACACACACACACACACACACACACACGCACACACACACACACACACATATATATATATATATATATACATATCTTGCAAAAAATAAACAATGGTGTCAAACATCATATTGGTAAGCTTGGAAGCACACATGGAGACCAGTCACCACTATTCTGCTAATCCAAAAAAATACAAAACAATGGCTATAGACATTGATCCAGGTGGCTCTTTCATCAAACGTGATATTGCAAATCAGTCTCCCTTACTACTGGATAGTATTTGTCATCTCAGTAAATCTTGTTCTATGGATTACAACTAATTTCTATTACAAATATTGATACTGGGACCAATTCTATTTTTATACTAGATCCACAAAAGTCTCTGACCCGTAATGATAATACTGTAGAAATAATCTCTTTATATTATGCATATTGTACCAAAACAAAAAGGTTATTATAACAACATACATATTCACAAAGTCAAGTGCATCTTGTCCTAAATCTATTCATCTACAACATCGCATGTAATGTAGGACAACTCATGAAGCCATTTCTGAAATTTACCATTCATTTTGCCCTAACCTCTGTCAAATTCACTATCAAAATCTGCTCAATGGCCCACAGGGATGTTTCTGGAACCAGTAGATTGTAGTCCTGTGTCCAGGTGGTTGGTGGCAATGGCAAACACTTTTTGTGATTTAATGGCATGGGACGCTTACTTCAGTAAATCAGAAATCTGCTGCACAAAATGTTGGTGGTCCAAACAGTCAATGCCTATTTAATCACCATCTACTCCAGGTCTGACTTGAACCAGAGCAGGCATCGTGGATGTGCTACCTGATGGTAGAACATTCCTGCTTAGGAAAGAGTTAACTAGAAGACTTTTATGCCATATGTGGGAGTCATGGGCACTGCTATGGTGTTATGCACATACACCGGTTATGATCACCTGTGCACTGCACACTACTTGGCAGTTGCTGGAATGGTAGCACTTTGTGTTGATATATTGCTGATCTTGGACAGCCTTTGGGGGCTTTATTGCCTCTGCAGCAACGTGCTGTGAACAAAAAAAACTGGCTATTAATACTGGCTAAAGTCGAACAATAAGCACAATTTTCCACTTACAAGTATTTGTACTACCTAGTATGTACTCAACAAGACAGACTGCAGTCTCTGCTCTAATGTTTGTTTTCTTGCTTTGGCTGTATAGCCCTTGAGCATGCCACTGAAAAAGGGAGACCACCTTCTTCTGAGAGAAAAAAAGAAGGAAAAAGAAAAAAAGCAAGACACAAACACAAAGCAAAGAAATAAATAAGTAATGCATGTTTTTTCATATGGTGTAGTCATACCTTCAGAAATAAAAATCACTTGTGAATTGTGAGAAGTAAAAAAGAACATGCTAGAAGAAAATGAAACAGTAAATTTCCTCTTTATTATTACTGAGCCATTCGTAACTTCTGGAAAAAAGACAGCACAGGCCATAACTGAGCTTTGTGATATATTTTGCCATAATACAAAAATGTGAAAGTTGTATTTTGAAATGCCCTTTTTTGTTTTCTTAAATTTATCAACTGACCTTCACTCTGGGAATGTGTGCCCTCCTCTTGACAAGCTTTGTAACTGCTAGCATTAGTCATGTTCACATGGGATAGAATTCAGTCCTTCATTCCCTACCATTATACAAAAACCATGGCAATAAACAGACAGCTGACCTATCTTAAATGGAGCAGTATTGAACTTATTGATTTAAACCTGCAGGTTTTGTACTTCCCTGATTGCTGTTTTTCATTAAAAAAAAATCACTGCCAGTGCAAATTCTGTTAGTTCATCAACAAAAACTGCACTGCTTGGCTGTCAGTGCAGATAACGGGAGCTCTGTTAATGAGTTGCTACCTGTGGTCCAAGGTTTGATTCCTTCAGCTTCCAGTGCCTGTATGCCTTAGCAAGTAACTTAACAGTTCACTGCAGGCTGAGTCTAAACAGGTTCATGGAGATCAGTGCTCTCCCCTGGTTAACAAAACCAGAATCTGTGGGCTTCATTCATCCCTCTGCTAATTGTTCCATGGCATTGCTATATATGGGTATGGGGTTTTATCTCCAACCTGGGAGTGAAACGATTAATTAGTATGGAAGGCTTGAACATTTTTTTTCTGAGTGAACCTTTGCTGAGTAGCTTGAAGAAGTGTAGGGGAAACTATATGAATATCCCTGAATTCTCACCACCACCGCCTAGGGAGGAACTTCACTTTCTTGACAGTGCAGACTTGCTAGTCATTAATAAAGCTACTTGTGTAAAGTCTAGGAGCTGGTAGGGATCTGTCTTAATTTCCAGTGCTGGTCAAACCTCAGCATTTGACTAAACTGGTGCAGAGCAGACAGCAGTTATTCAGTTTTCCCTGCTCTTTCATTGCCAAATAAGCACGATGATCCAAGCACTGTAATTACCCAACAATGTTAACCCCCATATCTCTCAGTTGTCTAGATTTTCACAAAATACCCAGATTTTTGCCTGATATCTTTGGTCTGTTCCTTATAGATTTTGTGGTTTTCTTGCAAATTTATGAGGATTGAGGCCATTACATAATGACAGGCATTTGAGTTTCAGACTTCATATTCTTCAGAAAATACATGCTAATACAAAACATGGTATTCTAACAAATTTCTAAGTTTGTAAGAGCAATATTTAATATCTGTTCATGTTTTTAGGCCTTTATTTCATTAATATATTTGTTTATAGCCCATACTTCATTTGTTTGTTTGTTGTATTAATTATTCCTTACTAATTTCTTTATTAATTTAGTTACACATTTTTATCTCTTATTTTCTTCTCTCTGCTAGACCATAGTTGCTGTGAGAAATTCGCACCAACACAGCTCTGTATACTATAACCAGTTCCGTTGCAATAATATGAGCCATATCTCATAGCTCACAGGTAGTTGCTAAACATGTAGTTCAAAGGACCACTGAGGGGTCTAGACTAAATTCCCAGTTGCACTCTCCCCAGCACTGTCTGATTAAATGAATTGGTAAGGTCGCACAATTGGCAAGTGAGGACTGAGTGAATCAATCCTTGTGCCACAGGAACTATAACTCACAGATTTATCCCTCTGTACCAAATGAAAGACTAAATTGCACTATCCTTAGGGCATGTCTTTTGTACATTTGTTAACTAGGTAAGACCACTAGACATAAGTGTCCCTTTTCAGGGATGACCTGGGAGCACTGCCTGGTAAATTTATTTGCTCTGAGTTTGACACAAGACAAATGGAGGTAGAAGGTATCAAACCACATACCCTTGGTTACAGGAAGCAGCTCATCAACCATATGAACATCTGCATTTTCACAGCAGGAGTATTCATTGATACAACATCAGCATTTTGAAATAAGGAATCATCCACTTCTCTTAAGCAAACCACAAAAGCTAATTTTCAGTTCAAATTCTATCTTTTAGCAGAAAGTTACCTTACATAGAGAACCAATCAATTAAGTATTACACTTTGCGATACAGTGGAAGTTTATGACATAGTATACTGCAGGGCCTTTGTTATTCTCAGGTTTTGCACACAACATTAATATTGACATCCTACCAAAATGTAGTTATACATGCCTATAGTATCCTTGTACTAAACAAATACCATACTCTCTCTTTGCAGTCCAAAATACAAGCAGATTTCAACAGTTAATGGCAGTAGACATTTAAAAACAAACTAATAATTAATGTAAAAAATCTGCAATAAAGCACATTTATTTATGTATGTATGCATGTATACATCTATGTACTAAGTAACTAAATTTGTTGAACTGATATATGGGCAGCCACAACTGACAACTGGTTAGGCATACACAAGTTTCAACATATAGCTAAAGTACTTTGTTATTTGTATATTTCAAAGAATGTGTCAGTTCATTTTCAGAAAAATAATGGTGTGACTTAGGGAAGAATAAATATAGATGAAACAGCATGAATTGTAAAAGTCAAAGAGTACTACAGTTCATTTGGAAAACAACAACCGAGGGATATGTGGAAGATACAATTAGTTACCAATGACAATGAAAGTTTGCAGTTTAAAGGCAGCAACATATAACTTTATATAAAGAAGAGCTAGAACACATTAAAGAAGAAATAGAAAGCAGCATTTACATATATACTACACATATCAAATAACTAATGCAGTTTTGAATAAACATAGTTTTTACACATCAGACAGATCAATTGATGCAAACCAAATAAAATTCAAGGATCTCTTGAGCAATGATATTTTTCATATAAACATCAAAGATACCTATGCTTAATATTGGATCCTGCCCTATCCTTTAAAGCTTGTGCTGAAATAATTGTACATTGACCTGTATGACATTTTAAATTAGTGCTACAAGGTAACTTACGTACGCTACCCTGTTATTCTGGTTCCTATCAGACAACCGAAGACGCATTTGGTCGAACTTGAAATGTCGAAAAGGTAAAATGACTTAGCGGCATATAAGCAAATTCTTTCCATGGGAAAGAAGTCACTTGGCCACTTCGTCACTTTGTCATTTTTGGCACTATAGTGTGATTTCGGAGTTGGTATATTTAAGTAGGGGTGTGTGGATGTTTTAATGTCTTTTTTTTTTGGGAACAGCGATTTTTTTTTTCCCTGGGAAAAAAATCGCTGTTCTAGTTGTTCAATGTCTTGTGAATTCAAACTTTAGAGTTCAATATAACAACATTTGATCATTTGATCGTTCATTGTTATAGTATAGACCCTGTTGTTCAACTAGCCCTAGGCAAAATATCCCACTACCTAATTAGAAAACAGCCTCCCCATTATCAGTCTGTATTCCACCAAGGGCACACAAACCAGTTACGAGGGCATACTAAACATTAAATAGTAACTATAAGAATCAATCAGAGAAGGTTAGAAAAGATTGGGAAGAGAGGCTGGAAAAGCAATTTACAAGGTAAGATTGGGAGAATATATGGCTCCCATGTAAGCAGCAAAGTCTAGAAGATTTACAATTTTTGATTGAAAGCATTGGCATAGGTATTTTTAAACTCCAAACAGACTTCAAAGAATGCCTTTGTAGGTAGACTGCAAATGGTGGAGGTGTGACAGAGAAGGAAGAGGTAACTGGGAGTGTGTTTATTTTTCCTTTAGAAGTGTGAGAATTGAAGATTTTGAAATTCCCTACAGAGTACTCTTGTCAAAATTATTGGCAGAGCAGATGGCTCTAGCTAAGGAAATTACTCTTTTGAGCCACACAGAATCTGAATTGCCTAGATAAAGTAAGGTCTTAATGAGTTTGATTTTGTTGGCTGCCAAAAAAAGCAATTACTAAAAATGAAATTGAAACCAAATGCATTTAAAGTACTGAATGTTGCAAAACAGGTAAAACAACTGAAAGAAGGATCCTTAGAAAAGGGAAGATGCAAATTACATAGAAATAAATGCAATTTGTAGGAAAAATTTATGCAGACTTATCTTCAGAAGGAGGAGTGAGGTTTAAAAGAAAGCAGGAATTGAGCATTTTATATAATGTTGGAATGAATGACAATTGCTACAAAGAAAGAAACAAATGTAATGTATAATGTACGTCAATGGAATAAAATGTTAATATGGATTGTTTTCTTTTCTATTAATGTATGTATTCCTATCTCTTAATTGATAATTTAATAAAGGTATTACTAAAAACAAAACAGTACATACATCCCACAGTAAACAAATAATAGCCCTTGCTGCTTTGCTCTCCTTGATAGGTCCTTTACTTGCCATGCATTGCTAAAAAGACTGGCTGCCAATACCAAGTGGAACCACTGTTATCTTAAGTATTCTTCTCTTATACAGTGTCACCTTATTAGTGTTCAACAAACTGCATACTGATTGGAGACCGTAATCAATGTGCCCATTGTAAATCCAGCATTACTCACAAGAAAAGGTCTTGAGGCTATAAATATTGATAACAACGTTACAGCTGCCATGTTATCTGCTCTGCTGAGTAGATAGAATAAATGCAAGTACCATAAGGCTGCCTTCTACCCTCCACTAACATATATAAAAAAAAAATCAGCATATCAAACACTTCTTAAAAAACTGTTCATAAGTCACCTCTGGGCTGGCAGGATTCTGCAGGTAGCATCATGTCAACAGCAGCACACATGCACACTCTTGACTTGTTAAAAAAAAGAGAGACACAGAACTGCATTTACCATAATGCACTGTTCAAACATCAGCATGTACATGTCCAAGCACCGATAGTACATTAGGAATTCAACCCGAGCCACGGAAGGCAATGGTAAAACACTACAGAAGGAAGAGATCTGAAATATAATGCCATTATATAAAAAGATAAGTTAATTTTGGGAAACCTGTGTTAAGTTATGGCTGGCTTATTAATTTTTTCACTTACTAAAAAACTCATGCACTACAGAATTGTCATATTCATTCAAAAGTAGAAGAACATGTTTTCAGCAAAAGATCTTCAAGTGCTTATGAGACAAAGATTAATTGAATAGCTATCTAAATTCATAGTTTTTTTTTAATAATCAATATTGTATTGTTGCATTTCTATGACCTGCTCAGATCCACCTGTCAAGCAGTCTTCTCATTTGCATATTTTGTCAACAGTGCTAATACTCAATTTATATTATATACAGCAGCCTTTGCCAAGACATACTCTATACTCAGCTCTTCTGTAATGAATCCTGACTCTTGTTTGCAATGTTTTCATTGAACTGTGTGTCATGACACATTCTACATTCTGCATTGTACTTGATACTATTACCTTTTTGATGATATCAGTCCAGTTTTGTTTTTCTAAATTGTGTCATTTTGACTGGTGGGGTCTATCTGGTCAATAGTAAATAAATATTTGTTAAATCATTTGTTACCTGGAACCTTTTCGTCAATTTCATAGGCCATGAAGGTAACAGTAAATAAAACATATATATGAATAATTTAATGTAGTCACTAAAATGGCATATTTTTTGAGATGTTGGGAAACTGGACTATTTACAAAAACCAACACACATGTACCGAGACCAAGCAAATCTCTACTCTTCTTAAAGAATCGTGTCTCCTTGCATCACTCAGTAATGCTCATTCTCTCTGCCCCACCAGTAATCAAGGCCCATTGCCAGATTTATGTCACTGGTAAAATGAATAGAAATCCAAACAAACTCTGTTCTAATTACAGGTATTACATTTCTGCCTTAAATTTTGATAACACTGTAGAACTTTTCTGTTTTATTCATGACGTCTGTGATGTTACCAGAACAGTGTATAATAAATGACAAATTGTTATGAGCAGTTACAAGCCCTTTAACTGAGATACAGTTTAATTAATAAGTTCTCAGGTTGATGAATGCATATTTTATTCAAGGAGTAATTCTTATTACTAGATTACAATTTCCTAATGCCTGGAAACTTCCACTGGTTTGTATTCTATTCAGTAAAGGTCTGCATAGTAAGGTCCAGAACAAAAAAGTAAATATAGACGTGAGAAATCTGCACACTATGTATTACCTCTGAACTAAAAAAAGAACCAACTTAAAACAAAATGTGAACATCACAAGTATGTCACCTTTAAAATACAAGACAGGAAAGGGCTATAAGAAATATAGATTTACATTTAATTTGGTACTTCATGAAACAGCAATGTCCTATGCTGGGTTCCAGTCGTAGCTTATTCAATTGCACCAAATATCTGTCTCTTAATAGTTTTGTCTTTTATGATCTGGTTTGATTTAGCATATCTAGATCTGAACTTTGACTTTACTTAATTAAAACTAATTTAATTTTTTTAGACAACAAACTGCACTTAGGCCAACTTAACTATGATTATTTTTACTATAGTTGTGGATTTGCTTCTACTTTGGCAACAAATGTGTCAACAGAGGTTTGTGTTGCTATAGATTATACTTTTTGTGACACATGACTGCAATCTACTTGCCTATAAGTACAGGATTTCTCTTACAGTTTTTAGTATTTTGTGTAACAAGACTATATCTGAAAAAGGGGCACTATGTCCACTGAATTTATAATAAACAAAAATAAACAATTATGTGTTACATGAGTAATCATAATACAAATTAAATTCAGCATTTAAATTTTACCGCACTACATTAGCAGAGAGAGAGCTTCATGTTTTTGGCAGTATCTTTGAAATACTGCATGACAAACCCTTGGCTGTAATGTTGAGATATCATGTCTTCAGCTACCTTCTTTGTCAAGACAGTTTCATTTGGAGATATGCCTGAATTGCTCATCATTGTGTTTACAAATGATTTTCTGTTTACTGAAGGATTTACAGATTACTCTGTAGATTAAAAAGACCTCTGTTTAAACACAGCCAAATTTTTTTGCAGTGAAAAAACAGGTGATGCATATCTTGACGGATGAGAATGGGTAAAAAGCAGATGAAATGTTTTTACATTATACATGTGTTAAGTCTCACACTAGGAAATTATTAGATAACAAAAACGGAAACGTGTTACATCTAATCAGTTACAATCCATGTTTTGGCTTGCAGGAAAATTAAGATAAGCTCTGTGACACTAACTGTCTATGCATTCATAAGATAACAAATGGCCCTGATGAATGGAAAACAATAATGCTTCAGCTCAGCATGGAGTAGAATGCCAGGCAGGATGTTGTAGAGTAATAGATGATTTTGTAGGCAAACAAAATAATAAAGAAGTATTGTTTTCATGATGAAAAAGTAAACACATGTGCTATGTGTTACACCATTATCCTCAGCATGGATGTAGCCAGACATCCATAACAAAGGTCATAGTGCACAAATTAATTTTAAGGGGGCAACATTTGCCTAGCATGATGGCACCCAGTCTAACAGCATCAAGCAAAAGCATTGCCATGCTCATAACCTCTAACTCTGTCCTTAACCCTAACTTAACTCTACCCTTAACTCTAACTTACACCATACCTCTCAAGTGTACCTCATTACGAGGAACATACCTCATTTGGAGTCTTAAAAAGTTCATATTTCTCGAATTTCATCAAAGTTTCACACTGAAAGAGTCTGTCACACATTCCGTGTTAGGAATTTTTTTAAGTGAAATCCATGGTAACTAGAAATTAATCATATTAATTCATTAAAGGGTCTTTAAATCCAGCATATTTTAACCATCCTATGACCTTCTTAGTTGAAGTTAGTAAGCCATTAGTATGTGTTTCACATTTTTCCCATTTGCTCCACATTATGAAGGCGAGTGTTTCTCATTTTGGAGATGGAAAGTTGAGAGCTATGACTTACACATTACCTTACTAAAAACCCTTCCCTGACAATAGCACTAATCTAGTAAAAAGGATACTGAACAGACGCAGCATGAAAGGGGCACAAGAATAAATCTGCTCCCTTTTTTAACAACTCTAAACCTAACCCACAAACATCTGAACATACACACTTCCCTCTATTACACTATCTTAAAAATTTTCACAACCATTTTCAGACAAGCATTCATTTGCCTGCACATGTCTACAGAGCTACATTATATAAAGCTTGAATTCAACAAAATGTGGTTCACAAAAATGTGCAGTCACAGATTTGTGCTATCACTGAATTTTATATTAAAAAAAAAACTGTTGACAGAATGAGTTGTAACCAAATAAATGACAACCATATGTGTGTGTGTGTGTGTGTGTGTGTGTGTGTGTGTGTGTGTGTGTGTGTGTGTGTGTGTGTACATGTGCATGTGTGTAAATCCAACTTTTAACTGACCTTCACATCATGATGCATGACTTTGGTGTTTTCCATAAGCAGCACTGCTTTTGCTGTAGCACTTGTTTTTATAAGATTAGGTCGAACGTGTACAGTATTTTTACACCGAATTAAATGTAAATGGACAAGTTGGTTCACAAAATGTTACATTTAAGCACAAATGTTTATTTTCTGAATAAGTTTTCCTGTAATATAAAAGTAAACAACTTTGTTCTTTTGTTCATTCTGAAATTTTGGCAGCAAATTCTAAGTTGTATGCATTGTGACAAATATGGGCATGAACTTTAAATCATGCCGCTCTGTTGATACAAAATAATGGGAGGTGTAGGGGTTTAAAAAACCTAGATATACACCACTACAAGAACATATCCATGCAAGATGGTTGTCTGTCATTTCCAGATTAAGGCAAATATACATTGTTGTCTTGGGTTATGACCAATATCTGTCACATCGAAGTAAGCTTTGCATGTTCAGCTACTGGATGAGCTATCACTGACTCCACAGGATTTTATCCACCACAGTCAGAGTCCACTGCCTTCCAGTCCAGACTTAACAACAGCAACTAAATCATAGGCAAACTTTTTTTATTTACACAAACACTAATCATTTTCTTAGGAGGGGATACTGATAATTCTGCAGTGACAGTACCCTTTTCCTACATTCAGAGCATGCTGCCACCAAACAGGCTACTAATCTTACACAAAATCTCACTTACTGAGCACCTTTCCAATAATTCAACCAACACTAAACCATAGCCCAAGCAGACTTGATTTAAAATGATGGATATCAAGAGTCACTCTATTGCTGTGAGGATAGTATTCAATAATGCAATAAGGCAGTAGATACAAGTCTCTGTGAGTGAATAACTGAAAACTCTTCAGTTCCACAGAGAAAAGAAAACACACATCTGCTGCTTTTATTTCAAATTCCTTATTGTAAAGGACTGAAGCCTCGAGAGGAAAACAAAGTCCAGTGCATTTATCATCAAAAAAGCTTTGTTTTAATATCCCCTGCAAGCATTTCCCAAGTTCAAATAATAGTCCTTGGCAAAAAGAAAGAAAAGGACATCATATCCTCAAGCAAAGTATAGAATGCTTCTTTTCTAATTTATCACAACATTTCAAAAGTGATAACTTGGCATCCTCTTATAATTCTTTATTTCCACAATGAAATCATTAATATCCTCTGGTTTTTGTCAGTGCTCTCTAAACTTTTTTGTCTTACTTTTGAGTGAGCCCTGAAAAGAGAATATTCTAAAATGGTACACTACTATAGGCAATCTAATCAACATTCAACATGTTATTTATAGTAAGTCACCCCGCATTTTTATACCAAGGAAATAATTTAGCATTGATGTTAGCATCTAGGGTCAAGTTCTCCCTTGTACTCATGAACCTGGAGAAAAGTCATTAATTTTGGTTCATGTTATTTTTCTTTCTTACTCTTCTGAGATATCATCAGTTCATAATGATGCTTCTATTCCTCCGTTGAGGCTTCATCCTGACATTATCTTGCCTCCTCCTCCTACAACTCTCTTAGATTGTTAAAACTCTCAGATTCTTCCTGACATCTCATCTGAAAGCCCATCTATAGTCTTTTTAATTTTAACCAGAATTTTATGATCATCTGGGGACATGTTGGCTGATCTTTTAGTTACATGCTGTATACTGGAAGACTATTAAGTCATTCTTATGTAAACCAGTATTCTGAGTCCTTTTGATTTATACTCTTTAATCAGGTATGCCACTGACATCTTAGACTAGTCTTCAGAGTGCAACTTGACAGAGTCCTTACTGCTCAGACAAAAGAATGAAGTAACAAGTGTGCAACTTACTGTGCTATAACATTACCTTGACATTCTTTTTAGAGACCAGATTGTAGTTCTGATAGGTATAAATATCCAGTTTACAATACATTCTGCTACTGCAATCCATATATGTGACAGAACTGGTAAGGACCTTAAATCCTTGTCTGGTCTTAACAAATCATTTGGGTTTTAAGAGTTATGGAACCGAAATTCACATTGCTGTCATCAAATATGCATACAAAACAGTAACTAGCATTAAGGGCTTCCAGAAATTGTGCACTACTACCTTGGGTTATGACCAACTGTCACAATTAAGTAAGATTTACAGAACCGTGTTATAATCACTGTCTCTTCAGGAATTCACCCACAGCAGTCTGGGTCCAGTGTCCTCCAATGTAAATTGACAACAAAGTACTAAGTGAATTGTTTTTCATGCACATCTATTACACTGTTTCTCCGAAGGGTCTACTGATACATTTGCAGGGATGGTTAAAACTTTTCCATATTTATGGTTGACTACCACCAATCAGATTCTAAATATGGTACCAAGATCTCATTTACTGAAAAAACTCTTCCAATGAGCCATCCAATGCTAAATTGCAACATCTGTCCCTCAAAGGATAGATGCCAGCAGTCAAACTGACTGTAAGAGTATCCTTCAATATAAAATAAGAAATCATGACAACCATTTAATTTTAAAATATTTGATTATACATGTAAGGCAGCTTTGCAACTGCACAGGAAAAAGAAATGAAATAGTTTATATGGACAGACTGATGAGGAAAATAAGACTCTCAATGCATCTTTTTCGTTTTACTTCCAATAACTTACTGAAGATACAATGTTAGTAGCACATGGCAGATACAAGATGCTATACACCATTGAAATATGCAATGGTCCAAAACCTCTGATTGTACATATGGTTATAAATGAAATATGCAGCAGAAATATAATGTGACCATTATGCTGATATTGCAATCACACTGATAAATGAACTACTGTTTGCAAACTGGAATCCACTATATACATATCTGCAATTGCTTTTTAAGTCAGTAAAGATTTTTGACCCATAGGTAATAGATTTATCTTCTTTCAAAATCACTGCATTAATTTAAGTTTGATTTGCATCTGCATGTAAAGTGACTTCATTCGTTGTCACTAACAGTATGAGCATTTCAGAACTCTCTCTTCATAATCATCAGTCTAGTAACGTGCCACATCTTATCCTAATACATTCCTTAATGGGACATGTTTTTTACACATATTCACAATAAACTACAAAAGGCACTGTATCATGCCAAGAAATGTTGAAAGCAAATTACTAAGGTTCTGATATCTTTAAAATCAATGTTCTTATGCATTTTGAAAATAAAACTTGGCCAATATTTCTTCTAAACACATAACATTTGCATAATTGCATATCTGTGTGTATGGACCTATATCTGTCTATCTATCCACCAAACACTTTGTTTTTGAAGGAGCATGCCTTTGCGCACACACCCCCTTTCCCCAATTAATTACCAACTACATGACTGCACTATGGTGGGAAAAGGGCAAATTCCCCATCCCCCTCTACTGCAATCTCTGTAAAAACAGTCTTACTATCCTACTCAGCAGTCAGTGTTTCAGACCGTCAACGACATGGTCTCAATCTTTTGAAAGTCGATGATCTGAAATGACTTTATGAATGGCACTCATATATATATATATATATATATATATATATATATATATATATATATATATATATATATATATATATATATATATATATATATATATATATATTTGTTCCATGTTTCCTGTGGTTGACTGGCATTTGGACTGGACTTTATTAAGAGACAGAAAAGACATCTAAACAGAAAGAAAACAAAAAAAAACGGAATAGAAATATTCACTGGAACTAGAAAATAAAGGATATAACTGATGTTTTAGCCTGAAGTCTTCTTCATCATGAAATTTAAAAAAAAGTTAACTTGATTTTTCATCTTTCAGTTTCTTTCTAAAGAATATGCCCACTTGAAATGCCAAATGTTACCATTATTTTCTAGCTATAGTGTGTATTCCTAATCTATTTTATTGTTTTTGGGTTATGGACTGACAATGCCTGATATTTTTGTTATGTAAAAATATATCCTCAAATCAAGAATTCAATTATGCTTTTCTCTTCTACCGACATTTCTTGGTGAGCCATTCCTGTGCTTTTTCACAGACTCATAAATGTTCCAATGCTATTGAGTCTTATGACCATTTATGCCTTGCCAGTGTAATTCCCGCAGGCCACACCCCCTTTGTCCAGGTGGGCCACAACAGCCAATCATGGAGTAAATTTGTGAAATTGTGTATGATATGTTTAAAGGAATATAGTGAGACTCACTTTTTAGCATTCAGGGGAAGTTTATACACCTGTTCCTCCACTCTGTTTTATTTATCTTTTGGTGAAGATGGTCCTAATAATGTTGGAACCATTGGACCTGCTGAGGTACAAGAAGTCCAGGACAACTGGGTCTTTAATAGTAAAGTAAATGATAAAGATCTCCCTTCAAAAGACACATAATAAAGGCATAGCTTCCAACCTCTCATGATAGCTCATTTTTAGGCCTATAATCCTTTAGGGTCTTTCTCATTATTAAACACATTTAGTGAGATAAATACCAGAGAGATGTTGTACTTAATAACTGGTCTAATCAATGGTGACTATAAGGGAATGATTTGCTCTTCAGACATTGAAGATATTCATTTACCTGTGCTAACTAAAAGGATTTCTTAGCAACCATTATCAAAAGATGATCAAAGGAGAGGGAATTATCCATTCAAGTTCTTAGGCCTCTGACTATATTATCATCTTGTAGTGGTGTGTTGTCTATAAAGTTTGATGTGGGAAGGGGTTGTTTATAAAAAGTGATGATACTACACTTCTTAACATTTGGTTTGACCCCAGTTTTAGTACGGCACACGTTTATTAAGGATAGTTCATTCTGGAGAATTTGGATCTCAGATGGTGACTTATGAACAACCCCCAGTTTATAGTCATCTGCAAACTTTGTTAGCCACAGGTCTGTCTATCTTCTTATAGATCTGAGAAGTAAAGGCTAAAAGGAAGGGATCTCAATAACAATCCCTGTGGGAAACCACTGGCATGTATCATACTTTCTGATAAGGTGCCTACAACTTGCTCTGTGTGTGTTCCTTCTTTCACCAGTGTGCTGTCCATCTTACCACACATGGGTCATTTTTTTAAGTATTTACCTTCTGTATGATACCAGCATGTGTGATGGTGTTTAGGATCTTGGCTATGTCAAAATATGCCATGTGTGTGGCAATGCCAGTGTCTATACCCTCATTAACCTTTTCAAAAGCAGTTTACCAGATTCAGCAGATTAAATCTGCCCTCAAAGAAATCCAAACTGTAGGGAGTTAAGTGTAGTAAGAGTCTTGATATCATAGTTTATGAGGTCAACTATAATATACTCCATGGTTTTGCAGATGATTCTTGTAAGACTGATAGGTATGTAATTACCTGAGTCAGATTGTAAGGCCCCTCTTTTAGAAGGTCAACATCACTGCAGCACATCACTCATCAGGGAGGAAACCATTAGCTAAACTAAGGTCATACAGGTTAAGGAATGGGTGTGCAAGGGCATGTTTACACTATTAGTTCTACTAATTAATCAGTATACATGGAGGAAGTAAACTATTAGTCTACTAATTAAGCAGTATACATGGAGGAAGTGTCCTATTAGCTCTACTAATTAATGAGTATACATGGAGGAAGTGTACTATTCGCTCTGCTGATTAAGCTTTATACATGGAGGAAGTATACTATTAGTCTACTAATTAAGAGTATACATGGAGGAAGTATACTTTGTCTCAGCACTTTCAGTAAATGAATCCTTAGAGATAATTGGGGTAAGTAAAGGATTCAGTATCTCAGGGCTTTGAATCAAAATCTTGATGTTGAAGTTGTCACTAAATTTGCTTGCAATGATGTTGACAATGTCTATTTGTTCTGAACAAAAGGTGATGATATGAAAAGGTTTAGATCATTTGTAACATGCATGGAGAATTCTGCATGTCCTTAAAAATTTTATACCTCAAGTAACTCACTCCTACATGCATGACCACCATGTCATAGCCATATTTCTCAAGTAGCAGGGTCGTTAATACCCCTGTAATGCCAGAAACCCAGGGGCTTGGAAAATAACTCACTGTAACCTTCTCCTTGTCCAGCCTTGTATGTGACAATTCAGTGTCCCTAACAATAGTCACCTGTTACTAAAATACTTCTGTTATGCTGTGGTTCGGAGTGGTAGATAAAGGTTGTTTGCACTCAGGGTGACTGTGGATATGTAGGAGGTGGATGAGCAGCTTTGTATTTCATGAAACTTATCTTATTTCTAGGAGGCTTTGGGACTGATTCTTTTGCTGCCTCAACATAGGGCATTTTGGTGTGATTAGTGAAGGATTGAGGTGGAGGTGGATGAAGCTCACAGAGCAAGGTTTAATTGAGAGGGAAACCTCCATATTAATTAGATATTTACATGTCTCACAGATAGAATTACTAGTGTTGACAATAAGTTTGTACACTGTCCTAGGAGCCCTGGTGCAAAAATTCCAGCAAAAGAGGTAAAACCGGCATGCTGCCCTTCCATCTTCAGTTCCTAGATGTTTAGATAAAGTAAATGCCGCAGAGCATGTGTATAATTGTGATAGAAAACAGCAAATATACAGAAAGCTCTTGAGTGAATGATGGTCTTGTCCCAGATGCTGCACATTTTAAATGTAAGATGGAAAAAAAGGGGTTAATATTTCTAGTGATTGCATTGTACACTAGACAGATAGGAAGATACATGAAAGAAAGGGTGACTCAAACAATCTCATCTAAGAGAGGAACTTCCCATTAAGGTCTTCTAGCACTTTCTAGTATAAGCAAATATGATGAGACTGAGGGGAGCTTCCACAGACAAGTTACAGTAAGGAAAGGTAACTCAAGAGAAGCTTAATACAGAAATCAACACACTTTGGCTAGGTGGGGACTTATTATTCTTTATCTATGGAATACAGCAAGAGGGAAAAACATTTAAATAGCTTAAAGGTGGTGAGTTCTCAAATGATACATTTGTGCTTACTGACAACAGCAAATAAATAGGAGAAGGAGGGAATTTTGTGGTCCAATTAGAATAAGATGTGGACAACATCAGAGACACTGGCTTTAAAAACATAAAAATTAAGGTAGAGTGGTGGGGCAGATTCCGTGTGTTAATGGGATATTTGGTATAAAAACTGAAAGAGGATATTTAAGCACTAAACTCTAAACACTGATGAAAGGTAATGTAAAAAAAATATTGGGAAGAATTTAAAATGCTTACAAGCAACATTAGTACAGGGGATACAAATAAAGAAGTTGAGTATAATATTATGTTATCATGAAGTTGTCTGCAGACACGGGGGGGGGAGTTTGAGTGGTACTATGTAAAGGATGGTGGTAGGGTCATCCTACAGTGTGGAATGTTTACTTTATCAATGTCATGCTGTATGATGAGGGAGGCTAACGCTTGTGTGATTGCAGTCATCCATGTTTTGGAAACAGAATGACTTGCTTGTTTTTCAAAAATTAATTTTAAAAAAGTCATCAATCAAAATCAGAAAAATAAAAAAATGTCATGTACTGTGCTAGTGAACAGGAATTTCATGCATATAACATATATTTATTGCTATTTACAGTACTACTAAGCACTGTCAGTGCAGAGTTAACTGCTTGCTAAAGTTGCTTTATCTGTACAAGCTACTGCATTTTACTTCTAGTAATACATTACAGTTTAAGCAGAATTGTCTTCTGTTCTGCTTATAGGGATCAGTTAACTGTGTTTGTTAAAAGTTGCTTTATCTGTACAAGGTATTGCATTTAATCCTAGTGTTCCATTACAGTTTCTTTTTAGGATTGTTTTCTGTTGTAATTACAGGGCTTAATCGTGTTTGCGATTATTTGCTACTTCTGTACAACCTACTGCATTTACTGCTAGTGCTCTGCTTTCATGACTTAGTCAACTGGGAATACTGTTACTGCTACACTAGTTACTTCTTGTCTGTATTATACCTCACTTAAATCTCTGTTTTTCTAGGGTTTTGCTAGGTCTGGTTTCTCATGTGTCTTTTCTTACTTTCCTGGTCTAACCTTTTGTATGTGTTCTCCCTTATGTCTTGCAGCTTATCCTGATGAGTTAAACACTCTGTGGTCATCCCTGCCCAACAGACTTGCCCAGAAAAATACCTTGTGAAAAAGTGTAAATCTGCTTCAGTTACCTGCCTGAAGCAGCTCCAAAATCAAACTAAAGAGCACAGCATTCTAAACTGTAGGTGTTCTTTCTATTGCAATTTATCCACACTCTGAATTTGTTCATAGGTTCATAGGTTTATAGGTAGGTACTAGGCTATCTGCCCTAAGGCATTTATAAGTCTAGCCAGAATGTGTTGGCTTTTGCTGCCCCCTTAGATCAGTTCCCTGTGCCTCTGTCCAGCAGAGCCATTGAAGTGATCCCTGGGGTAAACTTTGTATCCCATCCACTCGTCAAGGTTTCTCTTGAAGAGTGTTAGCGAGGAGCTCTGCCTAATGTAGATTGGGATCTTGTTCCAAAGCATGGGAAGTTTCTGGAACAGGAATCTATCCCTCCAGCACGTACTATTTATTGTTGTGGTGAGGTCTAGATCCCTAGAGTGTGTGGCTCGAGGGGATATGGTTTTCTTTAGGTGGAGCATGTCCATCAATTCTAGGTTGGACATGGCCTTATATGTCAGGCAGAGATCACCTCTGAGTAGCTGGAGTTTCTTCAGTCGAGCTGCATAGGGCATCGGTTTGAGGACAGTGATCCTCTTGGTGAGGTCCTTCTGTGGTCTTTCCAACTGTTGCAGGTGTCTTGTAAGGTACATCCCAAATGGGGCATTGTACTCCATGATGGGTCTGATGAGTGATGAGTAGAGGAGCACAATGACCTCTGTTGATCTGGATGCGAACCCTTTTGTGATTAGGTGGGCCATGAAGAAGGATTTTCTAACCACTTTGGCAATGTGATTATCAAAGATGCGATTACTATCTACTTGGGTCCCCAGATCCCTTATTACATCTTCCGTATTTAGGGGACTACCACCTATGTGGTAGTTGCGGGTACATTCTTTTTTTCCAAAGGGGATGACTATGCACATTTTGGCATTTAACTTGTGGCCATGATTTTGACACCAGGTATCCGTCTCAGTGAGACCCTTTTGGAGGATGTCTGTGTCAGCCAGAGAGTCAATTATAGCCCCTAGTTTGCAGTCATCTGTGAACTTGGTCAGGCATAGTCCTGTTTTTAAAACTATCTGCTTTTAAAAAAGTAAACTGCTCCTTATACTACAGGGCAGATGAGCATACACTCAGGTTAGTTTTTTTCTGGCTTTAGTAACTTACTTTGGCCACCAGGTGGCAACATACTACCAGCAGTCTATCACTGCACTACAGGGAAGCAGATTTACTGAACGTATCCATGATTAGAGCTCACTGATCGTCTCTGTAATCTCCTGGTGGCTGAGCCCCGCTCCATTCACTTCGCTATGCTCGGCTCACTCCGCTCCCCTACCCTGCCGCCAATTCCCACCTGTTCCCACTACTTCTACATTTATTCTAACTCCGAATCACCTGACCACTCCCTACAGCCACTCACCTGCAACCACCCTAACCACACCCCTAATTTACCACTTGCATCCAAATACCACAAACCCAAACTATGCAGGCCTTACTTTCATCTCTCCTACTAACCCTCACAACTCTAACCTACATCCTTACACACAAACACACAATTACCATATACCACCTATGATACAACACACACCTTCACACCTGTTATTACACACATAAGCTTTCCAATAGCCCCCTTTTTATTTAGTGACAACACAATACTATTTTTATGTAACAAGTATGTTTCACTATTCTACACTAGAAAAACATCAAGTAAACTCCACATAGGTATTCTAAAAACTACCAAGCTTCAACTTTCATTCAAAAAATACATCCTTACCTCGGGGGATATTCACCCAAATCCAGGGCCAAGCAACATTATAACCCCAAACATACGCACTTCAGATCTACTCATCATCAGTCTTAACTCTCACAGTATATCAAACAAACTTCTTCACTTACACACATTCATAACCCACTACTCCCCCCGACATTCTCACCATAACAGAAACCTGGGTAAAACCCAACACACAGAACGAAGAAATCCTCCAAACAGGATATAATATCCTATGGCTAGATAGGACAGGTAAAAAGGGGGGGGGCATTGCAATTGTTTATAAAAATACTATCTCTCTCCAACCTCTACTAACTTCTCTACCCAAATTTAATACTGCTGAGATCGTAGGCTCTGTCCTACTGCTAAATAAGAAAAAGAGCATCAATATTCTCTGTGCATATATTCCTCCAGGCAATAATTCTCCAGTAATTGAGGATATTCTACAATGGTCAAAAGATAATCTCCCACAGGAAACTATTTTATTAGGTGACCTAAACACTGACTGGCTAGCCTGTACCTCTAAAAACCTCACTAACCACATCAACCTGTATGGATTTTCTCAACTCATTCAAGAACCAACTAGAGTAGACAAAAAATCCCATAAGGAATCTATACTAGATTGGACATTAGTAAAATACCCTGAACATAATTACCAAGTAGGCAGTCTACCAGATGTACTTAGCGACCATCTCCCTACTTTCCTCCTACGTAAACGTACTAACTTTCCCAAACCTACAGTCTATAGAAAGTCAGAAATTATCGTAATGTCAACCATCTAGATTTCAACACTATGTTAAATAAATGTAACTGGGAGCCACTACACAGCCTTGATCTAGAGGACCAAGCAGTGGACTATTATAATACTACTCTTATTAACATCCTTGATTCAGTTGCTCCAGTATGAAAAATTAGAGCTAAGCAACACTGTGCTCCTTGGCTTACTAAATCCACTAGAGCCCTATTAAAAAAACAGAGACAAGGCATGGAAAACCTGGAAGAAAGATAACACTAGTCTATCCAAACAAAACTATCAACACCTTAGGAATCAGGTCAAAAAACAAAACAAAGCTTGATAAACAGAACTACTTTCTAGATATAGAAAATAAACAGTCCAATAACCCCCCAAAGTTCTGGCATGCAATAAACTCCCTACTAAAACCTGGTAAAACCTCCACACCAGCTCCCACCTCCATCTCTACAAAAACAGATAGCGATATAGCCTTCCAATTTAATCACCACTTTATTGAATCCATCAAATCACTATCAACTCAACTTTCCAAAAATAGCTACTCATCCATACCAACAACTCCTAACAACTCACCTCCCTTTACATTCTCTCCTGTCCCAACCTCAACAATAAAAAAATACCTCTTAAAACTTAAACCCACTACTCTTGCAGCAGATGGCATACCTGCTCATTTCCTAAAAATGGCTGCCGACTCTCTATCCTACCCAGTCTCAATCTTAATCAACCGCTCCATACAGGAATCCCACATCCCTCAACTATGGAAAATCTCTTACATTATTCCCCTTCATAAGGGTGGGAATTCCTATGATTTCTCTAACTATTGCCCCATAGCCATTCTGTCTCCTTTATCAAAGGTACTTGAGAAATGCATACACTCTCAGGTCATGCATTTCCTAGACTCTACACAACATGGTTTCCGCCCAAACCACAGCACAACTTCAGCCCTTCCCTCTTTCACAAACCTGGTTAGCCAACATAGAAATAACAACAGATTTGTATCTGCTATATTCCTGGACCTCTCCAAAGCATTTGATATGGTATCCCACTCCATTCTAATAGATACTCTTACCTCTCTATCCTTTGCCCCTAACACTTTTGCATGGTTTAAAAACTATCAGACTGACAACAAGATGTCCAGTCGTAAGGAGTTATATCATCTTTACTCCCAACTACCATTGGTGTACCTCAAGGTTCCATATTCGGTCCAGTTCTCTTTTCTATCTTTACCAATAATCTACATACCTCTACCCTACAAGCTTCACTCATACAGTATGCAGATGATTCCATCCTGATCTGCTCCACCCCAAATCTCAACACCCTACAACATCTCACCTAGGAATCGTTTACCTCAGTAGAAAGGTAGATCACTGATACTCAACTTATCTTAAATATCAACAAAACAAAACTACTTCTATTTAACCCAAACAAATCAAAATCCACTCCACTGTCATTCTCTATCTCCTCCAATAATAGAACTGTCATTTCACCCTCTCTCCACACCAAGCTGCTTGGCATTGAAATACATAACCTACACTTTGACATCCGTATCTCTCAAACTATTAAAAAGGTACACAAAAAATGGGGTCCCAATACAGACAAAAAGACTTTCTATCAGATCAAGCTCAGGTCACCCTAGCTCAAACCCACCTTCTTTCCACACTCATGTATGCAGCACCTATTCTGACCTGTGTAAGAAAATCTGACCTGGAGAAACTTGAGTCGTGTTATAACAAAATCACCAAGTTTGCAAAAAATTCCCTCTTTAGAACACACCATTGTATACCTCTTAGGCAACTTCAGTGGCTTGAGCTCCCACAGTTATTAATCTACCACCAACTAGTCATAGCTTATAACAACCTAAAATATCCTGAAAAAACTCCAGCCCTTAGGGAACTACTGACTAACTGCATTCCAAATCGACCACTCCGCTCTGCCAACAAATCACTCCTCTCTATCTCCACAGCCAACAACATAGCAGATAAAGCTCTATTTTCTCACAGTATAGCAAAAAATTGGAATAACCTCACTCCCTTACTGACTTCTGCACCGAATACCAAACAATTCAAAAGCTCCCTTGAGGCTCATCTTATTAGCTCTTGGCTATGTCCATGTGTATGCTACCACCATCTTTCTCTCAGTAAAAATGGAAGTAATAAATGGTATCTCTTGACATTTGGAAATGTTGTGATCTCTGTCTTTATATTTTGATGACTAACTTAATGTTCACTTATATATACTGTTGGGGTCTACTTCATTTCACCTAACTTCCAATTCACTGACTTTCATTTCACTGACCCCATTTCACTGAAATTTCATTTGACTGACACTTCATTTCACTGATAGTTCATTTGACTGACAAGTATTATTAGCAAGAAAATGGAATATGCCCCCTTCCCCACTGTAGTGTGACCCTGGAGTTAGAATATATAGTTGGGGGTGTGGGGCACAGCCCCCCACTTCATTTCATATGATATTGTTAAGTTTTGATATAATATTGCTTAGTAAAAGAAAAGTAAGTGGGGGCTTCGCCCACACCCCCAACTATATATTCTAACTCCAGGGTCGCACTACAGTGGGGAAGGGGGCATATTCCATTTTCTTGCTAATAATACTTGTCAGTCAAATGAACTGTCAGTGAAATGAAGTGTCAGTGAAATGAAATTTCAGTCATTTGGTCTCAGTCAAATGGGAGTCAGTGAATTGGAAGTTAGGTGAAATGAAGTAGACCCATACTGCTGATATGATCTTTCTTTGTGCACTGTTCTATTATGCACAAAATACTGCTCAATAACAAAGTCTTCACTTTATATTATGTATTATTATGATTGTCTGTTGTATTAATTAAGTGGAGCTTTTCTCCCCGGGCCTCTGCTGTAAATGGACCTCATCCAGTCAGACCATCCTGGTTAACAAATGTAAAATAAATAAAAATGAATACATTTATGCCACTTTGTAAAAGGTATTCAATGTGCATGTGAGGTACGAGATCAGTTGAGCACCTTGATTTTATCAATCTTATCTGCATTACTTCCATTACGAGAAGGAAGCTATTATGTGTAGAAACAAGTACAATGTCTGGCAGAGGGCTATACTGTACTATTTCTATTTTAACATGTATTTAATGTGGTATATGACTAAAGGTGAAACAATATTAGAATGGCATGATGGCTACTATACACAGACAGAGGATTACTATACAAACATAAAATGTATGAAATTACATTGATATAGTGCTGGTCGCCTAAACTGTCACAACTGTTAGAAGGTAGCCAGAAAGTCCTAGCATTCACATGGATTAATACTCATAGTGCTGATAATTTTTGTATGGAATTGCATACATCATCAATGGAATAAAAGGATACTATATATGCATCAGTACGCATTCTACATAGCTTGAAACAAGCTGTCCTTTTGAATGGTAATGTGTAATTATGTTTTCAGTTGCTTTTAAGTGTTACTGAAATTGTTCTATTATTAAATGGCTGATTTAACCAGAGTAAGTACACCACTATGACAAAAACAAGTAGCTGGCAAATGAAGGGAAGAAAGAGATAATGTAATGATATGAGAAAACATGCTGTTTTGAGAGACAGCTACCTGAATGCGTAATATGTAGATGAAACTTGTGATTTATGTCAGGAACAGATATAAATAGCAGTGCATAATGTTCATAGCATACATTACTAATGGCTTTGTTTGGAAACTTAAATTACTGGGATGTTTTATGTTCAGTATTTGCTTTCAAATGCATATATTAATATCAAATTAAAAATGTTTTCATGGAAAAAACAAGACTATTTATGTCCTTGGTTAGCCTGAAGGTATAACTACTAAATGTGGAGTTAAACTATAGCCTTTTATTTGCAATTTGTAATTCCGTTTTAACTCAGAGACAGACTGAAGAAAAAGTAGTACACTAGAATAAAAAAAGGCCACAAGGGATGTTTAATATTACTCATTATATTACTATATTATAAAATCTTATTTTGGTAAATCACTGCTGAAGGTGTCATCAAGAATGTCCACTCTATTATGAATGCTTAGCTGGACTGTTTTCTTCAAAGTCTAAGATCACTCAGCTGTAATATCAATTTTTGTTTAAAATGATAAATGTGCTATGCATAGCACAAGCCCAAAAGCTGATATGTTGTCATCACAACCCCAGCTCTATAGTTATTTATGAGTAATAAATAATTTATGCTTTGGAAGCATGTACAGTACAGCAAAATGCTAATGTACATTTAGGGATGCCATAGTCCCCATACTAAAATTCACAACACTCTGAACTGTAGTACAGTCCGATCCCCTGCAATGCAGTTTCATAAGGTTACTCCAACAGCAAAGCTCTGTCTGATGGTTACACTGCCATTCCTCTTTATTATAAGTCTGTATGCTGCAAAGGTCCAGTGCACTTCCAGGTATTTTCTTGTGGGACAGTGTCTTCCTCATTGAGCTAAACATGCATGTCTCTTCTATGTCCATAGGCTTATGTATGCTGCATTTATTATGAAAGAAGTACTTTACAGTAAGGGAACACCAGTGTAGTAGTACATAAATCTGTGACCCGCATCTAGATTTTCAAAGTGCATATCTGGTAAAATTCTGTGAGTTGCCTCAACATACTTAGCTGTTTCTATAACAGAAATGCACCTAGGACTTTAGATGGAGTATTAGAAACTTGCTACAGAGAGGGATAACATACATTGGGTCTGATTTCAAAAAACTTGTTCTCAGTGCAAGTGGCAACTTACACTGATAGCAGGCTGACAGCAGCAGGTCTTCTGGAATGTGGTCTGTTTAGCAAGGGTGTTTATAGATTGACCTTACACTGAAGTAAGTCACTTATACTGAGAGCAGGTCTTTTGTAATCAGGGTAGAATTACAGAGAGTAACTTGCCTGGAATCTGGCACATTATATTTCACTGGTGTCAAGTCAATGTCTTCTTCTTTATTTGCCACATTGTAACAATGCTTTCTTTGTCACTTTGTATCAGTGCTTTATTTGCCACTTTGCAGCAGTGCTTTCTTTGCCACTTTGTAGCAGTGCTTTCATTGCTACTTTGTAACAGTGCTTTCTTTGCCACTTTGTAGCAGTGCTTTCATTGCTACTTTGTAACAGTGCTTTCTTTGCCACTTTGTAACAGTACTTACATACTTTTACATCTGATATTAATGTCCCAACACTTCTTCTCCTTTTAATGCTATTGCTGCTTGCTCTAGACCAATGCTCTTGTTTGCCCTTTACTGTTATGCAGTCTAATTATTTAGGACTTTTCTGCACTGCTACCACATTTTGAACATTCCTTTGCTTTCTAGCATTTCTATATATTTTTACGGATCAGCAATACAGCCCACCGGTTGTGTGAAACAGTAAGTTATCTTCTAAAGTTATACCAGGATAAAGTAGATGAAACTTCATCCAGATGAAAAAAAAAATGAAAGACAGAAAATTATAAAATACATTTATGTTACAGGCGTAACTTCTTTCCCATCAACATAAGGGAGGACCTTTGTCCCCACACCTGTCTTAGTTAGATATATACTTTCCCATCACAACACAAAGAAAGTTAAGAATTTTATTCAGTGCCAACAGTATAACAGAATCTGCATCAGTAATTATTCTCTATTAATCTATTAAAAACAGGGATCATGTGCATCTTGTTCAAGTTTGAGCAAGTTTCATACAATTTATACTTGACAAATGGTAGGGATACATTTTCGTGTAGACTTTCTGCAGTATCTCTTGTGCAACTAATAAATAGGTCTCATAACTGGTCTCCTGTCGGTAAGAACCGTTTGATACTAACAAACTCCATGTTGTTGTTGTTTGGTCTAGCATATTTTACATCTCACTTTCTGAGAATATCATGTTGTTCTCTAATATTTTGTGGGGTCTTGTGCTCAATGTATTGCTGAGAATCTAAGAAGGCCCAAAGTATGGTAATTTCTGCTTTATTAAAATAGGTTTCTTGCAAAATCTTCCTGTTGTACTTATGACTGAGGAAAAACTGGCAAGTTAATAGTTTCCAGCATTAATTATTATTATTATTATTTTAAAAGCTAGGGTAATACCACTAGGTGCCATTGCTTTGACTATCTTAAGTTATGCATTCTTTAATGACCAGTTATCCTGTGTTTTTTTTTTACATTTCTAGCCCCTTTCGATTTAGTCTCTTACATTTCACTTTTCATTTTGTTCTTTCTTCTCTCATGCACTTGTAAAAGTTCTGCCTCCTTACTGACTGAACCAGTTATATTTTCTCAGCCAGGGCCACTGTTCAATTACTTCTTTGTCTTCTTCCTAAATTAAATGATACTGCTGCCTTTTTTCAGTTTTGTGGTTACTTAAATTCCCTAAATATTATACATTATGGATATGGATCAGTATTTTTAAGTTAAATCAACACTAATATAGTTATCAGTAAATTACTTTTGTAGTTCATACTGATAGGGTAAGTGAACTAAATATATATAGTAAGCAAAGCAAAAAGCACAACATGGCTTGCCAATAGCTGATATGATAATGTTACAAATATCAGAGAGGAAGAACGAGAGAAGCAAATGGAACAATTCAAGCCGAATGTTAAACAGATTAACAGCAGTTTCTACATATATAAGCAGTTTCATAGTACTTTGCACTAATAACGATAGCTAGTTAACTGCCCTACACATGACATTTATTTTTAAATCCAAACACATTGTAATGTTGCATATGTTTCAGATACATAGAAATCATATCTTCTGCTATGATCCCAAGCTATGAATCATTTCCTTGTACTCATTGCTACATCCATATCTCTTTTTAAATTGATATATCGCTACTGTCATTAACATATACAAATGCTTAACACACTTCAAAGGCCGTGAACTATGAAATTCATAAATCAGTTCAGTTTCATTATGCACTTGACATGAGTTAGATCCATAAACAAATTATGGATGTCATAAGACAAGTTTGGAAGGCCACTAGCTATGTTTCTTATCAAGGGTAAGAAATGAGTCGGCATAGAGTCAAAAGATCCCGGATATATTTGAGATAAACAACTGAAAGGAAAGAATAAGTACAACTTGTGTTGAAATATTTGTCATTATATCAATTAGGCAACACTATTCCATTAAATCCAGGGGAGAAACTAGCTATCATCCTCAAAATAATGATGATGAATAAAGTACAGTCCTTTACGCATTGTTTCATCAGTACATACCTTTGTACATGATAACTAGAAAATACCCATAACCCCATTTTGGGTGGAAGAAAAAGAGATGGAATATCAAAAATGTGGGATTGGAGTTTACAGATGCTGGTAGTGGGTATGAGTCAGGGCTAGTAAGGGAAGGAAATACATTTCAAAAACGTTTCTCAAGAACTGGTGAAAAACCTGGAAATTAGGAAACACAATGGCCATATGTGAAACTTTTTTAATACTGGTATTACACATTTATGAAGCTGAAGAATAAAAGAATGTCCATTAATGTGCATTTTCTCAATAACAACTGTGTCCGACATAATTGTGTAAATGTAACTCTTTTGCCATAAAATCACATATTTTATTTGAAGGAAAGATGAAATTCTGAGGCAAAACCAGGGATGCATACAAAATCAGATATAGCTGACTTACATCAGACAAATGAACCCTGAAGAATGGATGGTTGTAAAAATACATAACTAAATATTATAAAATATAAAGAAAATATAATCTGCATATTATATGTAACTTTCTAAGTTGAAAACTTTAAATCAGAGATAAAGTATGAAGGGGTACAAAATTATTTTAATTCCTAAGTGTGCATTATCCCGGTATTCCGAAATGTCCTGGAGTAGTTTTATTCTCAATTTGTTAATTGTAATAGAATATTCATTGAGATGGACTTTTTTCATGTTCCACTCAGAATGTTAGAGTAAACCAAGCTTAAAACAGAGAATGTTGATAAAGTAGCAGTCAAAAAGTTGACATGTGTAGAGTAAGTGCGTTCTATGATTGCATTTGTCACAAAATGAAATACTGCCAGCCCAGCTATCTGGAATTTTGTAAATAATTATTTTTCATTTGTAAATATTAATATGATTTATATAGACGCGTGACAGAAGGAGATTCTACCAGCACAGCTATCTGGAATTTTATAAATAATCATATGTCATTTGTGAATACCAACATGATTCGTATGCTTGTCTTACAAATGTATTAGGACTGTTTGTTATGTGTATATTAAACTGGTGGTACAGAAGTGTGTGTTGAACAGGGTTTGGACAGTACTGAACCTAGATGTGTGACCACAGCATACTGTGCTGGATAAGAACAGACATGTATATAAAGTAATGTACCTGTGTAAATATACATAGTTCTAACAGTGGGAACTAAAAGAGGGTTAACTTGCAAAACTTCAAGAAAAAAAACTGAAATTAAATTGCTTTATGACTGTGCTATAAAAGTTAATTTCAATGTAGCAAGGAGACAGGCTGTCTGGAGCTAGGGTGCCTTCTGCATTGTTTTGTAAGTGTTTTATTGTTTTATGTCATCCAGCATTTGCAAAGATCAGAGAGGTATGTATTTTTTTCACAGGGATATGCTACAATGCTGGCAATTTCTAACAACGGGGGTTTTCACCTGGGATAGTCAGATGACAAAAGTGATGTCATCCTGCAAGTATCCCAGCAGCAATATTTGAGATATTAATTTAAAAACTCTGAGAGAGGGGGGGGGGGAGGGGGCATTTTGTATTTTGTCTTTGACATGGAAACATCCACTCACCACTTCTGCCTGCTTGTTGATCTGTAAGTCAGTTTTTAGGGCACAGTAACTCTTTTCAATTCAGACAGGAATATAGTAAAGTATAGCTTATTTGTTTTCTTTATTTATTTGAGACTGTCCTGCAATCTTGTTTTAAATATTTCCTGTGATTGTGAACTCTGATGTAACTTATTACTTACAGAGTATTGTCTTGTTCTTTTATTATTTATTATTATATGTATTTAAACCTGTCATTGTGGCTGATATTTGTAAGACCTATTTAAGCTCTTAGGGTACTTGCATATCTATTTGGTGACACTGTACAGGTCAGTACTAATTACCTGGCACTTGGTCAAGCTACTATCTGGATTAATAGTAACATTACACAGTAAGATTGGACACCCTTTGCTAAGGACCTTAACGTAGCTGATAAGTAGTGGCTGGTGGAGGTGGAAACTACCTTACAGTCTGGGCAGAAGGGGGCATAGCTAGTAAACCTGTGCCTGCCTTTCCCAGGTGTGTGTGTGTGTGTGTGTGTGTGTGTGTGTGTGTGTGTGTGTGTGTGTGTGTGTAAATCAAACCTCAAAGTGTGTGCGTGTGTCAACTACTTGGGTAGGGACACAAAGAACTGTTAGTCAGGGACAGCAGGCAAACATGTCAGTAGAGGAGTATGGCAAGCTGACAAGGAGCCAGTTGGCTGAAATGTGTCAGGCTAAAGGACTAGTGCATGCCAACCTGACTAAAACAGACATGACTGCAGCTTTACTCACAGCTGCATCACACCAGGAGGACAATCAGACTGGCCATGGAGATGTACAACTCTCAGAAAATGGAGAGTTCAACCTTTCCACAGAAGACTTAATACTCTGTCAGGAGTTAAACAGACTTGAAATGGAGGAAAAACATATGGAAATAGGAGCAACGGAGAGACATGAAACATCTGGAAGTGGAGGACAATGAGAGGCAGAGACAACAAGAAAAGGAGATGCTGACACTTTGCCAGGGTCATGGAGGTAATGGGGAAGGGGATAACTGAACCCCAGAGGCCACAAAGGTCAGTAAATTTCTTCCATAATTTACAGAGGGTGATAATTTTGATAGTTTCATTCATATGTTTGAAAGGGTAGGTAAACAGTGTAATGTTTTCCAACGGCTCTGGGTACGGTTCCTGACCCCCTTACTCCATGGTAAAACTGTAGCTGCTATTTCTAAATTGTCAGATACTGATTGCTTAAGTTATAATCCAGTCAAAAATTGTTTGTTGAGGAATGTTTTAAGTTAACACCTGAAGCTTATAGAAAAAAGTTTCATGAGCGTAGACGCAAGGAAGATGAAAGTGTGTGTGAATATATTGGTGAACTAAGCACTTACTTTCATAGATGAGTGAGTGGATGTCAGGGCAGTACTTTTGCACTGCTGCAGACCATTTGGTGAGGGAACAAGCCTTTAGCACATTGGCTGAGGACATGAGAATTTGGTTAGCAGATAGAGAATGTAACACAGCAGAGGAGTTGGGGAAAAAGGGAGACCTATTCCTAGCAAGCAGGGCATCACTGCACAGGAAATGTTTACCCAGTGCTTCTCATGGGTCTATGGGAACCCATGATGGGCATCCCAGACTACCCCAACAGAGTCTGCTAGTAGCAAGGGAAGCCACTAGTCCAGGTACACATCCAGGACCAAAGGTTAAATGTTTTAAATGGAACCAGTTGGGCCATGTAGCATATAGATGTCCACAGAGTCAAGGTGGGGAACAAAAGGTGGGACAGCCAGTAAGTGGGAAGGACAGAATGTCAGCAGTAAGTTTTCTCAAGACAACAAGGGTGCCAAACTACTCCAAGATGTTATATCCTATCTTAGTAAATGGGAACAGGCCACTGCTAATACAGACACAGCCTCTGACCTAACCATTGTGATTTCTGCAATGGTTAAAGAGGAGCACTACTTGCTTGGGCAGTCTACTCCAGTCAGAGATTTAGGAGGGACCCCATTCCATGTAGCAGTGAGACTGAAGGTGAGCTACAGCTGCTTTTGAGTACTGATGTTTCCTTGGACAGAGTAACTGCAAGGGCAGAGGTGAGTAATATTACTCAGGCTGACAGTGATGCACCGCTGTCAAAGAATATTAGACTTCCTGTGGAAGGGGAACTGGGAAGGTTTACAAAGAGAGAGAGTTGAGACAGGCTCATCTATCAGACCCTACATTACAAGGCCTGAGTGAGGTAGCCAGTGAGGCACCTGATTCTCTAGGGAAAGGGGAATCTGTATACTGGGACAAAGGGTTATTTTATGGAGCATGGACTCCTGAGGGAGGGCTAGAGTGTGAGAGACTACAGCAGTTGGTAGTGCCCAGAGCCTACCATCTGGCACTTCTATCCATAGCCCATGATATTCCATTTGCAGGTCATATGGGCATAAAACATACAAAGAGACATAATATGTAGACGTGTTACTGGCCTGGGATTTCCAGAGATGTAACAGGGTACTGCTGGATGTGTGACCAGTGCCAAAAGCCAGACAAGGCAGGAGACAAGGTGAAAGCTCCTTTGATAAATTTGCCTGTGATTGAGGAGCCATTTCAGAGGGTCGCTATGGATATTGTGGGGCCTCTGAGTATCCCAAGTTCCACAGGGAAAACGTATATCCTAGAGGTATTAGATTATGCCACCAGATACCCTGAAGCAGTGGCCCTATCCTCCACTGAGGCAGCATAAGTGACAAATGCTTTGTTAAAGACTTTCAGCAGGGTAGGTTTCCCAAAATAAATACTGACTGACAGAAGTGCCAATTTCACATCATACCTGCTGGCTTGTCTGTGAAAGCCCTGTGGGGTGAAGCACCCAATGACCACCCCATAGCATCCTCAAATTAATGGTTTGGTTGAGAGGTCAAACTTCACACTCAAGACCATGCTATGGGCATTTGCAGACCAGTTTAAGAGGGACTGGGACAAATCTTTGCCCCAACTGTTATTTGCTTACAGAGAGGTGCCCCAGGAATCCACAGGATTTTCACCCTTTGAGATGCTGTACAGGCACAGAGTGAGGGGACATCTAGATTTGATTCAAGATGAATGGAGCATGAGTGTGAATACCACAAGGAGCTGTTATGGCATATGTCCTAAACCTCAGGACAAGGCTCAGGGAGCTCATGGGCTTGGCCCAGGAAAACCTGGCACAAGCCCAACAGCAGAAAAAGGCCTGGTATGGCAGGAATGCTCGAGCTAGAGAGTATGCTGTGGGACAGCAGGTCATGCTTCTCATTCCTGTCAGACACAACAAGCTGCAAGCAGTTTGGGAGTGATCCTTCAAGGTGTTAAGGAAGGTCAGTGATGTTAATTATATGGTAGAACTGCTAGGCAGAAGGCAGGGGCACAAACTGGACCATGTTAGCATGATGAAACCTTGCCATGATAGGGAGGCCCTGGTGCTTGTATTTGCAGAACAAGGCAGGAGGAGTCTAAGGGGTCTCTTTGGCTACAGGAAGCCAGCCAGCCAAATCCCAAATTATTATGGTGGAGCCTAGGGTTGCAGGTATGTGATGAGACAGTGCAGCACTGTACTTGGGTCAGCAATGCCAAGGCAGCTACAATCTCAAGACAAGGACTGGGGAAAGGTATTCCCAACATAGGTTCAAACCACTCAATCAATGTTTCTCAAGGGTCACTTGAAAAACTAGCTTGAGTTTTCAGGGGGGGTGGGGGAATGTCACAAAATGAAATACTGCCAGCCCAGCTATCTGGAATTTTGCAAATAATTATATGTCATTTGTGAATGTCAACATGATTCATATGCTTGTCTTACAAATGTATTAGAACTGTATGTTATGTGTATATTAAACTGCTGGTAAAAAAGTGTGTGTTGAACAGGGTTAGTACAGTACTGATCCTAGATGTGTGACCACAGTGTACCCTGCTGGATTAGAATAGAAATGTATATAAACTATTGTACATGTGTAAATGTATATGTTTTAACTGTGGCAACTAGAACATAGAGGATTAACTTGCAAAACTTCAAGAAAATAGTTGAAAGTAAATTGTTTTATGATTGTGCTATAAACGTTAGTTTCAATGTAGAAAAGAGACAGAATGTCTAGAAGTTGTTTTATTGTTTCATGTCTTCCAGCCTTTGCAAAGATCTGATATACATGTATTTTTCACAGGGAGATGCTAAACTGCTGGCAGTTTCTAGAAACAGGGGTTTCACCTGGGATAGTCAGATGGCAAAAGTGCTGTCATCCTTCAAGTATTCCAGCAGCAATATTTGAGATATTAATTTAAGAACTCCATGAGAGAGAGTGCATTTTGTATTTTATCTTTGACATGGAAACATCCACTCACCACTTCTGCCTGCATGTTGTTCTGTAAGTAAGTTTTTAGGGCACAGTACCTCGTTTAGATTGAGATAGGAATACGGTAAAGTATAGCTTATATATTTTCTTTATTTATTTGAAACTGTCCTGCAATGTTGTTTTAAATATTTTCTGTGATTTTGAACTCTGATGTAACTTTTTACTTACTGGATATTGTCTTGTTTTTTATTATTTATAATTAAATGCATTTAAACCTATTTTTGTGGCTGATATTTGTGAGAAATACTTCGGCTCTTAGAGTACTTGCATATCTATTTGATGACACGGTACAGGCCCGTCCTAATTGCCTGGCTCTTGACTATGATTTGGATTAATGGTAACATTAGATGGTAAGATTGGACACCCTTTGCTAAGGGGCCTTAAAGTAGCTGATAAGTAGTGGCTGGTGGTGGTGGAAACTACCTTATAGGCTGGGCAGAAGGGGGTATAGCTAATAAATCTGTGCCAGACTTTCCCTGGTGAGTGTGTGTGTGTGTGTGTGTGTGTGTGTGTGTGTGTGTGTGTGTGTGTGTGTGTGTGTGTGTGTGTGTGTGTCTGTGTGTGCATGTGTGTGTGTGTGTGTGTGTGTGTCTGTGTAAATCAAACCTCAAAGTGTGTGTATGTATGTGTGTGTGTCAGCTACTTGGGCAGGGACATGAAGCACTAGTTGGACAGGGAGGGTGCTGGAGGTCTTACCTCGGCCACTCAGCTGAGATCTCAACTCTATAGCTGTGCTAGTGGGGAGTCTTATTGGGGATCTGAAGAAAGAGGGAGAAACCAGCCCCAAACTGACATTGATCTCTGTGTACTCTTAAGGGAAATTGCACTTTACTGTGTGTGTGTACTTGTCGTCCTCCCAGTGTGTACATTCCCCACTGTTGCTAGTGGTGAGGATTGAGGCTCCTTGATTACTGGGCCAGTGTTTGGGCATCACAGCATTCCATGAGGAAAGTAACAGATATGGATTTGTCATCTGCTTATTATTGGTATATATGCATGAATTATGTATTATTTACAGAGGCATAAGGGAAAATAGTTAATTTTACATTTGTCCGTGTTAAACATGCCTCCATCATGTTGTTGTTGTTGTCTTTTGGCTTTTTCCCAATTAGGGTTTGCCACAGCGGAACTCCGGTCCGCTAATGATTGGCAGTTGATTTTCACGAACGCCGAGGTGCCAGCTCGACGTTCAACCTTCAACAAAGGCACATTCATTTACGCATGTCGTTCGAACACCCACCCAACCACACAACATGCCTCCATTATGAATATAAGAAATAAATCAGTTTTACAAATATGGAAACTGTATTGCAAACTCAGTATTTTACTACAGTTTGTAGAAGATGGAGGGGGCAGTTTAAAGAGGATTCCAGATATAGAAAATGTTGATATTTTTTTAAAGTGGATTCCAGCAGTAGAAAATGTTGATATCTTAAAAAGGGAAATTAGAGTTAAAAGGAAAAGGAGTAATGGAAAATTATTTGAGAGTGAGGGACTTGCAGTATCTAGAAAGGTATAATAAGGAATAAGAGGTTCATAGACAGAGTAAGGAAAATAGGAGAAGGAAATGTTAGGAGTAAGTCAAACTGATGTGCTGATGCTGGTACAAATTATTTCATGTAGTAGATAGTGAAGATAAATGATGAAACCTGTCCAGCACATTTATCTTCACTATCTACTGCACCAAATATTTTCTACCACCATTAGAACAGTATATGTTCCCTACTGTCTACTGAAATGGAATATAAGTGATAACATTCTGAAACTGTTTGCTACCCTAATTTACTTCAAACAATGTACATTTGTTGCAGTCTGAATTATTTTGGAAATATTACATTCTAACATGTTTTACTTTTGTCAGTTTCTAAAAGAAGGTGCCCCACCAGGTACCAGATACAATTTGCTAGTCTCATGGTTTTGCATAACCTGTAGTTTCACACTGTATACGTAGTCCATTCCAGAAATTAGTGATGTCACAGTCGAAAGACAGAAATTATAATTATGCTGGAAAACATATCTTCACTGTGCCCTAGTTTTATATTAGCATATCTGTCAAATACTCAGTATACATGCCACTTTATTTATTAAAATGCTCTGCAATGTACGCAGTTCTTTATTTAGAACAACTTTGAAACCAATATTTCATACTCATTATCACAAAAGCATTTAAGATTTTTCATTTGTGACACATTGTACAATTTACCTGTGACTCAGTAGCTTGACATTATTCATCACTATAACATCACATTCAACCCAAACTACAAGCTAAATGAACACAACTATCATACTTTGTAAAATGATGTGCCACTGACTTCTGAACTAGGAGCACTGTGCATTTTAACACTGCATAGGTAAGCAGGCAGCTGTGATAATCTATGATATTCAAGGTTCATTTCTCCCTTTTTTAAATATCTCCAGATGTTTCCAGTGTTTACTATCATGACAGGATTGGTCACTATATCTAAGTCAGGATGTTATTAAAGTGCAGAGAATTAGTACCTCTTCAATTTTTGATGTTTGTCGAGATTGTTGAGGTATTAACAATGTAATAAGAGGGATTTCTGTAGATACATTTAACAATTTAAAACAACATTTATGGAACAAAATGAGCTACATTAATTGCAATTTCACTGTTTTACCACTACAAAAACATTTTTTTCAGAAATATTATACTATTCTTACAACAAAGTGATTGGAAGGGTAGTTTATTTTTAGCATGGGATTTTAACTACATCTCTATTAAAGAAGATATAAGTAAACAAAAGAAATTGAAAATGCTGGTATTAGCTAATGCACTAAAATAGATGTATTAGTAACAATAATTTAGTTGATCTACTCATAAAAGCAGAAGATAAGTCATTGTTCTTCACTCATTATTCTTATGTGCATGGGATGCAAAGTAGTAGGATTTATGCCTCTATAGTGACTTAGCAAATAGAATGAACAAGAAATTGGCCCTACTTAGCTTAGATATTGAGAGAGCTTTTGATTTTATAGATTGGAACTACTTTAAAACTTCAGAAGCATTTGCATTTCCAGAACAGTTTACTGGAATATTAAAAAAACTGCATAGAGACACCAAAGCATATGTTAAAGTTGGGTCTTACATTTCTCAATTATTCAATTTAAACAAAGACAGAAAACAAGGGTGTCTTGTGCCCCCTTTATTATTTGCATTAGTTATCAAACCCTTAGCTAATAGTATAAAAAGCAATGGAAAAAATGATGGATTCTCAATTAATAGAGATTGCCAATCTAAAATATAGCTTTTTGCAGATGATTTTGCACTAACTGCAGGAGATTTAAATTGTTTGATCAAAGAAAGAGATGAAGAAATTGAAAGGTTTCAAGAAGTGTCACTGCTGAAATTTAATAGCAATAAAAATGAAATTTTAGCATTAAATCAATTACTAGATAGTACATTTAAGGATAAATATACATATAATTGGGAAGGAAACTAATTCAAATATGTAGGAATAGGAAAAACAACAGTCTAAAGGATGAAGCAGCAGCAAAAAATAATAAAAACCAAACTACCAGTCTGACCGAACAATGAAGGAAACCACCAGAAGTAGCGAAAAACACAGTTTAATATCATTTTTGTCTCAAAAGACTTCTTCAGAATGAAATAAAATGCACACAGCAACATCCCCTTATATATCAAGTCAAAATAATTACCTAATAAAACAATCAATTACTTAAAGTGCACTAGCAAAAAGAATACAGTCATTTAAAGGCAGACATCTAATAACATAACATAGACAGTTCATTTTAAAAATTTCAGTCTTCTATTCTTCAGAAAACATTTAATATTCACTGAATCATTAATACCAGTTTTTTTCTATTTAACAAGAAAATTTACAAGCAGCTAAGAGGGGTAGCTATGGGGTCCGCTGCGGCCCCGGCTTACGCCAATCTAGTTCTTGGGTAGTTCTTGGGTAGTGGGAGCATAGTGTTCTCAGACCTATTATGGAGCAATATCATGTTGATTTTTATGAAAGATATGTGCATGATTTGTTTTTTTTTTATTGTGGAATGTGGCATAGACCAGGTTCATTCTTTTTGTGACAGTATTTATAATTCCAGTGATTTTTTTTAAATTTGTATTGGGGAATGCTGGGCTATCAATGCATTTTTTGGATGTTACCCTGACTTGGGATACTTCTAATAATTGTTTCACAAGTGGAATACACAGGAAGGAGACTTTTGTTAATAGTTAATTGCATTATTTGAGCAACCATCCTGTTTTTATGAAAAATAATATACCGAAGGGTCTGTTTATTCATGCTTCACAAATGATTTCTGAAGAAGCTGATTTTGAATCAGAAGTCAGCTTGATACAGAATATGTTTTTGGTTACAGGTTACCCCTCAGATTTACTTGGCAAACTAGCTAATCAAATTAGAACAAGAAGGGCTACTGATTTTTGAAAAATGGTTTTACTACTATTAAAAATAAGCCACATGGAGTCACAGGTGTTAACAATACAAGTTCTAACAACACTAACATAAATACTTTTGGTACGTCTTGTATTTTGGATATGTCTGTTGATGCATTTAACTTCAGGTCCATTATTACTAGAAACTTGAACATCTTATGTGGAAATAGCGAATTAATACAAGTTGTAGGTGATAGACCCAATTTTGTATATAAAAAAACTGACTATTTAAAAAAATGTTTACAATCTGACTCCACATATAACAGTATTCCTGATAACAGAAGACGCTGTAAGGGGATGTATAAATGGGTTTTTTGTTCTTCATGTCGTTTTATTTTAGAGGGACCCTGTATTGGTTTACCCTGTCTGAACAGGACACTTTCCAGTGATGGTGTATACAATTGCAATACTAGTAGCATAGTCTATGTTGCTGTTTGTTCTGTGTGCAATGAATTTTATGTAGGTATGTCCACACGACCACTTAGTAAAAGAATTAAAGAGCACTATTATTGTATTACAACTAAGAACATCAACAATGCTCTATTTAAGCATTCCACCACATCTAGTGGTTTTAAAAAGTTTCTGTTTGTTGTCTTGGAACATGTAGTTAGAAATATAAGGGGGGGGGGTCCTATAAGGACCAACTTAAAGAAAGAGAAACTATGTGGCAGCTCAGGTTAGGGGCTGACAAAAAAATCTGGTATTAATGATTCAGTGAATATGAAATGTTTTCTGAAGAATAGGGGACTAAAGATTTTAAACTGAGCTGGCTATGCTATGTTAATAGATGTGTGCCTTTAAATGACTGTATTCCTTTTGCTAGTGCACTTTAAGTAATTGATTATTTTATTAAGTAATTATTTTGATTTGATATATAAGGGGATGCTGCTATGTGCATTTTATTTAATTCTGGAGAAATCTTTTGAGAAAAAAGTGATATTAAACTGTGTTTTTCGCTACTGCTGGTGGTTTCCTTCATTGTTCGGTCAAACTGGTGGTTTAGTTTTTATTATAAATATTTAGGAATAAAAATGTATCCAGATATGAGTAATTTTGCAAAAGTAATTGAGGAAGTGTTAATTCTTATTAAAAAAATTGAATTAATTTTTTTTTTACTTTTGAGGGTAGGTTGGTGCTTACTAAAATTATTATATTTCTCAATCTTATATATATTGCATTCAATAGCTTTAATATTTGACAAAAAACTTTTAAAGAAAATGGAAAAAAGGTTAACTTCATTCTTATGGTATCATAAAAGCTGAGAATTGCTTATAGATACCATATAAGATTGTGGGAGTATGATGGTACTAGTTTCCCAGATGTAGAATATCATTCTATTGCTGCAAGTTTTAACTGTACTATACTCTGAATAGACTCAACCAACACTAGTCAATGGAAAACCATCCAGGAGCAGATTATACTAAATTCTTATAAGTTTATTAAAGATGATAAATTAGAAATATGTAATAATCCTTTCAGATGGTTAACAACATTTACCTTAGAATGAAATTCATTTCAATCTTTAAACTCTGCATATATGAAATCAATTCTTAAAACAGTTAATAAATATGTTTTTTAAACTCCATTAAAATCAAGTGGAAATTGTTTGATTTCTTATTGCACATACCTGTAGATTTAAAGAAACTCAGATCAATGTTAAAATTAATTTATTAAAAAGGAATGGATTAGTATTATTGTCTGATTGCTTTGAAAAAGGAAAAGCTAAGTCACCACAATATGTAATGAAAGAATATAAGTAGAATGAATCTGCTAACCAGTTAATATTATCCATCAGTAAGAAATTAAATGAATTTGTGGATAATATGCATGAAGAGGAACACAACATTATTCCCCCATTATATGAATATATGAATGCTGTTATCGAAAATTGATTAACATACAAAGGAAGCTTGTCCAAGCTGTATAAGTTAATTATAAATACTACTACTACTACTACTAATAATAATAATAATTTCAATACACAATTCTGGAACTTTTCAGATAGTGTTGGATTGAATGACTCAATAGATGGTAAGAATAAATTGTGGAAAAATCCACATGAATGATGTGAAGTAGAAACAAACCAGTAAACAGGAAAATAACCCTTCACAGTATGAATGATGTACTTGGATTTGTACTTGGATTTTTTTTTTTTTTTGTATTTTGCTGATACTTCATATTCAGTGTGTTTTATTGAGTTTATTTTTATACTTTGGACTTTGGTATACATTTTGTGAAAAGAACACTTTTGGACTACAAAGGTATTTTTACTGCCATTTTCTGCTCAGTACACACAGATGGTAAGAATAAAGCTATGGTACTTAAATCAGTAAGTCAAACTGCTCTAAATTTACAGTGGAAAGTTTTATATGGAAATAAATACACAGAATGTTTGTTATTCCATACAAAATCTCTAAGTTTAGTAAAATGACTTCTTCAGTTTGTTGGAGATGTAGTAAAGATGCAGAAGCAGACTGGACACACATTTATTAACTGTGAAAAATTAAATGTATATTGAAAAGAGATAAGTACTTTTTAAGGAGTTATGTTCTGATAATTGTTCTTTAACTAGATAAGTAATACGAACAAATGTTCCACTTCTTGTACCTGTAAAAGCCAAAGAGCAAAGACTCTTTTTGGGGTTTCTTGGCAGCTGCCTGAAAAATTATTACAAAAAAGTTGGAAACTTAACTTAGTTCCTATGTTCAAAGAATTTTTAAATTTATCAAAAATACTATGCAAAACTGAAAAAGAAGTGATCAGAATAAGATCTACAAATCATAATAAGACCTTTAGTTGTTGCAATAACCTTGAAATATTGCTACTGACATATTATTATTCTTAATGTGTTAATTGTATAAGATTACCTTGATGATTCAATGTATTCCTACCACTGTATAACAATATGTGAAATTGAATTTCTTCCTTTCTGTGTATATGTTGCAAATATATTAATGTAATAAAAACATTTCTTTAAAAAATAACAAGTTTGAACATAACTAATCAAAAGTGACTGTAGGTATTTCTGTACCATGTTGTTAAATGTATACTGAATTGAGATGCCATGCAATTTAATGCTTTCAAACATACTGGAGTAAGAAACTTTCTTTGCTGAAGACTGACTCAATTAAAAAAAAAAACAAAGAATGCAGACAAAGTGTGCATAACTTTAAAACTAATCTTCATGCAAATATTGAAAGAAATGTGTGTATGTATGCATAGGTAGATAATGGTATATTTTAAATACTACAACTAATATAAAAAAAGACCATATAATGGATTCTCACAGAAATATCCAACACCCTCCATGAATATTAATAGAACTGTTTTGAAGAATGTCAAGTGTAAGAAACAGGATTTATTTGCAAGGAATAAAAATGTTTAATTATTACCATTTTGTTAAAACAAATCACAATTGTGTAACTGTAAAATTCCATTTCCGTGTAGACCTGAAGCTCTAAAGACATATATAATAAGTATAGTTGATTCCTTACTTGATCTTTCAGGCCTCTGTATTTCTTTGGTCTTTTTGTTCACCATTCCACTTTCATGAAGTACTTTAAACCAGTCTCTCAACCTGTTGGCAACATCTCTAATTTTCTGATCATTGCACACTGTAAAAAAGCAACAGATGCTACTGAAATATTACAGAACACCAAACAACATTTACAAAAATGTGATTATGAACAAAATAACTATTCACACCAATTACTGAAGGTACATCTAACATCAGATTATTAATAAAGAAATAAAAAGTGAAATACGCATGAAGGCATTTAATATTCAGAATAAAACAAAATAATATAAAGTTAGTTGTATGACGCTGCAATTTTTGCATTTCTGTTCTACTTCAGTCACTGTGAATAGCAAGTGTTGACTGTCATTTAACTGGTAAGATAAAATATGCTACCACATTCATTACAATCATTTTGTTTGCTAAATAACAATAACAACCAACATGGGGAAATTTCCCCTTTTCCCCCACTGTACTGCAATCCCACAGTTGGTATATTTAGTTGGGGGGGGGTTGACATACTGCAGTGTGTTTTTACATTGAATGTTGGCCAAGTTCCTTCATTCTCTGTAAAAAAAAATGCGGTTATATGACGCTTTGGTTTATTCAAACATTGGTGATCTCGTCTCGGTATGGTAAGTTTCAATGAAGTGTAATTTCAGTCTACTAAAGTATATGCATTGCCAGTACTTCTTTTAAATGTATACAGTCCGTTTTTTTTTCCTTGTTTTAAAATGGAGTAGTATAGTCATGACAGAACTAATGAACTCTCACAACGTCATAATAACAGCTGCAACGTGTTATTAGTAGCTTGTATTATTAGTAGCTTGGAGTAACTCCACAGAAGGAGATAATGGCACGTGTTGTTTACAGGAAAAGACAAAATGTGTGGAAATGTATTAAGAGGCAGTACGTAAGCAAACACTTACTGTTGACAGGAACTAAATATAAGTTATATTTGAACACTGCTTTTAATTTAATTTGCTAATGGAATAGTCATTTTTTGACAGGTCCAACTATCACTTTTTTTTTGTTTCTTCCTGTAGCACTGTGGACTGTTAAGTCCTCTAAATACAGGATGTGATGGAAAAATAGAATAGAATGGCAAAAGTATGTTTATCATTACAAAAGATATATAAAGCAGAAGAAGTGTTGCTATCATTGATTGCTGTGTGCTTGTTTTTTTATTTCAATGGGAAAGGCCAGTCTTATTACTTTTATTACAAATAAAGATGTTGCCAGCTTTCCTCCTATCAAATAAAAGCATGTGTTGCCAGGGACTGAGCTGTACTCTAAGAATTACAGTGACAAAACTGTCAATTATTCTGAAAATGTTGTAAACTCTGTTAGCATATGTACCACCAATACTGTAGTGTTTTATTAGTCCTAAAGCAAACGTACTTAAAATATGTGCGGTGCCTCTTTTTTTTTAATCCATCCTACCTCATGTCAATTGTCTGGTATGAATGTTTCAGAAAAAAAAAACTTTAGATGAGGCTTTTAAAAATATAATTTTCATGTAAATGAATTCTGAGATGAGAAAAATGTATAACAGAATGATGAACTCGACCCTTTGTAATACATTGGTGTGGCAGCAAAACTGTTTCCTGGCACATACCACAACACACGTGTATTAAAACATTTTTCTGAACTTATGCATATTGTTAGTATGAGTTAAGCATTTTGGGGGGAACATTCAAAAAGATTTACATATTTATATTAATGTCCTTCACAGACAGCATAATTAAAATGTTTCCTCCTGGAAAGCATGTCCCTTTCTGCTTCTAATTCTGTTAATATTCTAGAAGTAACTCAATCAGACTAATATGATGATAGCCAGAGAAGTTCTGCTTGCATCTCAGTTGTAGCATATCAGTTGGGAAGAATCAACAATAAGTTCAGAGATAAGAAAATTGCAATTAAACTTATAGCAAATATTTTTATTTTTCAGCATTTGTTTTTCTTTTGGGAGGGGTAAAATCAATCTTAAATGAGTAAACATAGGTTCATAGATCAGTATTAAGCTAATTGCTCTTGCAGACCATTTTAAGCATAGCCAATGACTCCATGTGAGAATCAAACTCTGCACTTTGTGTCTGCAAGGTAAACACCTTAACCATTTTGCCATCCTCCCATCGTTGCAGCAGTTGGCAGTAGGAATAACTAGGAGTCAGGATAAACCAAGATTTAAACTTTTCCTTAGGTCCAGAGTAGTTTGGAATGTGCACTGTGACCTAGTTCTTTAAAGGTGAGGCAATGTAACATTACAAACTTTACTAGAATGTGCCACCATTAAATTATGGTACGGAAGAACAAAGGGGTAGGCACAGTAAACAAATGCCACATTTCATGTTGTAGTGATGTACAACAAATTATTTGCATGATTTGAGTTGTCGCTCATGTCATTCATGTATACTCCACTTTTAAATTGTTGAGACATTCATTCTGTCTCACAACTGTTGTTGGGAAGTTTTCTGTTCACACTGCTTCTTACTTTTTCTCCAGTTGTTCAGACTCGGTTCATTTTGCCTGTGTTCTTAAATTTTACTTGCTCTTTCCTGCATCATTCTCATTCCTAAGCCATAGCATTTTCCTCACTTCAAAGCTGTAGCACCTTCCTCAGCAGTTCGGTGGTTTATATGGTCCTCACAAGTGAAAGCTGCAGGAACAGAATGCTCCTTAGAGAAATTAACTACTGTTCCTCAACCATATATTTATTTTCATTTCCTGGAACACAAAGTTAAGTGAGTCAAATATATATATATATATATATATATATATAATATATATATATATATATATATATATATATATATATATATAATATATATTTATATTTATATTAGAAGTGGAAGTTTAAACTGCTATTTACCAAATGAAACTGTACATATAAGCAAGATGAGCTCACTTAAGCATCAGTTACAGAAGAACAAGACAACAGAACTATATATATGTGTATGTACATTTAGGTATATACATAGAAAGGGATTCTCTTTAGAAGCTCGAAATACTGAAATATCAAAATTCAGTATTTCGAGCCCATAAAGTAGAATCCTATAAAGAGCGAAACATCAGAAGGGCAAAATTCAAAACCTCGAATACCGGAGGTTTTGAATTAGCGCTTCTGGTGTTTCGCTTTGGTTATGGATTCAGGTAAGTGTGTATGTGTTAAGAATTTTGGGTAGGGGCTGTGGTGTGTGTTTTGTTGCTGTGATGTGTGTGTGTGAGGAGAATGTAGCTTGTGTGTTGGTGTTTTGCGTGTGCTTGTATGTAGTGCGACCTCGGAGTTAGAATATTTAAGTAGGGGGGTATGCATGGAGGCTTGCCCCCCTGCTTTTATGCAGTAGACAGCTTGTGTTTGTGTGTGGGGAGGAAGGTGTACATGTGTGTCTGTGTGTCTGTGTGTGTGTGTGTGTGTGTGTGTGTGTGTGTGTGTGTGTGTGTGTGTGTGTGTGTGTGTGTGTGCATGTTTGTGTGTGTGGAGTAGAAGCATTAATTCAAAATTTCCAGTGTGCGAAATTTTGAATTTCACACTTCTGAGTTTTCGTTGTTTTTAGGTTTTGACTTTATAGCCTTGAAATACTGAATTCTGTCATTTCAGTATTTTGAGGACATAAAATGAACACATAGAGAGATAGATTTTCATTTTTATCTATTTGCTTTTAGGTTCTCACCTCCACAAACCTCCTGAGTCTCTGTTATAATATCAGTTATTTTATCTGCTCTTTCCCTGTGGACACCATACCAGGTGATATATAAGCAACCGTTGGACAAACCAGTCACCAATCACATTGTGACTGGTTCATATGTCCTTGGTACTTGTCATAACCGAGTTACATGAGATAAGTGCAGATGAAACCCACAGGCCTACTGATACATGGGTATCTGCCAGTTTGTATTATATCTTGACATATTTTCCCATTAACTCTCTGGGCTTTAGCAGGTGTCAGTCATATTAAGAATAATTCAGGAATAACACAGGACTGCTAATCAAACTTAGGATGCTGATGGGTCATGTAGATACTCCACCCCTGCTCTACTGCATTGGAGTAATATCTCATATCACAGTAATTCAATGACTGAAAGTTTTCACGTAGTCTACCTGTCTTACTCCCTTTGGCAGTCTATTACCTTTCATAACATGTCTTGGTTTGTTCTGCTGTTATCCCATCTGCCACACTTAACCAGTTAAGGCAACTAGTCTGTAGACCTTTTTTCAACATTCACTCTATAATTATAAATAATTTAAGAATGAAGACAAATCTGTAAGGGAAATTAAATGTCAGTACATAATCTGTGAACAGAGGACAAGATGTAATACTACAGAATGCAGCATTTTAGTATACCTCCTTTTTGGAAAATGGTAAAATCCATAAATTACTTTGTATCAGACAGTACAATTAAATAACTAAGGTAAACAGTACTTATTTATAAGCTTCATGTATTGATAAGTGAGCTAAAGTGATTAACAGTGTTTTGTCTAAGGGAACCAATCAATTTTCCCCATCCTATCCAAGAATACAGGCTGATTTTCAACCTCCATCTATTAGTTAGTCAACTAGAAAAGACAGTATTCAACCAAATCCTAGAATACATAAATAAATACGGTTTCCTCTCTCACGTTCAATATATATTCAGACAATGTTTCAATACTCTGATAAAGCTGTATAGTGTTACCAAATTGATAGGTTTGCATAATGTTACCAACTTGATTCTGTCAGGCATGGAAAATGGCTTCTCAATGGATGTGAGTTTTATGGCCCACATAAAAGTGTTTGAGAAGTCTGATCACCTTCCAATAATTTTGGGTTCATATTTACCTAATAAACTGTATTTACCATGTTTTTTCATGTCAGATCTCAGTATTGGTCTATACTGATAAAGGAAATATCCAAGTATCACTCACAGGCCGATTTTTTATCACATAATCTTATAAAGATCTTCACAGATGACAGTAAACTTACATGCAGGGAACTGGTTACTGCTCCAATTTGGTTAAAGTTCTACTAACTATACATAAAGAAGTAAAACATGAGCTGTAGTTATGTCTAAAATAAACTAATTGTTAACAGTAACAGTTTGTTTAACCTTGGCTACTACTGAAAATTTAAAGGATATCTCTCTCCTGCCTGTGCTTGACCCTTTGCCTTGTCTGTGATCCAGACCTTTCAACATTGGTATTTCAGTGTCTGTTTTCAAATGTCAGTCACATTTAAATGTTATATTTAAAAATGCTGTGATGAGTTTCTTAAACTGTTTAAACTTTCCTATACATTGTGAAATCTCCTCACATTTGAAGCAACAAAATTCTGCAATTTAAATAATATGCTCCTATTTCTATATGACCTCTCTGTTATTACCCTAAACTCCTATTCCAAAATTACCTTGTGATAAATAATAAGCTTGGACAGTTTAGTTCTCTATCAAAATACACACAGCTCACTTTTTGTAATTAATAAAAGGCAGGTGACAACCAGCCATGATCAGGGCATTACTTATGTTTAATCTTGTCTTAAACAAGCTGTCTTCTCTGTCCATGAGACCTCAAATCAAAATATTTTATTATCTATCCAAGATCAAATAATCACTAACATTTTACAGACTTAACTTTGTTTTAATAGTGGGGAAAAGTCTTCTAATAAATAACTCCTGCTACAAGAAACCCTCTTCTCTTGATTGTTTAATTTATTACATTTTTGTTTTTAAACTTATCTGCATTAAGAACACGTATGAATGTCATTCTATATAAACAATGGTAGAAATAAGAATGTACTTGGCTTTAGTTGCACATAAATTACTTTGTATCAGACAATGCAATTAAATAACTAAGGTAAACAGTACTTATTTATAAGCTTCATGTATTGATAAGTGAGCTAAAGTGATTAACAGTGTTTTGTCTAAGGGAACCAATAAATTTTCCCCGTCCTATCCAAGAATACAGGCTGATTTTCAACCTCCATCTATTAGTTAATCAACTAGAAAAGACAGTATTCAACTATAGGGGGATCGTAGGTTTGTCCCGGGGATTACTTCTGTGTCACTATTAGAAAGAGGCACAGCAAACTAAACCTTAAAAAGGGCACAGTATACTCAAATCAAGGGGTGGCGTAAGCCAAACAAAATCGGGCTAGGCTTATAATTGCCCCAGGGCAGATAGCCTAGTATGAACCTATGAACCTAAGATTGGGATAAAATGTGCAAGGCATTGGACTGCTACTTACTATGAAGGTGTCTTACATACATACTCTGTAAATACTCTGAAAGGTCATATATTTCCCTAGTGGTACAACACATGTGATCTCATTACAGTGGTAATATCATTCCTTGTAAACACTATGAATTATTATCTGTCTCTATTTGCTATCTGTTGGCTCTTAGTGGACTTCATACCATTTTACTTACTGTCTCACGACTGTATTGCTATCAGTGTTGGCAACAGGCCACTTTCTGCATTGTTGCTAATGTTTCAATTTCCTGTATGTTTACTTGTCGTCTCATTTCTGTCCTGCTGTTAATGTATTAGATTACTTGCATGTATCCAAAATTTGACCCAGGTAATAAATGGAAAAGGGTCACCAGACCAGCTCATCTACCCAGTGAAAAATATTGAAATAGTTTTATATATATATATATATATATATATATATACATAAATATGCTTTTATTGTCATGGCTATTTAATCTGATAAGAACAGGCTTCTACAATTATTCCTGCAACGAGGGCTGGTCAGAGTGGAAGCTACAGTTAAACTGCAGCACCCAGTGAAATATATACAAGACAATAACTATAAGATATGTTGGTGTATGCATGATGAAAAATAATCAAGAAAATGTCAAAAACACATATAAAAGCAGTAAAGGACTAAATAATGTCAAAAGCTTGTGTCCAAGCTGTATTTGATTAAAATTGGGGTTTACTTTTGTCTATTGATGTTTCAAAAGTTTCACTACAGATGATCCTGGGTGAATTTAGAAGGTCATACTGGACAATTTCATGAAAAAAGTATGTTAGAAGGACAATAGAACTGATGAAAAATTGAATAACCTTTCAAATTCCATTTTGATCCTGCAACAGCAAAACAAAATGATGTGGGGAAAAATTTGGTAGTTTAAAGGCAGAGTTAGAAATGTTCAAATATAAGTAAAGTGATCAAGAGGCAGATCTTGGAGAAAAACAAAAACTATTTATGCGATTAGTATCCTGAGAGAAATGACTGTGTCATTAATGATGGTTAAGTTGGAAGTATGTCCTGGTGTGCAAGCAAATCATATCAAAATTGAGAGTGCACTGGTTATTTGGGTGATATGGTCTGAGAGACAAGTAGGGTTAGGAGTGGGAGCCAGGCAAACCTGACACTTTTAATGAAATTTGAAAAGTTTTTCTTAACAGATAAAAAAAAATTGTTGGTTCAGAAAATTATGTTTCAGTTTAGACACTTCAAAAGCAAGCCTAATTTTCTGCAGCTATACATGAATGCAGAATATATGTTATATCCATCTTTTTTTCATCTTCTTTCTGCTAGGTAAGAAAACTTTTACTGCTGCACATGAAGCCTTGAACTGTGACAGGCACACTGAAGTCAAGCATAGGAATTAGTAAACTATACATGAGCCTGAAAGAAGTTAGTGATGATTCAGTAATACAGAATAAAGGAGGCTAGGCTGATGAAGATGTGGAGAAAGAAGAAGACAGAAAAAAAAACCCAGAGATCTTAGACTGAGCAAAATCAGCTTCTTAGCTTTAAATGCAGAATGTAGCAAAAGCTGATAATTACTTCTGCAGCAGGAACAGAGATACTCTAGTCAAAGGCTTTTGTTTATTGTACTTGCATGATACAACTAAGTTGCAAAAAATACTTATTACAAGGATTTTCAGCAATTCATATTATGAGGTCACATATGTGTGACACGTATTAAACTCATGAGTCTCAAAGGTCAATTGCTGAAAAGTATCCAAGAAAACGTGACACTGAGCGATGTGGAAGAGAGGATACAAGAAAGAAGAATAAGGTTGTGCACAGAATACAGCTTTGTGCATGTGATCAATAAACTGTATAAATATGGAATCATTTGTAATGGGCCGTAAATCTCCGAGGTCATTTAACAAGTTACCTTTGATTTGCTACAATAGATTAAGTAAAATGCAGAAAAGCATGTATGAATATATAGGATGCAAAACGGATAATGTTGTCTTGTAGAGAAGGAGAATAAATAAGAGTTTAAACTGAAATCATACACTATCAGGACGTTGTGAATGAAAGGGAAAATTACACTGTAGCCACGAATAAGACCCTGCCACATTTACTGCCAAATGCAAACTGAGTTTCTATTAAGCAGATGGGGCAATAAACGAGATAAAGTCAAAGGGTGAGCCAATGCAAAATGTTAGCCAAAATGTCACATTCCATATGCCTAAATGTTTTATGCTCTTAGCATCAAGATATAATAATGGAACTGCAGAAATAAGAAAGGGCTGCACCCACAGTACAGTTGATTAAGAAAGAAAAAATAGAGAATAACTCCTTCTACAGAGACTTCAAAGTGACCAGTAATCCACAACCAAGGGCTATGAAGTATCAATTGGCAAGAACTACTACTTCTGCATGCCCGACTTTATGGGCAATGCTCTTAAAATCTAGCCTGGGACAGGCATACTTCAAAATGACTTATTAACTTAATATATTAACTTTTAAAATAATTTTTAAGTTGTTCCATTAGATGTAGCTGATTTTTAGAGCAGCATTTCTACCTGCAATTTGGTAACAGGTATCTGATTCTGCACAAAACCATCTAGGTGATATCGTACTGACATGGAAGAACTACAAAGAATACTTCGTCCGCCGATTCCTAGATAGGGTACTATTGGCATGTAATAGAAAAGAATGAACCATGTAGGATACAGGATTAGAAGAAAGGTATGACAAACATACCCAGGCCTCAGAAAGTATTGCAAATGATGTCATACCTAGCATTAATAATCTACTACACAAAGTTTTTGCTGAACCTGTTAGTCTTATTAAATCTAAAGAACTGTAAACCTACCTTCAAACAAAATAAATCATCATTGTGGATGAAGGCCTTACACAGTCTCTTCTATCCTTGCTTACTACACCGGTGAGAGATGCTTTACCTTATAGGTCTTGTACTGTACTATCAAACAAACTCAACAGTGGTACTATGACATCCACTGCAGTGCCTCTAGGTTACTGAACAAAGCTAATATGACCAGCTGCAAAGGGGCCTGTGGAGTAAAAGTCCAGCTGATACCAAGAGATTTGTCTTGTTCAGAGATCATTGGGTGCCATTAGCCATATTAAGCCAAAAAAGCAGACTCCATAATGGCTGCCATCTAGCTACATTGCTGTCTCTTACATCATGTGCATGACACTTCATGTAAAGGAACAAAACAACACAGAAATGATCATGCAATGTTATGACTGTCATGTGAGGAACCTAAGGAATTGATAACAATGGATTCCACAGGTATGTAATACTCCTTCTTTGTTGCTTAGATACACATGAAAAATTCTATTCAGAGAGAAGCTAGAAATGGTCCAGTTTTGCAATATGAATATGGATAGATGCAAAGGATGGCATTCCTGTGAAAGCATGTTAATGTTATCTTAACAGAACCTTGATTTGCAGTTCCAGTGTAATAATTCCAGCTGGATGGATTCAAAACTACTGGATATGGTGCATGAGGGGACCCCGGGGACTGCAGAAATGGAGCCACCCTGCTGCAGGGGTCATATGCTGTACCTGTATCAATGAGGAAAATTAAAGTGTAGTCAGAAACTGGACTAATGTCAAACAGTATAAGATGTTCCACCACCAGCACCAAGGTATTCTGGGGGATGACCATTTGTAACATGGCAGTGCAGTCATATTTTCTTTTATTTATTTATTCTGTCAGGTAAGCACATTTGGGACCATTTGTGGGATTATTTAGCTTTACAAGTATAGAATAACAAAGAAAATGATAAGAACTGCTGTGCAATATACACTGAAAACAATTATATATATATATATATATATATATATATATATATATATATATATATATATATATATATATATATACATATATATATGTACACTATTGTTATGGAGTAGAGGGATACAGCCCTAACTACAGCAGAGGTAAGTTAAGATTAATTAGTGCCTCAGAGACCTGGCAAGGAGAGATGGGCACCATCCAAGAGGTGAGGCCATGTATTTATGCCTTCCCTGCAGGGAGGTGTGGTACAGAGAAGGGAGTAACCCTCAGATGTAAAACAGGTGAATGCAGAGGATGAGTCGGAACCAAGGAGGGGGTAGGTCATAAATGAAAAAAATCCCCCAGTGGAAGTAGTCAAGGACACAATCCCTTAGGTTGCCTTTAGGTTCCATGCCACTCCCACCCTAGAATAGAGAGAGTCTGGGAGCTGTAGGAGAGGCTGGTCGACCCAGTAATGGATAGAGGACATTGAGGTAATTCAGAAAGTATGAAGACAAATAACACCCCATATAATTCCTACCCTGATTCAGGATATTCTTCATTCTAAAGTAATTCATACAAAGTCAACAACATAAAAGACTGGACAATAACAGTCTTAAGAACAATTTTTGCGAAAAAAAATGTGTTGCTTGATAAAATTGTTAGTGTGTTGATTGTATAAGAACTAGAAATATTCAACAACTAAAATGGTATTAAACATTTTATGTGTGGACCTCAATACCATACAACAAATGGAATGGTTGAAATATTTCTATATATGCTTAGAAAAGAAAGGAAAGACATGAGCCTGAATTGCCTACCTACGTAACTTAGCTTTCTTTTTGCTTATTGCAAGATATATACATAACCACCAATACAACAGATGCAAGGACAAATCTAAACTGAAAGTATTGTTGTACACTATTGTGTAATACACATTTTTTGTGCACAATCCATTTTGAAGAAATAAATGGAATGCTGAATGCTTAATATAATAAAATCTGTGGAAGAAAAACATTTGTTCTGAAAAAATAATAACCCCATCAACATACTATGTATATCTCAGACTGCCCCTCTCTCTCTCTCTCTCTGTATATATATATATATATATATATATATATATATATATATATATATATATATATATATATATATATATATATATATATATACACACACATATATATATATATATATATATATATATATATATATATATATATATATATATATAAACACACACACACACACACACATATATATATATATATATATATATATATATATATATATATATATACACACACACATACATACACACACACACACACTATTATGCAACAGGCCTACTCTGAAAATAACACAAATACAGTAGTAAGAACAGCTGAATCCTCATACTGCACTCCCAAACAATAACTAATTGTATGTAACCTAAAAGTTTTTCCACCAAGGAGTAGGAAATGTTACCTGAACAATCACAAAGCAATTCAACCTCCTCAACAATTTGAAAGGAAGGCAAAATGCAAAGCATCCACCCTCCTTTTTAATGCAGGCATGTCCCAAGCTATGAATGATGACTTTTTAGCTATTATTTCTGGTCTAACTCCTCTTCCCCCTTACCTCACAGGGACACACTGTATAACACATCTGAACTATCTGAAAGCTCTTCTAAAATCCTTAGTCACTCTGCTAATCATCACCTAGTATTCCATCACACCCAATGACACTGCAGGTTTCAGCAAATACTTTGTATATTTTTTCACCCTCCTCTTTGCCTTCAGTGACAGAACAGCAGCATATCTGACTTTTTTTCCCAGTAACTTAAATATAGCATATTGACTAACAGTCCTACTAATTCTAGAAAATGGCAAGCCATAGCTAAAAACAAGTTAATCATCAAAATACTGTATACACTCTACCGTCTTACTCAAGTGAACTTGAATAATTCCACTTTCCTTCAAAAGGGTCTAAAACAAATCTAAGCTCATCAGACTTGCACATACACAACCCCAACTATGCACTCTTTATTCCACTACAAAGTCACTTCCTATTGCAAAATGCCCAAGTAACCATTTCCCCACCCTTAGTTATATACTACTTTTTCATGACTTGTGCCCACGTCTAAAAAAATCCCAAAAATATAATTTCATAATTATCCTCCTGGGTCACAATATTCACTGATTTCTCCTTAATAAAAAAAAATTGCAATTTCCACAACTGAAATTAATTAGATACACATTATGCCGCTTTCAAGAAGCTTTACAGAAGCACATTTCCGAGTCATTTTGCAACCATGATTTTCTTTTCCTCAGTAATCTCTCCTAATAATAATCTTCACCCTGCACTTTACTGTTTTTGAAACTTGTCAACAAACTAAAATTTAATTCAAATCTTTTTAAACCTCTTACAGAAACACATTTAATTTATTGTCTCTTTTTTTGTATTGTTCGCAAAGATGTTATTTTAATTTTGTATTTACACCACAAATAATGTTGTTCCTTTGAATTTAATATCTGTAATATACCATTATGTGCTTTGAATTTAATGTCTGTAATATATCATTATTGCCTTTGGTCTGGTTCAACGATGAATATCATTGAATGACAACACCAATTACTAAGCATATGTACATAAATAAATAAACAAACAGACTAATACATCTTTATGTACACATTTCTATTTCTATAGTGTGTGTGTGTGTGTGTGTGTGTGTGTGTGTGTGTGTGTGTGTGTGTGTGTGTGTGTGTATGCATATAGTCCAACTGGGAGGGCCTTTGCATTTTCTGAGATAGCAAGCAAAGAATAACTGTACATCAGGTCTGACACCCCCAGATTTATTAAGCCAACTACAGTGTAATATCATGTTGTGTAAATGCACAGCAGTTTAAAACATGGCAGGTTTAATATGAGGAGAAATAGCAAAATGACTACATCTAGGAAGAAAGTACACAACTTGGTGATGTAGGAAGAAGATGTTTTCAATAAAACAGAAGAAGAGATGTGGGCAGACATATTACTTAAACTAAAATTAAGAAATCAAGCAGGTGGTGATTGTTGATATACCAAGATGCACAGGATGAAATCACCAGGAGAAAAAGGATGAAATTATTACCCCTCTTCTGGGACAGTTTAAATCATAAGAAAGCATGAAGATTGCTATATATGGTTATGTAGAGTTAACAGTATAATAACTTACGATACAAGAACTTTAGAAGATGGCCATAGGAATGGCATATGGCCTACACCCTGAACAGCACAAAGAGATAGCATTTATATATGAAGTCGAAGAAAAGAGCCAGAGTGGTAACACTGTAGACCTCAGTTTTCCAAGGGAGCCTGCAGAATCTAATGTTAATCCTGTGTTATCTTTAAAAAAAAAAAAAAATACACACAGCACAACGGTGCACAGTTTTAGGGTACAAAAGTCAGTGACTCAAAGAAAAAATGAGAAAGTGTTAGCTCATAAAATGGAGAAGATGGTTAGAACAGTCTTTCTGAAGATCTGGTAGAAGCAGAAACAGTGACAGACTTCAGTAATTGAAGAAAAAAGTTTTGAATCAATCACCCTTTAAAGGACTAAAGTGAGGGGATAAACTGTCAGATAATTTAGATCTGCTACTTATTTGATAAATAATAGGAAAAGCATGTGGGTAGCGTATCCCTTATGTGTTGCAAATATATGTTTCTAAGAAACAAAGTTCCCACAAAGTGAAAAATAGTAATGAACAGCAATGGCAGGCGAAAGATAATCATTAGCTTATAAAAATGCCTGTGACTTTCCCTTAGTAAATGAGACCATAACTCATCACCTGGATGAAAGAATGAAGCGCTGAAAGAACAGTGGGAGTAGTAAAAGTACTACATGCTCTCCGGTTAACTACTGAAACTGAAGACCAAAGATTATTCCTGTTTAAGTAGTGCCAAAGGGTTAAAGGGTCCCTGGTAAGGAGAAAGAGGTAACAAGACTATACGATTAATGTCGCTCGTGCAACAATGAGAAGGTAAACAGCTAAAGGTTCTTATCCAGATGTGGAGGAAGGAAATAGATGAACAGAAACATTCTGTGGTCAAGCTCAAAAGTCCTCTGAAGCATTTATAATGCTAGCACTGTGCTTTGTGTAACTAACAATTTGGCTATTAAAACCAAAGTTAAATTTACTGGGAGACATCTGTCTGAGTCACAATTTTTCACTCACTAAGTAAAAAGGCTACCAAGGGCAGAATGGAATGCTGGTACATATGGCAGCACCTTAATTTCTTCCTATCTTGCTCACAGAACACTGAAATAGCACTAAAAATGAACAGTAACAGCCCCAAGACAAGCTAAAGGTACCTCACCACATAAAGTTTAACTTGAAAAATATGCAGTTTACTAACCTTGGAGCCAGATCCAATTTATGTTTATGTGTGGCAAACATTTCCTGTTCCTGCCTTTTAATCCTTCCATAAATAAGTTATACATATAATGTACAGCATGAGTGCCTGGAGGTGCAAGGCTTTGCCTGTGAACTTAACATATATCATGTGTTGACTATGTATTGGATCTTTGTGCCACACAACCTATCACACACTGCATAACTGACCGTAATTCTTGACAACCGTAAATTTATTTTGCCTTACTCAATGCTAGGCCTATATTTACTGGCAACCAATGAATGAAACTTTTATTAGGCATTTAACATAAGCAATATTCCAAGTAAATTTAGGTACATTGATTAATGAAATGTCAAACATTGCCTGTGGACAAATAAAGTACTGGTCAGTCATTCTCCTATAATAAAAATTACTTAAGAAATCTACCACTTCTGATTTCATATGGACACTTTTCTAAACTATACTCAAAATACCAAGCTACGTTGTATAACTTTTAAGTAAAAATAAACAAGTAATTAATTCCAAAACCAGGTAGGCATATTTATTGTAACATTAAAAAAAGAAAATTCAAATAGCAAAATCTAACATAAAGCAATTTAAACTTGTCAGCTCTAACTTTTAAGATTGAAAGATTTCCTACTTTAATTGTTCTACATACCTACACAGCTCAAAAGCATTTCTGTACTGCTGAACAATCTCCAATAATAGGGTTCCTTCAGCTTTTTTTTTTAACTCTATTTATGAAACAAAATTCTTCTTCTGCACTGCACATCCTTTTATATGTCTGCTTAGAATAAATCTAGTGAGGGAAATATTTGCTCAGATGTCATAATCTAGAACATGACTATTATTCAGTTCTTGATTTCAAAAAAATATTTTGGTACCTATTTGGTAGTATTGTCATATCACCTTACTGCTCTAAAGGCATTTTCTAGTTTGAACTGCGTGTTTTATTATCTTTCTAATGCATTACCTTATCTATTCATTTATGATGGCACAGGACATTTCTAGAAGTTACACAAACAAAGATTTATAAAGTCTCTGAAACAAGGAAACAAAACATAACATATACAGTTGCACAACATCTGGTTATAACATACACTTAAAAGATTTGGAAAGCAAATATACATTATATAAATAACTGTGGACAAGAAAACTTTTGAGGTAGCAGAACAGAACAGGGGAAAACATATTGGACCTGATCATCACCAACATGGGGACTCTATGCTCCAGACCAGAAGTGTATCCCTCACTGGTAAGATCAGACCATAAACTAATCTCACTAGATAGTCACATCCCGACCCCAGCCCCTGCCCAGAAAACCACAGTGAAAAACTTCTCTAAAGCAAATTTCACACACTCTTCAAAACCGAGGTGGAATCCTTCAAAGCCCCCGGGCCTGTGGAAAATATGTCCCAGACCGCAGAATCCTTTATAATCGCATTCTATGAACACCTTCAGGAATGCATGGATCATGCAATCACAAATAAAACCAAGACCCAATCCTCCAAGGTTAGGCGTCCTGTCTGGTGGACCCCAGCCATAAACAAACTATACAATAGAAGGAGGAAGCTACTACATGATACAGCAAAATCCCAAAAAGGGAAAGCATCTCTGATCAGTATTAGCAAAAAACTACGGGCACTCATAAAATCATCTAAGGTCAGCTTCGGGAGAAAAATTGCACAGGACACTAAGGATAATCACAAGGCTTTCTTTAGTTATGTTAGGAACCTGGGTGGGAATTCCCAGATATGCTCAGAATTAGTCTAAAATGACAAAAAATACACCGAACCCACAGACATTGCCAACATCCTAGCTGACAGGTTCAACGCAAACTTCTCCCCCCCTTCCCCACCAAAAGGGCAAATATCTATTCTAGCAGAGTGCTGCCCCCCTGACATCTCAGATGCTCAGGTAAGAGCCACCCTCTCCAAAGCAAAAAACACAGCATCAGTGGGACCAGACGGTGTCCCGGGCTGCGTCCTACATGAACTCCAAGAAGAACTAAACCCAAACATAAAACTACTGTTCAATCTCAGCCTTACTACAGGATATGTACCCAAAAAGTGGTGTACAGCAACAGTGGTCCCTCTCCACAAAGGTGGTGCCTCAACAGATCCTGGAAACTATCGCCCCATAAGCCTGACTAGCTTGGTCTGCAAAGCTATGGAAAAGATCATCATGGACTTCATATGCCTCTTAAACCTGGTCGATTTCTTTGAAACAGTCACCAAGGCCATTGACGAGGGGAAGGTGGTCCACACAGCCTACCTGGACCTTGCAAAAGCCTTCGATACAATACCCCACTTGGGCATTATAGATAAGCTCACCAGCTTAAATATAAACCCCTATGTCACTAGATGGGCTGCAAACTGGCTCAAGGACAGAACCCACATGGTTAGAATTGCTAGAGCCATGTCAGACTCCAATCCAGTTACAAGTGGCGTCCCACAAGGCTCAGTTCTGGGACCTCTCTTGTTCAGTATATATTTCTCGGAGGTACAGGCTAACACGGAAGGACTGTGGCTGACCAAGTTCGCAGATGACTGCAGACTGGGCGCCATAATCGACTCTCCAGCCGACACAAGCATCCTACAAAAGGGCCTCACAGAAACAGACAACTGGTGCCAGAGCCATGGCCTCAAGCTAAACGCCAAAAAGTGTATAGTCATCCCCTTTGGCAAAAACAAAGTGCCCACAAATTACCACATAGGTGGTAATCCATTAAGTACGGAAGAAGTAATTAGGGACCTGGGTTCCCAAGTTGATAGCAATCTCTCTTTGACAACCATGTGGCCAAAGTGGTTAGAAAAACATTTTATATAGCCCACCTAATCATGAAGGGATTCACATCTAGATCAGGGAGGTCATCATGCCTCTTTACTCATCCCTCATCAGGCCCATAATTGAGTACAATGTCCCTTTTGGGATGTACCTTACCAGACACCTGCAGCAATTGGAAAGACCCCAAAAGTACCTCACCAAGAGGATCAAAGGGCTCAAACAGATGCCATATGCTGCCCGGTTAAAGAAACTCCAGCTCTACTCAGTGGCATACCGCCTGCTCAGAGGCGATCTGTGCCTGACGTATAAAGCCATGTCCAACCCAGAATTAATGAACATGCTGCACCTCAGAAAATCCAAATCCCATTGAGCTACGCGCTCAAGAGACTTGAACCTCAGCACTGAAATAAATAGGACATGCTGGAGGGACAGATTCATAACCCAGAGGCTCCCTTCACTCTGGAATAAAATCCCAGTCCAGGTTAGGCAGAGTCCCTCATTGACTCTCTTCAAGAGGAATCTTGATAAGTGGATGGGAGATTGTAGGTTTACCCCGGGTATCACTTCTGTGTCACTGTTAGACAGAGGCAGAGTATACTAACCTCGAAAAAGGGCATAGCAAAATTCATTTAAAATGGGTGGCGAAAGCCAAACACATTCCGGCTAGGCTTATAAATGCCCTAGGGCAGATAGCCTAGTATGAACCTATGAACCTATAATAAAACAAACTACACAAAGTACTGTGTGTGTCTATACATAGTCAGACACACAGACACACACACACACACACACAGACACACAGACACACACACACACACACACACACACACACACACACACACACACACACACACAGATGCACACACGCACACACACACACACACACACACACACACACACACACACACACACACACACACACACTTGTAATAGATGGCAGTTTAACTCAATCACTATCAAAAATTGAGATTGAAAGTCCTGCAGAGAAGCATATCTGTATCTAAACTTGGAGCTATCCATTTTACCAAAATGAACTCTGTTTCAGTTAGTGAAGTTACTGAATTTAATGTGGTTGTGCATCCATGGAGTTAGCATAAATCACCCACTTTGGGTGCAGGGAGATATAGCTTCTCTGTAAAACTAGTTGGTTAACTTTTTGTTGTAGTTTTTTGTATGATTTTCATACTTAAGTCTTCTATTTTTTTACATAGCTTTATTAAGTGGATTTTCAGCAAAATCATAGTACGTGAACAAAATTATTGCACTGTTTATAAATGTAAGAATATCTGAATCCAACAAACACACACACACACACACACACACACACACACACACACACACACACACACACACACACACACACACACACACACACACAGACACGTACACAGATATTAATAAACAAAGTAAGGTGCTTTATTTTACTTTTAAAAGGGGGATTGGTTGTTGTGGCATGAATCCTCTGTGTATGGTTTTTCAATGTTATTTAAAAATCTGAAATTAGTGATACTGTAATAAGATTCACTACATTTAATTATGTGTCATTCAGTCAAAAACAGAATAAACAAAACTAACATGCCTAAATTGTAAGTGGGCTGCAGTCTCAAAACAGTGACATTCCCAGAACACTAAACACGACCAAAGAAACCGTAAAAGCTTATGATGAAAGAGTGGTGAGTAATGCTGTGAGAAACTGACACAATTCCACATTTGCTTTTATCTTCTGAAGATGCCACATAACAACTGGGCCATTTTCTTTATTTATTATTTGTCCTGGTCTCCTTAAATAAATACACCACACCAAATGATGTTTGACGACCTTTATTAAACTTCCATAAACATAACTTTGTTAACCAATATTTATTTATTACAACTGAAACACAGTATAGCTGATTAAAATCACAGCATAAGCATTCATGTAATGTTAATCAGGTCAGCATGACCTCACTCATCCTGACCCAGTAAGCAGCGTCCATACCTCCGCTCACTTATCTTACTTATGAAGCAGCGTCCCATCACTCACTTCATATTACCACTTATTGAATTAATCAAACCAATCAATAAGCAGTGTCCTTACCTCCGCTCGCTTATTTTTGTATATCAAGCAGCCTCCAACAGTTCACTTTTCTTTCCCAAATCAGTGAAATAAACATCCAACACCAGAGGGGGAACAGAAGAGGGCAAGCCTGTTCCTCTTCTCTGCCCACCAGCCTGACCAGGCTGTTACCCCTCCTTCATACCAAACTTTTTAACAAACATAAAGCTCGAAGCCAAAACATCATTTAATGTACACCAATCTCAATGCTCCAAACTGAAACCCTGTCATCAATATCCCAAAGCTGTATTAAAGAAAAACCCAAAGCAACCAATTGCATAAGCAACTGGAATTAAAACTAATGATCCCATTCTAATGCCAGATAACACTACCCTTGAAAAACATCTGTACTCATACCCCGGTCATTAACTGCCAAATCCACCACCAGCACTGTAAAGCACAAAGCCATCCAACAAATGGAAACCAATCTTACAAAGCAAAACATCCGATAGCCAAAACAGCATTCATTGACCCACACCCACCCTCATAAAGGACTTAAAAAAAACCAAAATGAAACACCCCAAAAAAGGTAAATCAGCACGCCAAACTTATTAGGCCAAATTTGAGCATTCCGGGGAAATCTATAAAATGTGTTACTTGATTCTTCATTGACTTAGTACCTGAAAACGCACCTATAAACCCAGCGCTAAAGTACTCTGACTACCTCTCCTACCTGAAAGGTGAACCCTGCCATGATACTGTGGTCATGATTACTATGCTAACTGCTGTGAAATCCCTTAAACCTCTACATGATCCCTATATGACCTTAAACACACAAAGAACACCTACACACACCCCTAACTCTGCCAAAGCCAATATCAAACTATGCTTAGCTTGGTGGTGTGTAAGAAACTGATACATATAAGAAGCCGACCCACCCCCTTCCACTTAAAGGAAGACACCCCCAAAAACCCACTCAGGTGTCAGCAGTGGAGCAAAATGCTGTTCCCACCCTAACTTCATTACCCCTATCCAGAAACTCACCCCCTACATCACACCAAGGCTCTTTGACACTCACAAACCTATCTAGCCATCCAGTTCATTGACCGCAACCTCACATTGTAGTCCCTACCCTCGAAGAAACTGAAACTCACTGCTAATCAAAAGATGTTACCAAAGACGGAAACCTCATATATCATCTTTCCCTAAACCTCACTCCAACCTATATAGATATAGATAACCACAGCTATACCCTTAAACATAACTGGCAAATCCTTACCAGCAGGAGCACTTGATATGACCTCTCTACCCTCTGCATGATTACAAATACTTGGCCAAATTACCCACCTAATACCTCCTTCAGCAGTAAGAAATTATACCCATCCCTTGTGATGAATGGTATGCTCCCATGGTAATACTCCTAAGATCAAATAAAATCAAATAAATTACCTTGTAGCTGCAGGGGAAAAAACACAAGCACACAAACAACAACTCCAGACACAGCTGCATGCTGGAAAACTGTGACCTCATTGCATACTGCTCCAGTGGCCGACACATTTGCTGCAGCCTCCTGTCTCGCCCATCAAGTCTATACCCTCTGGTTGCCAGGTGCTGTAACTCTGCACTTCTTCTATCTGTAAAATAAAAGACAACTGTAAGTCCCTACTAATTCCCTTTCCCTCAACAGCAACAAAGTCCTGGACAAATCACTGTATTAATTTACCTCCCCTACTGAATGTAGAGCCTATTGTAACTGTCCTATGACCTTCCAATTTGAAGTTGTTAGTAAGCCCTTAATATGTATTTCACCTTTTGCCCATTAACTCTACATTACAAGGGATAGTGCTTTCATTTCAGAGACTGAAATGGTTAAAACCCATGTCTACACTCTGCTGCCTATCAGTTACTTTCTGAAATTAACCCTCATAATTTCCTAATGAATTGCCCAAAACCAAAATATTAAGAGAAATGTACAGAAAACATGGGGCAGAAGACATTCAAAAGGATATGCTGGCCCCACCACTCCCCCTGTGCGACTGCTCCAGAAAAGGCATGCCCTGGCCAAAACCAACCTGCAGGAAAAACATGAATGTTCTGTGGGAGAGTAAGTCTGCCAATCAGGTGTTTACCCTCATTTCTGGCAGGATTCACAATCTGAACCTTCTGCAAAAATCTGGAAAATGGAGCACGCCCAACTCAATTACCAACACAATGACCACCTGCTTACAGAGCCAAGGTCCATCATGCCATGGATACTTGGCAAGCATTCATCTTCCCAACCACACATGGCTTCAGCTACTGCCTCATTTGAGTCTCAGACTTCATTTCCTTGAAAGAAACTGCATCCCTTCCTAAAATATAATTCTAAAACCTTTATAACTGTATAAGAGCAATGTTTAAAATATGTCACGATTCTACGGAGTTTGACCCCCGTCAGATGTGTGCAGTAATTGTATGATTAAATTTCAGGCCTTTGAACCCCCCCCCCCCATTATGTCTGGCTTCATTCAAATGTATTGCATTAAGAGGTATAAGCTCAACGTGTCTGTCATTATTTAAAAACATCAAGCCTCCATGATTTAGCAACGATAAGCCCAAAACCACAATTTTATGAGAAACAAACCAAAACATGAGGCAAAATCTGGACATTCTGTGAAAATCTGCACCGGTGGGATGTATAATTACATATGTAACTGGCAAGTAATAAACTACCCTCTATTCCACATACTGACAAAAGGCGAAGATTATTTGCATGCATAGAGAATTCTTATTACAAAGTGTATGTATTTATGTGTTTGTTGTCACAGCAAATGACATTGTCACCCTCTCCTCCCAGTCCCTCCCTACTCGTATCTCGTATTACTGTTTTTTTTTGAATACATATATAATGAACACCCCTGTCCTATGTTATGTATACATTTTGTACTAATTCTGTATTTGTGTGTGTATTACCATATTAATGTATATATTTCTGTATTAAAACCTTTTATTTCTGTTGTATTGTTTATATATATTCTCTCCCCGGATCTCCACTGAAAATGGGTTTCAAGCCCAGTGGATTTTCCTGGTCAACAAATGTCAATAAATAAATAGCCATTGGCCTGGATTTCCCAAATATTCCCCCCACCCCCTTAACAGTCCACACCACAAAGCACATTTATTTATTTTATAATTTTATTTTACATTTGTTGACCGGGAAAATCCGACTGGATGCTTGCCCATTTTCAGCAGAGGCCCGGGGAGAAAAGCTTCACAGTAAAATTCGGATAATCATTACAAGCAATACAGAGGCAGTCACATTCATAGAGATTAACAGACTTAACATAGCTAAGTAACATATTATTCATGCTTAGTTCAAGTTAACATATCAGGTACGAAGGTTGACATAGATCAGTTTAAGGCAAAGTAAGATTCAAGTTTAACAGTCTTGGATAGGATGCACTCAAGTATTCAGTTTAAGATTTAGTTATTCCATACTAGTGAAGTAGAGTAGAACAGAATAGTAGGTAGGTAGAGGGGACGGAATTGTAACTGGGTATTAGGTAGTGGGAATAAGTAGTAGGGGAGCAATAGGGAGGGTTGAAAGGATGTTTGGATACATATGAGAGGCAGGAAAAAGAGGTGTTAGTTCGAGTAGTTGATGTAGGGGTATAGAGTGTAAGGTGAAGTGGGGGGATTAAGCCACATGGTGAGCATGTGCAGATCCATGAGTGCTTGAGGTGTTCCTTCAAGAGTTTTTTAAGTGTGTCCTTTGAGACAGCTGAGGTAACAGACGTGGGTAGGGAGTTCCAGATTTTGACAATGTAGTTGGGGAAGAGGGAACCTCCTGCTGTGTTGTTGGTTTTTGTAATCTTACTTAGTCTTCTGTTGCTAGAGTGAAGTTGTCTGGTATTAGCTTGGGTACTAGCACATTAGCCAGTAATGGAGTTTTGTCTGGGAATAATAGGAGGTTGTGGGCAAAGGATAGCTGATAATAGTTCAGGAGATTAGGGAATTAAACCCAGTCAAGTTGCTTTCTGGATAGGCAGTGGTGGGCACAACAGGGGGCACCTGTTGCAAATTTTGCAATTTGATTATAGCAAGTGTTGAGTTTGCCAATTTTGGTTTTGGGCAGGTTGTTGAATATGGATGAGGAATAGAATAGTGTTGAGAGAAGGTGAGTCTGAGCAATTGTTATCCTAGCAGTTTGTGTTAGGAAGGGTTTATTTTTATATAGACTGTTCAGTTTTTTTGTGAATATTTTTAATGGTTTGGTTAATATGATGATCAAATTTGAGGTTATTATCGATGGTAACTCCTTGCAATTTGGTGTGAGTGCCAGGGGAGATGATGGTTCCATCTCTGGAGACTACGTTAAATGGAATGTGTGTGATGGTAATTTTGGTGGGTGAGAACAGTAATAGGTTTAGAATTAGGTGTTTGCTAATAAACCAGAAGTGTCTGAGGGCCATTGGCTGAACATACAAGTGTAGAGTCATCAGCATATTGTATAACTGTTGTATTTTGAGAAATAGTGTGAAGATTGTTTGTGAATATGTTGAATAGGAGGGGACCTAAAATGGATCCCTGTGGTGATGGGAAGCAGTGAGGATAAGTTATTGTCCCACTGCACTGCTTGTTGTCTCCCATGTATGTAGTACTGAAACCATGCTAGGGTTTGGTTACTTAGGCTGAGATCAGCAAGGGTATTTAATAGTTTGGCATGCTTGACCATATAAAAGGCCTTGGATAAGTCCAGAAATATGGCAGAAATTAGTTTGCCTATGTGTTTGTTTTGATTGATGACATTTGTGAAGGAAGGTAGGGCAGTGGTAGTGCTATGTGCTGGCCTAAATCCAGGCTGTGTAGGAGAAAGCAGTTGGTTGTTAAGCAGGTATGGCATTAGTTGGTAGTGGATGCATTTCTTAAGTATTTTGGACAGAGGAGGCAGAATGGCTATGGGGTGAAAGCTGGTGAGATCGGTGGAGGTTCTGCCTTTATGGAGGGAGATAATATATTAATATAATATAGGTTTTCCAGATGGGTGGGATTGATGTTTCTGAGCTAGATCTATTTAGTAAGATAGATATGGGGAAGGCAAGTTCATTAGCAGCCAGCTGAAGGAATTCGGCAGGTAGTAACGTTTTGACATAGTTGGTTGGGATGGGTAGAAAGTGGAAGGACATTTTAGGTCTATCTGCAGGTTGTGGGTGATTAGTGGTAGTAGTTGTTGGCTGCTTTTGAACAAGGTTAGCAATAGTCTGTATGAAATATTTGTTAAATGCGTCTGGTATATTTGTGATTTCATTAGCGGAAGTAGGGGATGGGGTGGAGGGGCGGCCAGTGTGGAGTATGTTGTTTATAACTGCCCAGAGTTTCTTGGGGTTGTTTTGGTGCTTGTTTTGTAGGTCAAGGAACTAATTATTTTTATCTAGGAGGACTGACCTTTTGTTTCATTTCTCAGGTGTTGGAATTGTACCTTAACTGCTGGGGTTTTAGTGGCTCTCCAGGTGTGCCAGGCTTTGTTCATTTCTGAAATTCTCTTTTTAGTCTCTTTGGTGTGCCAGGGGGCTGTTTTAGTTTTGAATTTAATGATACGGGGGGGGGGGGCATTTAGGATACTTAAGAAAGTGTTGTTGAAATGGCTTTTTCTAGGGGTAAGGTCTTTAGTATGCACCAGTTATGGTGCTTTATTTCAAGTTTGAATTTGTTGGGGGGGGGGTCAAAGTTTTTTGTGTTGTGGGTTGTTATTGATCTGGAGTTAGGGGTGGATTGGGTTTTGAGTTTTAATAGAAAAGTGGGTTGATGTTCGCTAAGGGTGTCTGGGAGGACACCTGCCTGGTATGGGATGTTTGTCCTGTTAATTAATATTCAGTCTAGTAGGCTTTCAGGAGTTCCTAGTCTAGTGCTGCTGTGGATAACTTGTGAAAAGTTGTATATTAATATGGTTGGTTGGGTTTAAGGTTGAGCAGGTATTCCAATCTATGTTGAAATCACCAAGTATAATGGTTTTGTGAGGGAGGTTTTGGTTTGACCATTGTAGGAAGGCTTCCATGGTTGGGTTGTTATTGCCTGGTGGTATATAGCATGTGATAATGTTGAGTGACTTTTTGTTACTATGTTTGAATTTAGCTAGGAGGATTTCAGAGCTGTTGAAAGTGGGAGTATCTAGATTAATTGTGGTAATATTTAGGGTATTCTACATTCCCCCTTTTTTAGATAATCTATCTCAGCGGAGTACATTGTAACCGGTAGGTAGAAGTTATTTGTCTGCAGTAGTGGGCTTTAGCCAGGTTTCTGTCAGACATAATATATGAGGGTTGTAGCTGGAGAGTAGTGCATGTAGTAAGTATACCTTATTATTAACACTTCGAATATTTAAGCACAGAATTAGTAGGCTAGTTTATGGTCTATTGGTTGGTAGCTGATTTGAGGGGAGAGTGGTATCTGCTGGGATGGTTTGTGGAGGGTTAGGCCCTGAATTTGGGTGAATATCACCTGTAAGTATTAATTGGTAGTTAATGTGGTGGAGGAGTTTATTAAGTTTAATTAAGATGGCTGTGTACTTGTTAGTAGTAGGTGATTTGGGGGTAACAGAGTATCCTAAGTGGGTCTGGTGTTATAATGATGCTATGGAAGAGGTTTGGTGATATAAGCTGGTTGTAATGAGGAGTGCTTGAGTTATACGTAGAGGTTTGTTTTGCACAGGTAGTGAAAGCTGTGTGTAGTGTGATGTGATAAGAGATGAGGTAGAGGTTTAGTGTTAGGATTGATAGGAGTGAGAGTTTTCATGAGAGTGAGGTGACTAGTTTGTGACAGTGGGTGGGTGTCATTGTTGTTGGTGAGAGTATGTTAATTGGTAAATATAGTGGGGGGTGGGATAGGAAGTGTAAGGTCAGTGATTGGTTGGTTGTGAGGCAGTGTCAGGTCTGTGATTGGTTGGATGTGGGGAAAGTTAGGTTTAAAACTAGGGTGGAGTAGGGGAGTGGAGTGAGCCGAGCATTAGCAAGGGCAAACAGAGCGGGGCAGCACTGAGGTCTGGGGGCAGGGATCCTGAAGCAAAAGTATCAGTGAGCTTAACAAAGGTGAGCTATCCCAAATCAAATTTTATGATGTTACAATTCAATTATTAGAAGCCAAATTAGAGTGAGAAACAATGTGCTATCCTAAATCTAGCTTTATTCTGTTCAAGGTTTACTGTTGAGGCCAAATGGTAGAGTGTTTGGCCAGTTGAAAGTGGGGATTACCAGGGAGCAGAGATGGGTTTTCGGCTTGGGGGGGGGGGGCTTGGGAGCACAGTAGGGTACTTCAGTAACAGTACAGCAGAACTAGGATACTTTCTGCTCTGTGATAGCTGTTGTAGAGTTCATGGGTTTACTTCTGAGCTGGGGGCTTAATTGCAGTAAGCACCTTGCCAGCTACTGGTCCAGTGAAACAGTAGTAGAGTGGAACTAATAACTTGAATGAGTTTAAGTAGCTGGTTTTAATAGTTTTACATAGCTGGAAATAATAACCTGAATTAGATTTAAATAGCTGGTTTTCAGCCTTTGTAGTTGTCACAACTTGACATAGGTCTGGGCAAGGGTGTGATTCCCGACGCAGAGGATGCGCTGTGGAATAAAAGAAGGAGGAAATAAATCAGTGGTCATATATGGGAAAATAGTAACCTTTAATTGCACATGCTCGCTAAATGTAGCAAAGGGCTGCCATGATACTCCACCACAGCATATCCTTCCCTGACTCCTGCCTACCAGAGACAGCAAGACTGAAACATCCCTCAAAAGCAATCCATGATGGAAAAGGATTCAAAACTTTGCACCCTATCCACTCATACACAATCCACCAAGTCCCATATGCCACCACAAGCCAGCAGTTAAGAAAACAAAGGACAAGCCCCAATCTACACCACAAAACAGCCCAGAGTACTGACAGGAGAGGATAAAACTATACTATTATGCTTCACCCTGCTACTCATTTTTTTGGTAGAATGTAAACTCTGAAAGAAAAGTTAACTACCGTAACCACCATGTAAGCCACATAATAAAATATTGCACAGGCTATCCCAGTCAGCAAATGTCAAATAAATAAATAAATACAATCAGAACAATGACTCAAAACAGTGGAAGAACATTAAGCACAGAACAACTGCCAGAGAAGGACCTACTCACTCTCACTGACACTGCCTGAAATAGTAATGTGCTGCGGCTCTCCACCTGCTGGAATCTCATCCCTTTGAAAACATTATGCATGAAAAGGCATACTGCTACAGAGCTTATGTGAATGCAGTACTTACTTCCTTTCTCAAATGCTCCTGACAATGGTAAGGCAAAGCAAACTGCCTGAGAAACCAAGAACCAAGAAGCCAAAACCACCAGCTGAAACACAAAGACCCAAAACCATGGGCACGACCCCGTACCACTCCCACAACTTAGAAAACCAGTAAGTAACTGGAGCAAGCATCAAAATGGGATAGCACTTTACCAAATAAAAGTGTGAATGTGGAACAATAGAATTGTGATATGCCAAATCCATCATAGTGAAAGCACCTGTCCTATACCTTAAATTAGCATACACATCTAAATAAGAAATACACTGTGCTACTCAAACAAGGTAATTTCTAGGGTTAATAAAATATGCAGTATTCAGAAAGTGCATGAAAACAGATGCAGTATAGAATTATACCAGACAAAACACAAGAAAGTTTGAAGTGTAATAAGAAAACCAAAATTCCAGCCAAAGTAAAAATTAATAAAGCCTACCAAGTAGAAACGTAAAACCTAGATATAGTAACTGAGGTACGGTACAGGACTATCAGAACCATCCTAAAAGAATATCATGGGACAAGCAGACTACAGTTATGAAATGTATTAACACAGAGATTAATAACATTGCTGCTGGCAGCACTTTTACTACAGACATGAATAGTGAACATCAGCTGAATGTGCTAATTTCACAATTGCGATCCCCCGATCCTCCCAGAGCTAATGGCTAGCGCACCATGCATGCACAGTGCACAAATGTTACTCAGCACCTATAAGAGTGTGGTAAGGCAGCTGCAACACTTGTACTTTGCAGTATCATTCCATGTATGCTGCAGTAGGCTCAGGGGCCCACTTCCAACATGGATTCCCCATCCACTTCCCTTTCCTGAAAGAACAACCACAACACAAACAACATCCAAAATGCAATCCAGGTCACAACTGTGAAGAGAAACACCACAACCAACCAATCCCCACCCTCTCAACAAAATGGAAAAACAGGGACAGTCTCCACTGAAAATGGGCCTTTGGCTAGGTTGTACTAACCCGGATGTCAAGTAGATAAATAAATAAATAAATAAAATTCCCAAACATGGCTCCCCTTAACCTAAGAAGTTGGAAAAAATTGTAAGAGCCCAGCCAGCCTGCATCTCTGAAGGACATGAAGTCTGAACTGGAACAACAGACACTAGAAAAATAGCAGAAGCTGCGTCACTACAAATTTCTCAAGGACATGCCAAAATGGATGCACCATAAACCAATGGAAGCACCATAAACCATGAGAAACAAACAAATCCATGAGGCAAAAAATAAAAGGACTTTATTATCATGTGAAATGCACATGGACTGCTGAATCACCATGTGGAATCAAAGTCAAACCAGATACTGCCATACATCAGCCAAAATCCTCCAAGAATAAACCCGCAACAGAAAAGCATGCCTCACAGCAGCACTGCACTTTTTCTCCCTTTTATAGCTCATCATTCAAACCTACCACCCCAAAGCCTCCAAGCTAACTTCCATCAAAATGCCACCACTCCAATTCAAACAACCTAGTCTCGCCCCATCTAGAGTTACTTACCCCCACAAAACAAAACAGCAATACTGTGCTATAGCCTTAATTGCTGTAGTGACCTTCAAAACGTAGAGACAAAGCACACCTACATAGCTACCCCTCCTGTTCAACCACTTCAAAGACTGACATAGGTGTGCTACCTGATTTTCAAGCAGGAAATAAAGGAAATCAACTAGGTCACCAACTTTCTTACTACCAGCCACACAACCATTATCCCACAATCCTTTGCCCCCGACTACTAGGAAAAGAGCGTTTTTTTTTTTTTTTTTTTATAGAGACCTCTTCCCCATCCTTGTTAGTTGCCTCTTCCTCCAGCTCTGTCTTATATCGAAGCTCTCCCCCAGTTGGGCATTCTGCAAATTCTGTACAGTTGAGCAGCATGCATTGAACATCACTAGCAACAGCTGCAACAAAACAAAACAATGACCATACCTGTTGCATTTCCTATGGCTCTGACTACCGCTCCCCTGTTACAAATAATGTGGGTTTTTTTTGTTTGTTTCTGCAACCTACACCATCTCCTGCTCACAACAATGTTATCTTCCTCCACACAGACATCTGCTTCCACAGGGAACAAAGCAACTCACCTCCACCATTTGTGCCACACTCATCAGAAGGCCTACCAGTCCACCCAGTTACCTAGGTCATCTCAGATGTAAACTAACAAATAGCAAGTTCATGCCAAAAGGTGATTCCCTACCCAGTTACGTTAGCAAAAAGTCCCTCCCTACTCTTACCTCATTTCCTCCAAATCCTCCATCATTCCCATTTAATCCTCCCACTCTACGCTCTTATCTCAAACTAATGTCTTTATCTAACCCCCCCCCCCCCACCCTGAAGATGACCCTGGACAAATTGGTTCGTTACCAAACTAATTTCTTTAGATTGATTATTGGGGGTAACCTACAGGGGTAAATCATATTTTCATTAATGGAAGATGCTCAACAGTATAATAAAAATATGAATAATAAATATACAATGCAAAATGCAGTTTATAATGCAAGAAGTGCAGGAACACAGGACATGGCAATTAGATGTGATGTGTGGACACATCAAGGACACTGGTTCATGCATGATTAAAAAAATAATTTCCATTTCATTACCTGAAATTACCTAAATTATATTTGTGGATAGTAAATGTAAAGTATTTAATTTAGTTTCTTTGAACTTTAATTCCATAAACTGCATTTGTGATTGTTATGTATATTTTTTGGTCAATACTATGGTTCTATACAGTTCTAGTTTACTTGTTTTTCTTTCTTACAGAATCTGTGCACAAGCAAAATTATAACAATTTCTAAGTATTAAACTCTCAATAAAACAAACTGACAGACTTGTAAATAAGAAAAATAAGAAGAAATCCAACTTATGGTTGTGACAAAGGGGAAATACTGCCAGCCCAGCTAGCTGGAATTTTGTAATGCTATGTATTTTTCACAGGGAGATGCTAAAATGTTGGTAGTTTGATAATGGGGGTTTAGCTTGGGAACTAAAGTCAGGTGACAAAAAGTGACATCATCCAAGCTAATCCAGCAGTAATATTTGATATTAATTTAAGAACTCTCTGACAGAGAGAGGGCATTTTGTATTTTGTCTTTGACCTAACAAGAACATGTACTTCCCACCTTTGTACTTCCCTTGCTGTAAGTCTAGGGTACAGTAATTTATTTTAGATTCAGATAGAAATATAGTAAAGTATTGCTTAGATGTTTATTTCAGAATGCTCTGCAATGTTGTTTTAAATATTTCCTGTGGTTTTAACCTTTGATGTAATTGATTACTTACTGAGTACAGTCTTTTTATTTTATTATTTATTATTAAATATATTTAAACTATCATTGTGCTGATATTTGTGAGACATATTTAAGCTCTTAACCACAACCATGAGGGAAAAAAACAATAAATCCAAAAGACCACAAAATCAGCCAAAACGTTTATTAAAACATGATCTCTAGCTCCTTGGCTTACAACAAGCCTTCAAGGAGTAAATTCATCTTAAAAACACACTCATATACATACCAACAGCCCTTCACTAATTAAGTCCAATTATATAATTATACAATAAAATTAAATCATTTAACTAAATCAAGCTTTTCCAGCTACATTCAGTATTAAGCCCCCTAGGGGTCAATGTCATATATTTCAATATAAATATTGCTTCTTTATACAATAACTTACTTGTTATATATTTACTTGAATCACAATATACTTTCTCCAAAACTGTAGCTTGTAAACTACTCACATCACTGTTATGTACACATTTAATATGTTGTGCCAATGGGCTTTCCAATTTACCAGATCTAATATCTCTAAGATGCTCTTGCAGTCTGGTCTTGAAAGCCCTTTTAATCTGTTTTATTAAAAAAGTTTGCAACCACATCAAATAGCATATATAACTTCAGTAACACAATTAAAAAATTCCTTGACTGTAAAAATCACCCCATTCATCTTAGAAAAAGTCTTCCACATATTCACAGCTGATGCACCTTCCACACTGGAAGGCACCAACCTATTTTAATAAATGTTTTGGCTGACTTTATATTTAAGCTCTTAGGCTACTTGCATATCTATTTGATAACACTGTACAGGCCACTTCTAATAGCCTGGCTCTTGGTCAAACTACCACTTGGATTAATGTGATGCTGGAGAGATAGGTTTGTATCCCCGAGACTATACCGTCTATGGAACAGGCTCCCCATCCATGTGAAGCAGAGTTCCTCCCTAATCCAATTCAGTGAAACTTGGACAACTGGATGGGAAGCCGGAAATTCATCCCTGGTTTGGCACCTATGTCTCTGATACAAACAGGTAACCTGAAAAACGTTCATCTCCCAGGCCCGTGCTTACACTTGTCAAGGGTATCAGAACTCATCAGAGATTTGGGATGCATGGCTACACTTAAAAAGGCCCTTGTGGTCATTAGCCTAGTAAACACCTATGAACCTATTACACATTAAGATTGGACACCCTTTGTTAAGGGCCTTAAAGTAGCTGATAAAGAATAGCTGGTGGCAGTTGGAAAGTACAGTTGTGTACCTACCATAAATGTAGATGTTCGAGTGTATTCACTGTTGCAGTCATTACACTTGGGTTATCCTGCTGGCAGGCTACCCGTAGTCTGCCTGAATTCCAAAGTCTAGGTCCGGTGTCGGTTGCTGTCGCCTCTTCCCTGATGTCAGTGTGCCAGGGGTATAAAAGATGCAGCCAACGCCATTTTCTTCAGTTTTTCTTGCCCCAGATGTCAGGTGCCCCCAAAGTTGAAGGCTGAAAATTATGCCAATAAGTATGCATGCACAAAAATAACATTTCCTTCATCTACAAGCAAATACACCACATAGGTTGTATAGGATAGAGAAGTACAGATAAGTCCCAGCAAAGAAAAAGGGGGATGGTGGGTGGGTAACCTGGACTGCAACAGTGAATACACTCGACCATCTACATTTATGGTAGGTACACAACTGTACTATGTTCATCTTGTTTCACTGTTGCAGTCATTACATTTGGGTTGAATCCCAAAGCTGAGGTTGGGTGGCTGGGTCTAAATAGGATTAGGCAAGGCTAGAAGGCTCTGCAGAACTGCAGTGGCAAATCCTGCTATGGATTTAGAGTAGAGAGGTAAGTGGTAGTGCTTGGTAAAAGTGTGCACTGAACTTCAAGTTGCAGCCTTTAATGTCTTTGGTTGGTACTCCTCCAAGGAAGGCTGCTGCTCTGGTTGAATGTGGCCTAATGCCCTTAGGCACTGATTTGCCATGTTGTGAATAGCAGAAATGAATGCAGTGGCCTATCCATTTTTAAATAGTCTGCTTTGAGATAGCCTTTCCTTGTGATCCTGCTGCATATGCTACTAAGAGTTGCTCAGTCTTTCTGAAAACCTTAGTTCTGTCCAAGTAGAAGCGTAGCTGTCTGTGTATGTCCAAAGAATGCAGGAGTCTCTCACCCTTATTCTGTGGGTTTGGATAAAAAGTAGGCAAATGAATGGTTTGGTTAAGGGCCACACTGGACATTACCTTAGGCATAAATGTCAGATTCGTCCTCAAAGAAACTCTGTCTGGATGGAAAATGATAAAAGATTCCACAGCCATGAGTGCCTGTAACTCTGAGACTCGTATTGCCGAGGTTATTGCTAGGAGCAGAGCTGTTTTTCAAGATAAGAACATTATTTCAGCTGTATTGGCTGGCTCAAAAGGCGGCAGTGTGAGTTTTTCCAAGACATAATTGAGGTCCCATGCAGGTATTGGTGCTCTCCTTGGAGGTCTTATGTTTTTGGCCCCTCTGAGGTACTGTCTTAGCAACGGATGTTAAAAAATTGGTGGTTCCGTATTGTAATGCGATGAAATGGCAGAGGCATGGATTTTAATTGATGAAAATGATAGGCCTTTGTCCAGCATATCAGTTAAGTATTGTAAAATCTGAGGAATATTTGGTACAAATGTGTCAATTCCTTGTGCCTGGTTCCAAGCACAGAATCTTCTCCATTTTTCTGCATAACATTTTCTGGTACTGGGCCTCCTGGCCTCCAAAATAACATCCATCACTGCTTTAGAGAGAGGTGTGTTCTGAATGGCTACATTAACTGCCATGCTGCCAGATTTAGGGTCCTTAGTTGGCTGTGCAGGATCTGATTGTTTCGTTGGGTCAGTAAATGAGGAATTAGAGGCAATATCCAGGCTGGGCCTTGAGACAAGCTCTTTAGGATTGGATACCAGTGCTGGCGGGGCCAGTCTGGAACAGTCAGAATCATTTTTGGCTTCTCTTGTCTGACCTTTAGGAGTACCTTTGGGAGGAGAGGCAGAGGAGGAAAGGCATATACTGTTAGGGTTTTCCAGCTGAATGATAGAGCATCCACTTTCCATGCTTGTTTGTGATAAGTCCGTGTGCAGAATCTCTGTAGTTGGCAGTTGTTTGGTGAGGCAAACAGATCTAAGTCTGGGCATCCCCATTTCTGTATTATCATTCTGAAACTTGTGGATCCAGTTTCCACTCGTGGGGATCCGTGAGGTTTCTGCTTAGTTCGTCTGCCAGCGTATTTTTCTTTCCTGGCAGGAATTGTGCTTGCAGGTGTACTTGATAAGTCAATGCTGTGTCCCACAAAGTCATGGCTTGTCTGCAGAGGGGGTAGGAATGTGTGCCTCCCTGCTTGTTTATGTACCACATGACTGTAGTATTGTCCGTCCTTATCAGTAGTTGCCCTGGATGGAGTAGATCCTTGAAAGCTGTCAGGGCATTCTGAACAGCTAGCATCTCTTTTTGATTGACATGAAGATGCCTTTGGCTTGTGAGCCATGTGCCCTGAATACATTTTCCTGCCATGTGGTCCCCCCGGGCATAATCTGATGCAGCTGTTGTTATTGACTGCCTGGCTGTGGGTAGGGTGAACGGCTGTCCCTTGTTGTGGTGACAGGCCTGTGCCCACCATCGAAACTCCTGTTGCAGGCAAGGAATGAGGGTAATTAATGTTTCCAGGTTGTGACAATGTTGAGTCCAAACACTTTTTAGATAGCATTGTAGTTTCCTCATATGCAGTCTGGCATATGGAAATAGCAGAAAGCAGTACGCCATGAAGCCCAAAGCCTGCAGAATTTTTCTTGCAGATAACTGGGTCTTTGTTGCCAACATTTTGAAGTAAGAAGTCAGTTGCCTTTGTTTAACTGGCGGGAGATAAGCCATCTGGGCAGTTGTATTTAAGCTTGCACCCAGGAATATTATCTCTTGAGAGGGTACTAGTTTTGATTTCTTTTTATTTACTGTGTACCCTAGGTAAATTAGTAATCTTTTTACAAATGCCAGATGTTTTAGTAGGATGTCCTTGTTCTCTGCTTGAATAAGGCAATCGTCCAAGTAAGGATATATTTGAATTCCTCTTTGTCTGCAAAATGCAATTACTGGTGCCAGGCATTTTGTGAAGACCCTGGGCACAGTAGATAAGCCAAAGGGCAGTGCAGAGAATTGGTAGTGCATTGAGCCAGCTATGAATCTGAGGTATCTTCTGCAAGATTGTCTGACTGGAATATGCAGGTAAGCCTCTTTTAGGTACAAAGTTACCAGCCAAGCCTTCTTGCCCAGCATGGGCAGAAACTGCTGCAGAGTCAACATTTTGAATTTTGGAACGTCCAGAAGTGTATTTAGAATAGACAGGTCCAGTATTGGTCTCCAGGCTTTGTCTTTTCTGGGTACCAAGAAAAGTCTTGAGTAAAATCCTTGTCCCTGCTCTTGCTGTGGTACTTGCTGAATGGCTCTCATGTCCATGAGGGATGAAACTTGTTTTTGTGCCTCTGCCCATTGATTGTGTGGCAGGTCTGGCATACCTTTTGCCCTTGGCAGGGTGTGAAAGTGGAACCTGTAGCCCTGGGACACTATATTCAGGACCCTTTTGTCCTGGGTGATCATGTGCCAGTTTTGAGAAAAAAAGTGCTAGTTTTCCCCCTAAGGGGGCTGGCCAAAAGATAAGTGCTTGGTGCTGGCAGAGGAAAGTCATTGGGACTGTTTCCTGTATGGCTGTGATTTGTCTTCTCTGCTTTTGGAGGTAGAAGCGCCCCACTGTTAAGGCCTGTATGAGCCCTGGGGCTGGGATCTGCCTCTGGGGTGTCTGTATCTGCCTCTTTGTGGCCTGTCTGATAATGGAAAGGACCAATTCTTTGTAGGCCAGTTCCTGCTAAATCTGGGTGGCTGTACCTGTAAGAAATCCTTTACTGTTTGCATAGATTTCGCTCTGTCCTCCATTTTCTTCAACACCTCCTCTGCTTTAACACCAAATATGTTATCATGCTGTAATGGAGCATCTAATAATTTTGCTTTAACATGATCAGGCAGATTCTGTTCCTTTAACCAGGCATGTCTCCTAATGACAGAACCCATAACTGCAGCCCTGCAAGAGGCCTCCAGAGAATTAAAACCACATTGCAATGTATGCTTTCCCACTTGTTCAGTTAAATGCAATAAATCCTGCATTTCCTTATTTTTAGCACAACCAGAATTTGACAACATTTTCTGTTTTAGCAGTGACATTAAGTATTGCTGATATTTAAGCATATGAAATTGACAATTTAAAGCCCTCACAGCCAAAGTAGCAGAAGGGTAAACCTTTTTTCCCCATCTGTCTAGTGCCCTTGAATCTTTATCAGAGGGGATAGGGTTTTTTTGCAGTAGAAGCCTTGACCCCTTTGGGACCCTGAGAAATAGTTTCTGGGTCAGCAGCAGGGTTTTTATAAAGAAATTTATGTGAATCTGGGATCCTGTAGTATCTGTCTGGTTTAACAGGGGCAGGAGGTAAAGAGTCAAGAGAAAGTCCGGATTCTGAAAATACATCATCTACAATGTCTAACACAGGAGGAATAGCCAGAGGCCTGTACTGGGGTAGTAAAAGAAAATCTCTAAGCCTTTTCTTAGATTCTGAATAGTCTTGGCTCTCCCCAGTGGAAGTGCTCCCTCATGTTATGCAGGGTTTCCCCAAAAGAATAATCCTCAGGCGGTGAGACTGAAGGGATAGATTCTTCGGCATCAGAATCCTCGTAAGAAGGAAGAGAGTATTCCTTTTCAGAAGAGGAGTCAGAGGAAATGGAAACCTGATCTGAAGATTCATATTCTGTCTCTCGCCTAGGCCTCTTGTTAGGAGGGGGATGGGAACCCCTGATCAAGGTAATTAGGTCTTCGGCCATTTTGAGCATCTGTTTTTTAGGCATGGAAGTCTGTCCAGTAGAATGCTGTACTTGTTTCTTTGTCTTTAGAACTGCTTTAGTCTTTGCTTTAGAAGCTGAAGTAGGCTTTACATATAACTGTTTAGGTCTGAAAACACCCTCAGAATCCGATGTCTGCTCAGCAGCTCCAGACCCATCTGATGGAATAGTTTCCGAGTGTCCAATACCTTGAGTATCCAGAGACCTAGCTGGCTCCATGTGGGAGTCATCAGCGGCCTGTGGCTCTGAGGTAGTGGATGTCAGGGGCTGCAAACACGCCACACTGAGAACCGGCGACTGGCTTAGCGGAAGCTTCATCGTCGGTTTTGGACCTCGGATGCCTGTTGTTTTCCATTTCCTTGCACTTTTTATAAACTCCGGTCATCGGCTGTTCCGACGGCATTATATAATTTAATCTTCGGCCAAAGTAATGAAAGGCAAAATCGTACCGACGCTTAATAGTCCGTTGGTTAAATCTAGCATAAAACTGACAGCTAACAATGTTGTGATCAGGGCCTAGGCAAGGAATACAGTAAGAATGAAAACCCTTATGAGGTATTTGCTTCCTACAAGAAATACAATTGTTAACTTTTTCTGACATCGGACTGGAGCAAGAAAAAAGTTTCCCCAATGGGGTACTTAGCTTTAATGAAGACTTCGGATCTGAAATTCGTCTTTGAAAATCTCAGGAGTCGGCAAACTGGCACTTGCGAACTACTTTTGCTTCGGGCACTGCGCGGCAAGAAAGACTGAAGAAAATGGCATCAGCTGTATCTTTTATACCCCTGGCGCACTGATGTCAGGGAAGAGGTGACAGCAACTGATGCCAGACCTAGACTTTGGAATTCAGGCCGACTGCGAGTAGCCTGCCAGCAGGATAACCCAAGAGTAATGACTGCAACAGTGAAACATGATGAACATCTACCCTATAGTCTGGGAAGAAGGCGGCATAGCTAGTAAACCTGTGCCAGCCTTTCCCTGGAGGATGTGTGTTTGTATATAAATCAAATCTCAAAGAGTGGGTGTGTCAGTTACTTGGACAGGGACATGAAGCACTGGTTGGACAGAGAGGGTACTGGAGATCTTGGTTTGGCCACTAAGCAGAGATCTTAACCTTATAGCTGTACCAGTGGGGACTCTTATTGGGATTCTGGAGAAAGAGGGAGAAACTAGCCCCAGACAGACTATGATTTCTGTGTGCTCTTAAGGGAAATTGCACTTTACTGTGTGTGTACTTGTCATCCTCCCACTGTGTACATTCCCCATTGCTGCCAGTGAAGATTAAGGCTCCTTGATTACTGGGCCAGTGCAGAGGCATCACAATGCTAAATGAGTATTCTATCTTAAAATGTCAAATTCAATGACATTCAAATTCAATTAATTCAAATTTCATTATGTGGACAGTTCAAATTCTATAATTTTATGAGATCTTCTTCAAATCACTGAAAATCAGTGTCAGTAGAAATGAACATCTGGAACAGAAACAAATGAGTGATGTGCTGATGACAAAAAAGTAACATAGCTGACACTCAATAGTGATGAACTGAAGGACATAAGAAAAGCAGGTAAGTCTGTAAACACTGTAACCGTGGATATTCAGTGTTCAGATTATCAAGTCTGCTGGTTCATTTAAGAATTTAAAATATGAACTATAAATATTCTCAATATTTTTCTTTACTGACAAATTAACATTGGGTCAAAATTACTCCAGTAGTTGTAATTTGCCTAAACATAGCACTGTAGTAGCAGGTTCTACTATGAAATAACAAATTTCTGAAAGTCGACATTACAAAAAAAAAAATTTCCAAAACACAAAAGGGCAAAAAAGTCCCTTTTTCTTGTTTTTTTGCAGGCATGTGTGACCCTGTGAAGTAGGGTGCAAGCCCCCCAAACTTATATACACCAACCAAAAGAAGGGAGAAATTTCCCTAAAGAAATGAATCACTGCTGTCACAAAATCAGAAATTGAGCCAGCAACGATTTTCTATGGGGAAAAGCATCTGATGTTATGCAGTTCATTTATTTTTTGCTGTCTACTGACAGCCAAGCAGTTCCTCCTTGAGCATGTGGAGGGAAGCTGTAGCAGTCTCATTTGTCCTAGGTCATAAACAAAGATCACTTTTACAAATTCTAGATGTAAGAAAAAAATGTCCATAGCTGAAACTGAAATCTGTTTGCTGGGGGGGAGGGGGCAAGATCCATCATATACCTATACTCCTTACTTAATACAGTCAAGAGTAAGGATGGCAGTGAAAGAAGAATTACCCCCATAATAAAAATGATCTAGGGAACAGAGAGTATTTGCATACTTAGCAGCAAAGCACAACATTCAGTCAAACTGTTCCATTCTCCTTAACCTGTGCAAATTCAGTCAGCACTCTACATATTTTCTGTGATATCCTGGAGCATGGCAATACATATTATGTAAATAATATAACTACATACTATTAGGGCAACATTTGGTATCTAAAAATGCAGAATAAGGAGGCAAGACATGAGATGTAGAACCGCCATATCTATTAACTTTAGTGTGGCACTTATTTATTCATTTATAGTGTAAGTGGACTGGTCCACAGACCCTTTGTGGCTATGACCTGTGCTTTTAGGCATGGTTACAGAATTAAAAAAAAACAAAACAGTAATTCAAGTTTAACAGTACGGCCAGTAAAGTAATACAGTTTCATATGTAATAAATTATACAGTATAAATTTCCTGTACTCTAATAGCACAATTCTACTTTTTGGAGCAGGAATGTCACAAGTAAAATGACTCCTATGCCATGTCATTCATACGGTACAGAAGAATTCAAACTACAAACTAGTCATAAGTGAGCATGAAGGCAAAATGCATACATTAAAGGACAGGCAAGTTTTATCATTGCAAAATCATAAAAACAAGCACTGTCATTCAACATGTATAAATGGTATATGCACTAGAATTATATCTATAGTGTGTAGAACTGTACATACAGCTTGTATAGCTGAGATGATAAATTAGTGTAAGCAACATTCAATCGACTTACCTCTTAGTCCAACTTAAAAGATGGATGAGTTTTAACACTGTAAAATCTTAATTCAACAGCCATGGCTGCAGATTATGGCTGTGTATGCATAAGTAGTCATAAAGAATTTAGTCGCATGATGAATGTGACAACAATATGCTACCAAAGCTTCATGCTGATAGCATATCAGTTGCCATTTAACCACAAGTCATCTCTCACTATTATAGACAGTATGATGGGTGAATCAAGGCTGTGGTAATCTATAACACACCAGACCATAGGCCCACTATATTTTATATATGGCTGGCAGCTTTCTTGCTACTGAATCCATCCTCAACCCATTTTTCCACATAGGGTGAGGGTGTCACTTCAACAGTGACAATCGCTTTGAGCCAAGGTTTACACCGATGGGTGGCTAGCCCTGCCATGGTACTTCATCTGTACCACTCACTCACTCACTCACACACATGGCCAATTTAGAGTGTCCAATCCACCTACTACTTGTCTTTGGAATGTGGGAGGAAATCAGAGCACCCAGAGGAAACCCACGTGACCGCAGAGAGGATATGCAGACTCTACACAGAAGGCACCATAGCTGAGAATCAAACTGGAGAACCTCTTAGTGTGAAGCAACAACACTAAATGCTGCACCATCACAACCACCCCAAACATCCTTGCTACTGAATCTCCTTCATGAATAAGAAGTATTGCACAGGTGTATAAAAAGCATTTACATATGATGATGTGTCCCAAAGCAGAAGAAGCATACTAAAAGTGAAAATGGTGCTGTGATGTCTACAGACAAGCTAGTTCCTCTATCTTTACCCCTATGCCAGTACAATTATGCCTCTGCTTGGCATAAGGCATTAATGATCCTAGATTATTTTTCTTAACTTTACTCTAATAAAGTTTTAAAATAATTCATCTGTAACAAATATGTGCTCTGAAGTGATAAGCGCAGTAGCTGTTGCATTACTAAAATCACACTATTAAAGGACTGGTAACCCTATCACAATTTCCTGCCATTTAGAAGATTCTTGCTTATAACTATAAAGCAATTTTAACAGGGCTACCACTTTGCTTATCTTCCACGGTGCAGTTGGCTAAAATTTAGACCTTTATTAGAGCTAGTATACTGTATATGATTATGTTGTTATATTCATTTACTTATAGGTTCATAGGTAGGCTAGCTGCCCTTGTGGGCCATTTTAAGCTTAGCCAAGTTCCCTTTTTCTACTCAGAATAACCTGCCCCATTTGGTTATAGAATGTCCTTATCCATCAATGGTTGATAATTGTATATTAGCTCTAATGAGAATAACTAGGATCATACCACAGATAATTTGAAGGGACCTATCCATAGAATAAAGCATTTATGAGCTGCATATGTCCATTAGTACTACAAGGGACAGTCCTGGGGTAAATTGTCTACTTCCCAATCATAGATTTAAGTTGTGCTTGAAAAAGGACCGGGATAAACTTTGTTTTATATGGATGGGGACTCTGTTCCATAGCAGTGATATCCTCTGGAAAATATACTTGTCCCTCCAAACCATTCTGTTGATGCTGCAGAAGATATTTAGATCCCTAGACCCAGTACTTCTGATGCAATTTGACTAGTTGATGTACAGTAACTCCATCAGTAATGGATTGGAGGTTGCCTTGCATGCCAGACACAGGTAATCTCTTAGCAGCCTGTAGGATATCTAGTATAGTTACAGGGCTTTGAGTCAGTCCATGTAGGACATGTTGTTTAGGCCTTCCATCTTTTTTGTAAGGTATCTCTGTGGGCGCTCCAGTTGTTGGACAGATATATATGCCAAAGTGGGTGTTATATTAGATGACTGAACAAATGAGAGCTGATTAAAGGGGGACAATTACATTCCTTGATCTGGATATAATCCCTTTGTTTATAAGCTGTGCAATACAGAAGGACTTCCTTACAACAATAGACACATGTTGGTCAAAAATTAGGTCACTGTCAACATAAGTTCCCAATTCATGAACAACTGGATCAACTCTTAGGAGTGTATTGTCAGTGTGGCAGTTCCCTGGGGTAGGTGACTTCCCAAAGGATTCAGTAATGCATATTTTGGCATTTAGCTTCAGGTCATGATTTTGACACTAGTTAATTATTTGAGACAGACCTTCCTGCAGGATGACTAAATCATTGGTCAATTCAATGGCAGCTTTTAGCTTGCAGTCATCTGCAGACTTAGTCAGAGCCCTTTGATACTGGCTTTTATTTCAGAAAAGTAGATGTCAAACAGGAGAGGGTGAACCACAGAACCCTGTGGTACTCCATTTGTGACTGGTCTTTTTCTGGAGGTAACGTCCCCTATTTTGATAATCTGCATGCTATCTGTGAGCCAGTTGGCAATCCAACAAGTGACCCAGGGGTTTATTCCCAGTTTGTTTTGCTTTCTATTATGCCTGAGTGGGGAACTGTGTCCAAAGTTATGACCAGGTCGAGGTATGTAGTATGTACCATTCTGACTTCATCCATTGCTTTGGAGACCTTTTAAAAAAAATCCACCAGGTTGAGTAAGCATGACCTGCCCTTGATGAATCCAGACTGAGATGGGTCTGATGTTTGGAGGTTCTCTATGCCCTGTTTGATTAATTCCATGATAAGTCTTTCCATGGCTTTGCATATGAGGCTGGTCAGACTTATGGGTCTGTAACTGCCTGGGTCTGTGGAAGGTCCTCCCTTATGTAGGGGAATGACTGTCGCTGTTTTTCATTCATTTGGTACAAAACCTATATGGAGGCTGAGATTGAACAGTGTTGTTAGGGGTGTGGCTAAATCGGTTACCTATTACAACTGTGGAACCGCAGTTGCGCAAATACGGAAACGTCGACACATATTGAGTGAACCACAAAAACACCGAACGTCCTGAAGTGCGAAATTCAAAATGTCGAATCGTCATACTTGGCCCTTCTCCGGACTAGCTCCTTAAGGTAAGTGTGCAATAGTTACAGACCTTAGGGTTAGGGAGCGGGTTAAGGTAAGTGCATACAAAGTAATGCATGTAAGCTTTAGTTTAGGGTTAGAAGTAGGGTTTTGTTAAGTGTATGTATATGGATTATTTATTTTGTTTGGATAGGTAGAATGTAGTGGCCAGTGGGGTTGGCCAACTATGCTGATTCGACATTTTCAATTTCGTGGTTCAGGACGTTCTGTGTTTTTGCGATTCGCTCAATATGTGTCAACGTTTCCGTATTCGCGTGTGTGAGGTTTCGCGGTTATAACATAGACACGGCTAAATCATGCTTCATGTTATTTAAGATGCATCCAGGGATATTGTCAGGGTCTATTGATACACTATTTTCAGCTTTTGAAAGCATTTTTAAAACTTGGTCTTGTGTAATATCTTGAGGTAAGCCAGTTTCCAGTATATTTTGAAGGGCAGACAGAAGGGCAAAAGAAGTAAAGTTAGAGCTAAATTTATGGGCCAGTAGAGTAGCTATCTCTTCAGTCGGGTCTATATTATCTTGCTGAAAGCTGTTTCCAGTGAATACGGCAAGCTCAAACCTCAAGCCACGAAAACCCACAGTTGCACTAACGTGATCAGTCAGGTCACAGATTTTATTCCTAGGAAAAAAAATCGGTGGACCAACTAAACACCACACACCATTTAAATTACAAAGTGGGGGGCTTTGCCAATGTGGGGGGTAAGCAAATACACCAATTCTGAGATTGCACTGCAGTGGGGTAAAGGGCAATTTCACGGTGACAGCCAACCGATTTTTTTTCCCTAGGAAAAAAATCAGTGACCTGTCTATTTGCATTAGTGGGTTTTTGCAGTTTAAAGTTCGATCTTGCCGTATTCACTGGGAACAGCTTTTGACAAGATAATATAGACCCCTTCAGTCTCAGCGGAGGTAACATTGTTCACAATCAGCTCAGTGCTTTGCTGCCTTGTAATTTTCTTTAGCTTTGGTAGCTATTTTGACCTGAAATTTGGCTTTGGTGGATTTAAACTTCTGAGGTATTCATTGAAAACCAGTTTATTAAGCAGTAGACGCCATTTTTGTTTATTTGCATTATATTTAGCAATAACCAATGGGGGGTGTAGTATATTGAAGATTTGCTCACTGTTGGTGTAGTTTGATCATGAGAGCAAAGCTTGAGTGATTAAATAAATGCAACTGTGGGTAAATCTTCAATGTACCCACAACCACAAGTTGGTTATTGCTATTATACAATGACATTATTTAAAAAAGAAATTACTTACTTTTCTTAAATAATTTCTTCATATAACGCAGCAGTGGTGTTCTTCCATATTGTTTCTGCATTCTTCTGCTTTGTTGATATACTGCGCATGTGTATGGGACTTACATTCCCACTCTTATGCAGTACATCAGTGCTTTAAAAATCAAGAAATGGAGAAAGGAAGATCTCTGCTGCCTTTTTTTTTTTTGAAAAAAAATGTGAAATACAGACAGTTTAGAGGTACGAGAGAGACAAGGAAAAAATACAAGGAAAATTAGGTATGTTTCTTTAGTTTTGCATAATATACGAGATTTTCCTCATATTTTCTCTGCCCTCCCTACATACCTCTCGACCTATTGGGTCAAGAAAACTGCAAAGCCTTTAATAAGAGGGGCAAAGGTCTCTATTGTAAATGTTGCTCTTATAAACTTAGAAAGCTGGTAGAGTAACAGGATTTATGCTATTGGGCATTGAGTTCCATAGCATGGCATATATTAACAGAAGAAAGTCAATGGACTTTTTTCTATTGGTAAATGCTCGATTTTACAACAGGCACGCTGGTTGGGCTGGCCAATCAGTGCACCTTTTTGCATACTAATGAGCTACCATTGTATAATAAAGAATAATTTAAATCTTAAAAATACATAAATGTAGAAAAAATATGAAAGAGGAAGAGAAAAACATGAAATATATGACACACAATTAAGATATAAACAGATGCAAGAAATAATTAAATAAAACAAGAAGCAGAATCCAAACATATTTATCTCAAATTTCTTCTTTATGGCAGAGTGTATATGTATGTATATGTGTATGTATATATATATATATCTATATATATCTATATATATATAGATATATATGTTTATGTGTGTATATATCTATATCTATATCTATCTATATATATATATATATATATATATATATATATATATATATATGTGTGTGTGTGTGTGTGTATGTGTGGGTCTACTTCAAATGAGCAAAAGCCCATATGAAGGAATCAGATAATACTGAGATGACTAACAAAACTGCATAAGACAGAAAATATAAAAAACTGAATCTCACATAAACAAAAAGTGCTCCCCAGACGTCTCTAACCAATCCATCAAGCTATCTTCTTATAAAAATCAAAGTAAAAACTTTCCAGTATGCTTATATTATAAAGTAACTTACCCTAAACTGCAATCACAACGTCCCAGAAGTGACACTTCCCACACTTTTTTACGAACGTAAAGATACATTACTGAAACCACATTTTTTAATTATATTACTACATTTGTAGAACTGTTGCTACAGCTGAATGAATTCTAAACAGAGGTAGTCATATCTGTGATATAAAAATTGAAAGTGATAATGATGCTGTATTAATTTTCTCTTCTTTAGTGACGGACAGCAGTGTAAATTCATAAGAACTTTAATTTCAACCACTCTGCTCTATTACTGCACTACGGCTTTGTATTAGAAACATACTTTGCATGCCAGTCTAAGCAGAAGTAACTATTGCCTCACTAATTTACAGGTGAATTGGATGTGTCGAAACATGAAAAAGCAAGTATTTTTCTTCCTTCGTTAACTCTGAGATCTCACTGTCTTACATGTAAGTAGCTAATTTTCCCTGGGTTTTTAAATTTTCAATCTTATGCAGTTTTGTTAAAATTGTCTCAGTATTGTCGGATTCATTCATATGGGCTTCTGCTCATTTGAAGTATATTAAGAAACAGAAAAATCAGGTATTAGTGATGCTTTTCAACATTCTGGTATAATCCTTTTAGTTGCCATTGATACCAAACCAATCTTTAGTTTAGATGATTCTGAAAATGTATTAAGCAGTTCTAAAAGGAAAAATGTGTGCAGAAATAGAGCTTTTTCACCTGTTTAAATTTATATAATTTGATTTGTTTTGTTCCAGTAATGTAGTATTTGAGCACATGACCACACACGACTGTAGAACTCTATTAATTTATACTGACAATACCAAAATGCAGCAGTTTTTTAGCATGCATTAAATATAATTTGTGTGAAGAAAATGAATACCATATATTATTTTATACTGAATAAATAACTCTCCTCATTTTAGTTGAGCAATATATGCAATTTATTTTCTACATTTGAATTTACTACAAGCCATTAAATGTTGACATACATCTGATGAAATGGAATTTTTTTCATTGTGTCATTAGTGCTACAGAAGTAGCGCAGATGTAAATACATCTGCTGCGTTTTAACCTCATGGTTGATTAGGTTACATATCCACAGTGCACTTCACTGGCAGTTTAGTATTTATAAACTACCATTAACTGAGAAAGTCTTCACAGCTGAGCGTGCCCCTATCTTAAAATGCTTTTTGAGACTTCTAATATTCTTTGGTTTGATTTAAAGATTGTCATTATAACAGAAACACTATTTTGTATGAAGACATAGCATCATTTTTAGGAAGTGCCATATACAATAATGTGAAATTGCAGGCTGAGATGGTTCTGACAGGTGTTCAGAGGCATAAGATTAGATTTCAATACAATTTAATTGAAATCATTTCAGATTTTAGGAGGCATTAATCAGAAGCGAGCCGGCTGCGTGGAACATTAATTTTGTAGCTGTATGCATATGCAGCTGCAGTTTCCTGATAGGATAGCTATAACTTGCGTATTAATTATCTAATTGCATAGAGTAATTGAAGTATAAAATTCATTATATTAGTATAATAATCAAAAATAATAAAGCTTTGTTTAGTCCTTTATTATGTAGTATCCTACTGTACATGCATCACCTGGAAGGTGTGTATTGAAACTATATTTAAAGCCGAGTCAACAAAGCAAATCTTTTTCTTTAGATAAACAAAACAGATTTTTCGACAGCTATCTCATTTTCATTATGGAAACATCTACTACTTACATCGTTTAGTTGTAACTCTATTTTATTTTATTTACTTATTCAGACTTTGTTGCACTGAACACTGAATACCTAGCTAAGGATTTATAGCCAATGCATTACAAAGCAAATTGATGTCCTATGAATGCACATACTTGCAACACCAAGGCAGGAATAGTGTTCCCACTAACTTCTAACGGTTCACATAGCCAAGAAGGCCTCCATCTCACAAACTCTCATTTACTTTTATATAAAAGAGGCCAGAACCTCCAATACAATTAATCACTAGCAAGTTGATACTAGAAGCAAAGCTCTGCACTATACTCACAAGTAACAATCTCCGTAACAGTTAATACCACTTTCTCAATGAAGGTATCTTCAACGAGTCCCAACATACCAGTAAGTGTTTTCATTTTAGAATGGGCATACACAAACTATCCCCGGTAAGTTGGTCACAGTTTTTGATAAATCTCCGGGTACATATTTAAAATAATAAGAAAGGCAGGGGTACTACACTGATTAACTCTAAACAACACACTCAGCAAGTCTAGAATCATGACCCAGAAGCATTTTACAGGTTCATGGGTGGTTACTAAGCTAATGGCCCTATGGCCTTTACAAGCCTAGCCATGTAATACCCATGTTCCCTAACTGACCATTGTTAGATGGTTTGTTTAGAGAGCAAATCTATAATCAGCACTGGCTGCCCCTATCCATGAGGGGCATAGGTGCCAACAAAGGAGTGAATTTTTGGTCTCCCATCCAGTTGTCCAGATTGTGCTTAATAAATAGGGTCATTGAGGAGCTCTGCTTAATATGAATTGGGAGTTTATCCCAGAATAGCGGCAGTCTCTGGGAGGCATATCTGTTTCTCCAGTATGTTTTGTTTAAATCACATGCTAGGTTGAGATTTCTGGAGCAAGTGACTCTTGTCACATTTGATTTGTGGACATGTAGCATTTCCATTAGGGCAGGGTCAGAGACTGCTCTGTAGGGCAGGCAAAGGTCGCCTCTCAGCAGCTTGTAAGACACAGAGTACAGCAACAGGGCTTTCAGTTTTTCAAGATAGGTCATGTTTTGGAGTCCCTGAATTCTCTTGGTCAGGAACCTCTGTGGTCCCTCCAGCTGCTGCAGGTGTCTGGTCTGGTACATGCAAAAGGGACCATTGTATTCTGTTAGTGGTCTGATAAGGGTATAGTACAGAGGAGTTATAACATCTTTGGTCTTGGATGCGTTGCCCATTCTTATGAGGTGTGCCATGTAAAAGACTTTCCTTACCACTGAGAACACATTCTGACTGAAGTTTGACAGGTATCAACTTGTGTTCTCTAGTCATGCACCACTGGGGTCAGACTTAGGGGGATGCTGCTAATATTGTAACTTTTAGGGGCTACCTGTTTGCTAACTGGAGTAATGATGCTATTTTTTACATTTAGTTTTAGACCGTGGCATTGGCACCAATCATCTGTCTGTGTTAACCCCTCCTGTAATATGCTAATATCTTAAGCAGAGTCAATGACTGCTCCTAGTTTGCAGTCATCTGCTATACCTGGTAAGTCACAAGCCATCTCCTATTACCTGGACTTCTGAGAAACAGACTGCAAACATCAGAGGGCCCAGCACAGAGCCCTGTGGTACCTCACTGGTAACTGTTCTACTGGTGGAGGTGGAATCTTCAACTTTGACAGTATGGGTCTGTCAGTGAGCCAGTTGGCTACCCGTCTAGTGACATTTGGGTTAAACTCCAGCTGGGAGAGTTTTTCAATGATACCCGAGTGGGGGATTGTGTTGAAAGCCTTGGCTAAGTCAAGATAGGTGGTATGTACTGCTTTGCCTTTGTCTAGGGCTTTGGTGACATTCTTGACAAAGTCCACCAGATTTAGTAAGCATGATCTACACAATGAAGCCAAACTGGGCTAGTTTGAGAGCTTGAAGGTCACCTATGTCCGTGTTCATAAGGTCCATGATGATTCTTTCCATGGACTTGCAGACAAGGCTGGCTAGGCTATGGGTAAATAGGTTGTAGGGTAAGTTAAGTGCAGTTTCCTATTTAGAGTCCTAACATTAAGCAGGATAGCACTAATTTTGTTTGCAGTGGATTTTTTTATGTCGGATGTTTGTTGTTTTGGTATTGCCTAAAAGATGCACTATGGAGGATTGCCAGTATTTGAAAGCCTAGAGGAGACAGGTGAAGACCATCTCCGGCAAAGCAGTATGGTCTGTAGACCATGTCTTCCCAGGTTAAGAGATACTTGGTCCTCCTGGACTGATACCAGAAGCTAAGCCAAATGTTGAAGTCAATCATTTTTTGTTTATATTATGGTATCGTCCAGGGCAAAGGTAGAATGCTTCTTAGGGCTAATGACATATCTGCCTGGGACACATAATCTGAGAGTTCAGTCATGTCTCACTTCATATAATCCAGGGAGGTAATCTCAAATCACTCACCCCAACATGGACTATGACAGAGTAATAACTGTAATTGATGTTCAGTGACTTGAGTGTGTGTACGATTAGACAGATCCTGTCACCTGACAGGCAGCTGACTGTGACCTTCTCCTTATTCAGCCTGGTGACAAGGGCATCTGTGTGTCTCACTATGGAATCTCCTATGACCAGGACATTTGATTTTGAGGGGCTCTGCCTTAGGGGTTTATTCACTGAGACACTGATAAGTGTGTTATGTGTAGTAGATTTTGGTCATGCTCTTGTATGAGTGAGTTGTTTGCCTTTGGGAGTTCAATGGTCTTTTGGTAGGCTCTTAGTGAGTACCTCCAGCTACATGGATTTATGTGTCATGACTTTATGTTGTGTGAGAGGAAAGGTGTGTGTGCTGCCAACCTGTTTGATGTTTTATTTGTTGTTACATGAGAGGACTGATTCCAGTTTCATAGTATAATTGCATCTCTCACATACTGCATTTGTTTTCTGTGGGATCAAATGGTTGTCACATACATAAGACAATTACTACTTTGCCTCAGGATGTACATGTCAGTCAGGTTGGTTGGAGAATGTTGGGAAACTGACTGTCCATTGCTGCAGGTTAAACCATAAGTACTCTTAGGAGGGTGGTAAAGTTAGATCAAATTTTGCTCTAGGGTTGGCAAGGGGACTTTCTCTATTGAGGATTAGGGATTAAAAAGTGTGGCAATGCTGCTCAGCTGAGTGGCCCAAAGTGCAGCAGGAAGGACTGAGAGGGCACCACTTACTTTCCCTAAGGAAAAAACTGCATCTAGCATTTGAATCAGTAGCATCCATTGTGCAGAGTGCAAATGCAAAACGTAAATACAAGCAAATTTAAACAGTTTTAACACAAACTACCAATAGGAAAGCCTCACACAAAGCTTTATTCCAGCAAACCAGATCTCAGATGGGTCCTGAGCTACACACTTCTGCCCCGAGGGTGCATGGAGGCCCTCTTAATGTAAGATGGTTAGTTTTAGTGCTCATGTGATACCAAACAATCTATATTTAGCAAGTCTGAATCTAACCAATGCTATTTAAGGCAGGAGTAGCAATGATATAAGGTGCCAAATGAAGCAGTCACAGCAGCAAAAAAACAGTAACAATGAAGCAGCAGTTCAATAAAATACAGTTCACAAAGTGCAATATAGGCTTAAATTATACTTATTTTTCAGAAGATTGCAGTGCATGCCTTTGATTTCTGTTCTGATACACTCCAGACCTCTAGCTAAGAACGCCAAAGTCTGAGCAGCTCCTGTAAACTGTGTTGACCACAAACCTTCCTAATGTAAAATAACTGGCTTGGAGCCCAAATGCTTAAACCAGAGCTAATCCACTTTCAGAATAACAGATAGAATAAGCCTTCAACCAGCAATTCCCAGCTCAGAAGCGTATAGGCTATCCTTTACTGTCACACAAGAGCTTAGAGTACAAACCTTGTTACTGTAAAATAACTGTCTTGAAGCCCAAGCACTTAAACCAGAACAAAGACAATTTTAGAATAACAGATACAATGAGTCTTCTATGACCAATTTCCAACTTAGAAGGATGTAAGCTACCTCTCCTGCCATAAGAGTATAGACTAAAATCCTTCCTTAGTAAGACAACTAGCACTAAGAGAATGAGAATAATAGTTACAAAGCAATCAGGCTACTAACAAGCAGTAATAAATGCAGCAGAATAAATGCAACGGAACACTTTAACAAGCAGCAAAAAGCAAAATGAAGTAATAAGGTTGGAAGAAGCACATATACAGTAAAAACAGCTGAATGAAGTGCATTTTTAAGTAAGTCGGAAGGGAGGAAAGAGAAGATAATTCAAGTTTAAGATAACAGACTAAGAGGGTGGCCCTCTCCAACTGATCACTCTGTACTCAGTAGAATGACGTGATGAGATGGGACTGGGAGAAGTGTCAAGAATTAGATTTATAGTATGGCTGGGCAAATCAAAAGCCACCGAGTTTAAAAGAACAACAATAGTTGGGGGTATGTGGGAAAAATCAAATGCAGACAGCGATCAGCAATAGTTATGTACTCCTACAACGTCAGCATAACGTTTTACAGGTTTCAAAGCATAGCCCACACTCTTTATGTACTACAACAGTATTTCACATAGATACACAACAGAATTGTACCCAGGAGCACCAGTTCCTTTAAATGATACTGGATAATGAATTCATGAAATGAAAACCATCATCCACAAGGCCAGTGCTGTAAAATAAAATCTCAGACCAAGGTGTTCCCACTGTATATGTACACACACACACACACATACATATACATATATAAATATATATATATATATATATATATATATATATATATATATATATATGCACACACACACACACACACACATGTGCGTGTGTGATTATAATAGAACATTTTTTCAGTGCAATGTAGATTACCTTTAACAAATAAAGTACTAATTTATATTTCACATTTATAAAGTTAACAAGGGAAACATATCCTTGCATGATCACTGAGTCATGAAGAAGAAGTAAAAATATCCAGCAGAAACAAACTAGAGAATATATTTGTAAATCTGGGACACCCAACCATGAATATATCTGATACACAGATACTCAAAATATCTTCCCGGCCTAAAATGACTTCAAAAGCAAGTCCTCCAAACATGCAATGTACATATTAGATAGCGTTAAACCCAAGGCTTGATAAAAAAGGCAAATTCTGCTATTAGACCAACAGTGTCTTATGTTGTATACTACAAAAGGGTTGTCATACTATACTATACAATGAGGTTCTATTTGAAATATAAGAAATAATAGCAGATAGAGGATTAAGGCAATAAGCTGTTAGCGAGATAATTCCTAGTCTACAGTAAGATTCCATTAGCCTCTATTGGTCTTCTATATGACTTTGAGCATGTCCCTTAACCATGCTTTTAGGATAGGTTCCTTAGCGGACTGCATACTTTGTATCTGTCTTTCATCCTATGAGCCTATTGAGATATTTGAAGTATGATTCCTAAGATAATTCATGTAAAGAGATAATTGAAGTACAAATGCTAAGACATTTTATGGAAATTACCGCCCATCTAATAAGTATTTCTCTTGTTAGCACTAGAGTAGGTGCATTATATCCCTAGGAAGTATCTTCAAAAGAAAATCAGATAAAAATATTTTAAAGGAAGACAACTGCCTGCATTTTATAGGAATATTAGTCAATGGACATTTAAGAGTTCATACTTATTAACTGCATAAAACTGGATTTTAAATTGAGTTTTCCAGTGGTTATAATAATCAGATAATGCTTTGTGACAGCACATCTGAATACAGACAAAAAAGGTCTAAGCTCATGCCCACTGCTGTCTGGTTCCTTAGAAGACAGCCACACAGACAGGGAGACCACTTGCCAGCATAACATATGCCATTGACTTACAATATGATATTCTCAGTGCATTTACAAAAATGTAGAAGGATTAAACTTTGTTAGCACCTCCATAAAATGTCTCATGAGACAAGACAAATGTTGACTTAGCATCCAGGCTATGATACATTTCTTACACTAATCTAGTAAAAATCTAAGTGCAAGAAATGTGCACACTGAAATACCCTGAATAGTCAACTATGGTTAATAAAACAATATTGATATGGATGTTCAACGCGGGAATAACAGTTATTAAGTGAAGTGCAAACAAAATCATAAACAGATTGGAATCTACATAAAAAATGCCCATGGGATTATGGGAATCTAGAGCTTTGTGACTCTTATTTGAGAGACATGCAGGCACCTAAACATAAGACTTCTGTGAAGGTAGACAGTCCTGAGTATTAATGATTTTTTTCATTACCCACACTAGGAAATGAAGGGGGTGTTTTTCTAAACAAAAAAAAAAAACAAATATGACTGAAGAAAACCCAACAACTCTATATGGTTTATGTGTCTGCATGGAAAATCATTGAGCATGACTTTGGTGCAGCTTATTAATGCATAACCAAATCTAATTCTACCTCCAACTTTTTGGAAGGCTAGCTATTTCTGCACCTGAATTTGTGAGCAGGTTTATGTTTATTGCAGACAGAGACAGTCAGACACACAGAGAGGCATGAAGAGGTTGGGGTATTACCCTAACTCACAGGTAAAAACCCTGGTCTGTGCTTTCACCATCAGCCACTCTTACAATAGTATTCTGTTGTGAACATTCCTTATTATGCCCCATTATTTTCTCAACTGTGCAGATTTTTGCAGAATGTCCAGATTTTTGCCTTATATTTTTGGTCTGTTCATAAAAATTGTGCTTTTTTTGACACATTTCTGGGATGATCTAAGGATTAAAGTCACTAAATAATTACATACAATTGAACTTCAGACTTTACATCCTTCAGAAAATGTATTCTAACACAAATTCTGTTCTTAAAGCAACTTTCTAAATTTATAAGAGCAACATTTAAAATGTGTCCCTATTTTTGGGCCTTTGCCCCCCATTATGTCAGGCTTTGTCCAGATTTATTGTGCTAAAATATTGAGAGGAATGTGTCCCAAGTATGTTTTAGACCCAGCAACTGGTGAAAGGCTTATTTTATATATATATTTTTTTGGTCTCCTCAGATATCAAGGTACTGGCCTGACCCCCCCCCCCCCCCCAAAGTGCCACACTTCCATGCTGGGTCTATCAGCCATCTTCCTACCTTCTAGACAATTCTACTTTTTGTGGAGGGACTGTCATACTGTCATGGATCCTAAGGGCATCCTGGGGCTCAGCCATCTGTGCCACCAACCATATTTTCTTTATGTGACCTACCCACTTTCCCCAACCATCCTACTCAACAACTATGTCAAAGGGCAATCCCTCACAATGGACTATGCCTCCCATTAGGAAGCATTCTCAATGAGTTCCCACAATCCCAGGATGAGCAGCCCCATTCCTCCCTGCTGCTATGTCAGTCAGCAGTACCTGGGTCGGTTGGGCTGTAATTATGGTTTTATCACTGTATGTCACTGGAGTGGCTGCAAGAGGTGAAGGTCTAAAGCTTCAATAAAAGGAAATCATTTATGTATAGCTATGCCTTACTGAAGTACAAAATATGCCTTCCAAACTCACATGTATGGCAACATCTCTAAATGACACAGTTCACCTTTAAGGAAACATTATACTGTGATTTTTGTCTTTTGTCTTATGTGGTCTCACCAGTTACCATTTAATGATTACAATCTCAAGGATGTCCCATGATATATTAGGTGTATTTGGTAGTACTGAGTAACTACAAAAATCCGGTGGAGAAGAAATTCAAACTGATGGCATTCTGCTGGGAACAGCTATGACCTGCATTTTTACGCAGATAAAAACATGTGCAATCACTGTTAGGCCTCCAAGACAGTTTGAGAATGGGAATGATTTCATTTAATAAGGAGGCCCACCATATAAGTCTGCACAACCACAATAGTTTTACACAGAATATTTTTAGTGAATATGCTGATATTTTCAAAGATGAGCTTGGCAAACTACCAGTTACATACTCCATGAAGTTAAACCATGAAGTAAACCTTATTGTCAAACCAGCCAGGAAAGTTCCAGTAGCAATTAAGAGCAAAGTAAAAGCAGAACTTGACAAAATGGTGAATTTGGGTGTCGTTACGCCAGTAAAAGAACCAACTGAATGGATATACTCCATGGTCATAGCTCATAATAAAAGTTCAGATGAAATTCTGATTGATCTGAGAGATTTAAACAAAGTTCTTAAATATCCTCATCATCTGATGCACACAGCAGAAGTAGCATCTCTTATGCTGAATGCCACTGTTGTTCAGTCATAAATGCAAAAAGGTCATTTTGGCAAATTTCACTGGGTCACAAATCTTCATTGTTAACCACTTTCAGTATACCATTTGGAAGGTACAGATTCTTAAGAATGCTGTTTGGGATAAATTCTACCAGTAAAGTTTTTCAACGTGCAATAAAACAAATGTGTTCAGGTTATCCATGTACTATCATAGTAGACATTATTGTAGATGGGAATGGTGAAGGATACAAGATAGAAACCACAGGAAATTTCTAGACCATGCTCTTGAAGTGAGTCTTAAACTGAACCCTCAGAAATGTAAATTCAAACTGAGAGAAATTACTTATGTGGGTCATTTGTTTACCAGTTCTGTCTTACAACCAGATCTGTCTAAGCAAGCAGCAATCCTTGAGATGCCAGTTCCAGATAATGTCACATTTTGCAACATTTTCTGGGTATGGTCAACTATTTAGGAAAGTTCATCTTTCAGCACCATTACGTGAGTTGACATGCAGAAATGTAAATTAGTCTTGGTTAGAACAACACCAAAGAGCATTTGATGCTCAGAAACAGAACATTGCTAGTCCGCCCACATTGAAATATTTTGATGTTCAAAAACCTGTAACTCTTTCATGTGATGCTTCAATGTATGGTCTTGGTACAGCATGTTTTCAAGAAGGCATACCAGTAGCCTATGTATCCAGAACTTTAATAACCCAAACTGAGATGCAGTATGCACAAATTTAAAAAGAGATTTTGGCAGTTGTATTCACATGTTTGAAGTTCCATGATTATATTTATAAACAGTAAACTGCGACAGAAAAATCACCAAGGCTAACGCTGTATGTCAAATTCCTGGAGAAATGGTGCTGGTCATTTGGTACTAAAAAAAAGTGTCAAAAATCCGTTTAAAATGAAGAAATTTTAATTTCTCCAGGAATTTGACATACAGCGTTAGCCTTGGTGATTTTTCTGTCGCAGTTTACTGTTTTTGCTCTGTTGTTTCGGCAGTTTCACCCCAGCAGCTGGAAGATCTTTCATACATGATTATATTTATGGCAAACCTGTTCAAATTGAGACTGATCACCAACCTCTAGTGACTATTCTAAAAAAGCCAATACATTCAGCCCCTGCAACGCATGATGTTAAAATCGCAAAAGTACAATTTCAATGTTGTTTATATAAAAGGCAAATATCTTTATCTTGCAGATGCTTTGTCAAGAGTGCCCAGACAAACAGCAGAACAGCATGACAATGTGGAAACAAACCTTGAAGTCATGGAAGTCAAAACATTTTCCTTATCATGTCTGGATGAACTCAGAAATCGCACAGCTTTAGACCCTATTCTGCAAAAGCTGAAACATTTTATCAGTCAAGGATGGTCAGTGTAACAACTAGTTTACAACTTGACGTACAGATGTATTTTTCTTATCGAGACAAGCTCATGATGGAAGATGGAATCATCATGAAAGGTCCTAAAGTGGTAATCCCTACAGCATTACAACAGGAATATACCCAGATTTTGCATCATGGTCACCCGGGTACTGAGTCTACCAAACGAAAGGCAAAAAGAATAGTACTTTGGCCTTCTATGTCACAAGACATAGAGGAGGAAACTCTTGTATGTTCTATTTGCTGTAGTACTAAATCCCACTATCAAAAAGAACAACTTCGGTTAAACCTGATTCCTGAACTACCATAGTCGATGGCTGCAACTGATATTTTCTAATGGAATGGTCAGCATTACTTAATGTTAGTAGACTCGTATTCAAATTGGTTTGAAATTGACCTTCTTCCTAATCTAACCTCTAGCACTGTCATTGCAAAATTGCTGAAATATTTTTCTGTGCATGATAGTCCGCACAAAGTCATATCTGACAACGGTGCACAGTTTACAAGTCAGCAATTTAAGAAATTTGCTGAGTCTTGGGACTTTGTCTATGTTACTAGTAGGGCTGAGTATCCACAATCCAATGAATTAGCTGAGCGTGCAGTTCAAAGTGCATAATGTTTGCTAGAGAAATCCAAGAGACAGTACCAATGTTTTTCTTAGCCTACTCAGACTCAAAGCCTACTCAGACTCAAACATTTCTCGAGATAATTTGCTTGGTCCACCTGCTCGCAGATTAATGTCTAGACAGACAAGAACAACCTTACTGATCAGTAAACAACTATTGATTCCAAATGCAAAGAACAAAAAAGAGTGGTCAAGACTAAACTTTTGAAAAAACATCAGTTACAAAAGTTGTACTACAATAAATCTAGCAAACATGTCAGACCATTAAGATAAGGACAGATTGTAAGGATGCAAACATCTAAAGGATATGACCGAGTGGGAATAATCAAGAATATTTGTGAAAGATTGAGTTCTTATATTGTACAATCAGAAGGAATGTATTTCAGAAGGAAGCAAAGACATATACTTCCAGTCTCCGAACCAGTGACACAGCAGATTGCCTGTGCCAAAGAGTCTGTTTCTCAGAATGACCCTATACTTGTTCAGATTTCAGAGGACAGTGTACTTTCCTCTAATAATCCTGATACAATCCCTGAAGTTCCTGTTCAGAAGAATTTCCCAGATACTGTCCATGTTGCTAAGCCCAGTCAAACCTTTTATGTGACCAGATCAGGTAGAATTTCCAGACCCAATCTAAAATACACAGAGACTTGGACTTGAGTTCTGATTTGTTGTTAATATTGAAGTGATAAGCATGTAAAATGTTTAATTCTCCTGTTGCATGTTGCACAAATTAAAGAGGGATGGAGTAGATCATAGTATGTATTGCTCCTAGTTAGCCACTGTAGCTAGATAGCACGTACATATAAGTAGTGAGCGCATGCAAGAACAGTGCCGTTTTGTATAGTCAGCCACAGAGAATGCAGTCAGGATTGGAGATGCACATGCAAGAGTGTTTGAAGTAATGAGTGAATCAGTTAGCTTAAATACAAGTCCTAATTACAGTTCCTGACATGTTTATGTACAATAAATATTTTGAACCTATAAACCACTTCAGCTTCTCTTCTGAATGCATGAGGCAAGTGACAATAACCAAGCAATTTCTTAAATGGTATCATCTCACTTTGAGCAGCGTCAAAATGAACCCCCAAAGCCATGACCAAAATGAAATACAGCTTAGGATTTTCACAGTACAATAGTTATTTGACAGAATCTCCTCCCTTTTTAAGATGGTTCAAGTACAACATTGCAGAATGTGTCTCTGAATATGAAGTGGTACATTGCATAGCTAAGCAGAGACGTGCATGAAAAACATCATAAGATGGAAGGCATTTTAAATTAAACAGTTTATAAAATCATGTTCCATATATAAAAGCATTCATCCCCCATCTAGCAATCACACAGATAGAGAATACACTTGGATATTACATCTGCAACAGCAGTTTTTCAGATTATCCCTTCATATTTACATCCCTAACAGTATTTTAAAAGTTTTGCCAATAAGGTAGTTCTCATTTTAATTTCTTACTCATTCAAATGCTAATCACGCTGAATAACAATGACTTTGGTTTTTGGTAGTGAAGCCCTTATCATCAACATACCTCTCAACCTCTTAAAGCAAGAAATCTGGTCAAAGCCATTAATAAAAGTGGGCCAAAAGCTCAAAAATAGGGACAATTTTTAAATATTGCCCTTACAAACTTACAAAGTTGATAGAATAACAGATTTTCCATTAGCATGAATTTTCTGAAGGGTATGAAGTCTGAAACTCAACTGTCTGTCATTATTTTCTAACTTCAGTTTGCAATGATTTGCTACTAATTTGCCAGAAAACCACAATTTTAAGAAAAACAGCCCAAAAATAAGAGGCAAAAATCTGTACATTCTGCAAAAATCTGTACAAGCAGCAAACAAATAAATCCAAACCAGCCTAGAAGTTACAAATGTTGAAACACAGGTGCACAGTAAGGAAGGTAGCTGGAATAAAGAAGCTGAACCATGACAAAGTAAAATCTTTTTTAATACAAAATGGTGAGCACTTTCACAATGGTGACCATTGCTTCATCAGACAGTTCATTCAAACAGCAACAGCACTTAAATACTTTCATTACTAAAACAACCAATCCTACCACTCAAAGTTAATTCAGCACTCAGCAATCAATTAATTACTATGGTTACGGTTTGCTCTTAGTTAGTTGCTGAAGTCAGAAAAACTCTGTTTAAAAACCACATGCACAAAGTGTAAAGACAAGAACATGCCGATAAATATAAATAAAATACATAAAAAGTCAATGAATAAATACATATACTCATGTTCCCCATTTAGTAACTACTTATGTGCATAGATATAAGCATAGAAATATATGTAAAATATATATAAAAGTATAAGCAGTGCACACTCATCAACGTAATGCATATGTAGAAAAACTAGTAAAAGCACTACCACAAAGAACTGGCTCACACACTGTGTCTGAAGTACAAAATCCAATGAACAATGAGTAGAGGAAGACACAGAAACGGCTGCTGTATCCAGTTTAAAAACTTTTACTTTGGTTCACAAACAGTAACACAAGCGCTTTCACCAAATAGACATCATCATGTGTATCAAAAAGCACTAACAAGTACACACCCTTTATGCAAACTGAAAATCACATAACATATATTTAAACTAAAAGAGACATAGTACATTAGAAGCACATAATGAACATAGTTGAGACCCCTAAGGAGAGAGTTTTAAAAATATCTTATAAGTAAGACATACAGTTTGTTTCATTGTTTTTATAAATATATATATTTAATGTTCATTATGTGTTAGGGTCAGACCATATATACAAACAGTATCAAGAACATAAGCAAGGAACTCATGACAATGGAATCTCAGTTAAAGGATAGGAAAAAGAAAAAGTTCCAAAGGGATTTAGATGATTATACTAAAGGGGATCCCTGTAATTTCACCAATAAAAACAAACATACGATTTTCTCCTTCAAATCATACGAATCCCAAGAGGAAACAGACCAAATCTATCCTTAAAAAAGGTACACCCAACTACACTGACACTTCAGCTGATGAGTATTCATCTTCAGGTCCTGATACTGATTCAGGGGGTGCCACAGGTTCACCAGCATCAAAGAGAAGGAATTCCACCACCTCCCTGGGTTTACACGTAGGAGGGGGGGGCAGAAAACACAAAAGATGTGGACAACATGGAAACCTTATTAGAGATGTTTGTGACCAAGCAACCAATGTAAACATTACTAATATTTCATCACATGTCCTCTCCTCCTCTGAAATTGATATTCTTAATAAAGGATTATCATTCATTCCTGGCTTTTTTGTTTCTGAAGAAAGTTTTGTTCATGATATTGTTTCATTTTGTAGAACTCTTAACCTCAAACTATTTTTTCAGGAACAAGAATCAAAGATCTCTGATGAATTCAAATATCACAGGTCTTCCTTTATGCCACCCATGAATCATCATGTCTCTATGTTTCAACAAGCCATGATCAAAGATCTACATTTTCAGTTCAGATCAGCTCCACCTTTACCCAATAATGCATCCAAAAATCTGCATGGAAAATATCAATAAATTGGCAAATAATCACAATCTGGTCATCATTGGTGCTGACAAAGGTGGCTCAATAGTTGTTCAGGATTCATTACAATATGATCATGAAGCACTGAACCAATTATCCAACGCACGCTATTACTCTGAACTCACCATAGACCCGACACCAGTATTCAAAGAACAGATTGATTCATTTCTTAGTTTAGCTGTTGCAGAAGGTATCATTACCCAAAACACACAGCATCAACTCACTATTTCCAATCCTTGTCCACAATACATTTATTTCCTACCTAAAATACACAAGGACCTTCAACAGCCACCAGGCAGACCCATTGTCTCAGGTAGAAATTCATTGACAGAACCACTATCCCTATTTCTTACCAAATTCCTTAAGCCCCTTTTACAATGTGTCTGCTCTAGGATTTAAGACACTACAGAATTTTGACAGATAATCTCTGATACACAGCTTGAGCTAGACTGGTTACTTTGCACATTGGATGTAAAATCATTATACACAAACATATCACACTGGGCTGGCTTAGAGGCGTTGGAATACTGGCTCAACAAAACCGAAATATACAAGCCAGGCTTCAGCGCTCTTTTGTTGTGTTTAACAGAACACGCATTGACAAAAAATGTGTTTTTCTACAAAGATAAATGCTATTTGCAAACTAAGGGGACAGCTATGGGTGCTTCTTTTACACCCATATACACTGATTTGTTCATGGCATATTTTGAAGAACAGGTTATTTACGACAACTCTCACAATATCTACATTGTTGAAATGGACATTTGGCGCAGATACTTGGATGAATGCTGGTTGGTATGGAGAGCGAATAATGAATATCTTTCGGAATTTGTTTCTTATTTGAACGAAAATAAATGGGGAATTGAATTTTATGTCAGCTATGATAGAGATAAAATTATTTTCTTAGATGTCTTGGTTTGCCGTGCATCTGATCATACGCTGACTACAGAAATTCATCTCAAATTCCCCGAAAATAATTCACTGCTCCATGCAACCAGCTTTCATCCTCCCCACATCTGCAAAAATATTCCTAAATCACAGTTTATGCGTATTAAACACATTTGTTCTGATCAGCACACTTATAGACAATTCAGAGATCACCTAGTACACCGCTTGCACGATCGTGGGTACAAAATGGGTCAACTATTACATACCAAACACATAGTTGACCAGATGGAACGTATTGAATTGCTTCATTACCAAACCAGACACAAATCACCTTCTGCAGTACCTAGATTCATCACTACATATGGTCGCAACACTAATACATTGATGCAAATTATTCAACACAATTGGAACATATTAACATGTGAACCTAGATTTCAGGACATTCTTGGGAATAGATGTTCATTTTCCTTCCGGAAAGGCAAAAACTTATCTGCCTTTTTTAATCACTTTGAACATTTTGAAAAGAAAAGCACTAAAAGCATCCAGACCATACAATCAGGTGATCCATTAATTGGATGCTTTCCTTGTGGACACTGCATTTATTGCACCAAAATACTTAAAACTACCAGTTTCAGCAGTCAAAACACTCCTCAAGTATTCAATATAACATTTTTTTGCGAACTGTTCTTCAGATTGGGTCATCTATTTGGCCAAATGCACATGCCCTGTATTCTACATTGGACAAACTTCTAGACCCTTGAAGCTTTGAATCTCTGAACACCTTAGTGATATTAGGCATAATATAGATACTAATGCTTTATACATTCTTTGATTCATCCAAATGCTACTTTTAGTTTTACCATCATTGATAAAATCAGAAGATCCAGGCATAATAAACTAGGTTGGCATGATTTATTAAATTCAATGGAGAAAAAATGGATCATTAAACTTGGTCGGCTCTTTAAGCCAGATCTTAATGAGCATATTTAATTAAGCACATGACTCAATTGCGTATTTAAATACAGGTTCCTTATTGTTGTTTTTCAAACACTGAAGAAGGCTTTGTTTGATATTTGCCGAAACCAGTCTGTTTTTTTAAGAACCTCAAATCAATAAATTTACTTTCAAGGTGCCTTGTATGCTGTCTTGCTTCTTTTTTTGCCTTGTACACTTTTCTCTTTGGGACCCTGCAGCTGCCGTACTCGCAGAGGTTGTATCATTTGGAGGATACTTGAAAAACTGCCATTTAAACCACCCCAGAAGTAAAACAATAACTTTTAATAGTGGTTTAAATATACTAGCCAGTACCTATTCTTACACCTTCACCCTCTAAAATAAAATTACACTGGTGGTATCTTCCACATTTGTGCATACCCCTTTCAGCCACTACAGCACCATTACTTTCCAACAAATTCTTAAAACTAAGATCTTTCTTATAGAGTATGGTATGTTTTTCCCTACTTTTGACTTAACATTTAGATCTGTTGAATAAATATTCCAGTTATGTCTTATGACCTCTTTTATCCCATAGAAGCAAAGCTTATATGGTACAATCAAGGCTCCTTTGTAGATGGTCTGTCTTTGCACAGTGTCAGTGCCATTTTGCTGCACAAAGGACAAAGGTGCAGTATTTCCTAACAAGGGTTTAAAAATACCCTTCGTTCATTTATTTATTACCTCCCCGATCACCTCACTAAGTAGTTTTTCAGGGTACGCCCTCACCAACAACATTTCCTTAAGTATCTGGCACTCCTTAATAAAGACATCATCACAACTCACTAGCTAATCTAACACACTGTCCTTTAATTAAGGACCTTTTTGATGTAGTGGATGCCGACCAGTAAAATGTAGGAGGGAGTTGGAATAGGTGGGTGTCCTATACAACGTAGACTCAAAGCCTTTGTTTTCCTTATCCAGTGATAAGGATACATCCAAATAATGTATCACTTCACTATTAACCTCCGATGTAAATCTAAAAAAGGTGGTGCTGTTGTTAATAAATGAAAAAAATTCATCCAGTTTCTCTCTGGTATCCCTCCAAAGCATGATGATGTCATCCAAACAATGACCATACTTCACCCAACTTTCAGAGTGACCTAAATAAAACACCTTGCTCATTTCCCACTCAGATAATACCATATTAGCAAATGCTGGGAACATGCCTCTCACATTGCCACTCTCTTCTTCTGTTTGAATAGTTGTTCTTCAAAAATCAAAAATTTGTTCTCCAGAATGGCTTCCATTAACACCCTAATAGTAAGAAACTTGTCATGGCTAAACACGGAATTTTTACACAGAAATTCATAGAACATTTCCCCTCATCATGTCAGATAATGTAAAAAAGATCAATAACATCTATTGTGACCAACAAAAGTTCATCTGAATAAATTTGTGAGTTCACTGTAGATAAAAAATCCCACGGATCCTTAAAAATATGTGGGAATTTTTCCAAGATACTCTTTACCTGAAAATCTACACATTTTCCCAGTGAGAAGGTCTTTGAGGCTTTGGCATCCACAATAGGTCTTAATGGTGGGTCACAGACACTCTTATGAATTTTTGGAATACCGAAAATTGTGGGTGTCCTAGGATGGTCTACTTTCAAATATTCATATTCCTGTAAAGTAATCTGTTTAACAATAGTTCTTCTAACAGTATGTCAATCCTGGTAGGCAATATTTCTTTCATTAATGGACACCTCCTCATAAGTGTCTGTATACAAGGCTCCTAGTAGTTTGTTGGCATAATCAATGTGGACCATAACATACCCCCCCACCTTTGTCAGGTTTCATAATTCTTAGATTTTTCATTGATGCTATATTTTTAAACAGTCCTGTTTCCAAAACACTGAGATTACTAAAGCTGGGGGAGTTGCTCTTTTTAATGGAATAAATATCGCTGATGTCCTTTTCACGCATTTTCTCAAAAATATTAACAAGGGGGTGGAGTGGGGGGTTAAGTGTACTACTTCTTTTTAAAGGCATTACTCTGTCTGACACAGGGTTTTCAAAATAGGTGTTTAAATTAATTTGTACTAGAATTTCTTCAATATTTCCTTTTTTTCAAAGAACCAATTGAAAACCTTTTTCAAACAGTTCTGCCCATTCAGTGGTAACAATGGTGCTGCTTAAATTAAAGACCTTAAAATCACCACTATTGTTAGTAACAATGGTACATTTCAAATTGTCATCATCTTCATCAGTTTGCAACACATATTCATCATTCAATATCTGCTGTAACACTTCCTGCCCTTTCCGCTGTTACTGCCCCTGCTGTTCTATGTTGTTTGTAAGTAACTGTTGTTCTTTCTCCCTCCATTGTGCCCCCCTCCCCTCTGATTCATTAGTTGTTCAGACCTCCTCGGAGAGGGAGCTACTAAAGGGGCTCCACCATTATTGTCATCAATACTGTCATTATCTGGTGTGTTAGTAACCTCACTTTGTGTATTAACATTAACAACATGATTTTCACCCTGTCCTGGTGGAACAGGGTAAGCTTTACCAGGAAGTGATGTAACTGGTAAAATGCAAGTCTTCTAGAACCTGAAGTCAGCAAGGGACAGCCATATATATTTTAAAAAGATATACAGCAAGGTCACAAATGTTCCTTTCAGTGATAACAGTGTGTGCAGCGTCACAGCACACTGCTAAGCTTGTAAGGGACAAACTGCCTGGAAATGAATGTCTAACAAAATTCAACCTGACTACTCTTCCACTTCCATATACTTGCAGTACCTTTGCACGAGTGGGAGCAGACAAACTGGGAGTGTTAAAAGGTACTAAATAATTTATGCTAACAGTGTATATGTATGTTCCTCTAGAAGCATTCTACACAGCTGATAAATTTAATACCCATGAATGGTACAACAAAAGGCCTTGTAATATATTTCACACCAGCAAAGAAGCAGGCCAGAACAATAGCTAAGTAGGGCTGAATCTACAATTTGGACTCACATTCCATATTTCACAAAACAGAAAGAGTAGATTTGGATGGACCTAAACCGTTCGTTTTCCTGAAAAGGAAGTAACAACTGCCTAGGTCGTAGAAGTGATTCTCCTGTGTGACTCGCTCATACAACTACCTCCTGGGAATATAGTCAATTGTTTATTATGATGTGCCTTTAGGCTTCTTAAAAAGAACCCAGAATGTTTCCTAAATGGGAATATGCAGCGTGTCCCTCTGTTAATATGTCTCTGAACCAGATAGCACTGCATTATAGGAAAATGGCCTTTTTACAGTAGCCTTTAAAATGAACTGTGTTTTTTTTTTTTTTTGAATCCCCGGATATGCTCTTCTAATTTTGCTGTAGTTCCTTTCTATGGAAAATGAATATATATAATGGAGGCATAATAATATTATTTTGATAACTTAAATGCAAACGTGGAGAACATGGAATTTGTAGAGAAGAATTTATAAAGATGATAAACACTGAAATGTACATAACCATTCAACTCCTGTCATCAGCACCAGATAGGAAACACACTGTTTTCTACTTCTGGGTTCATTCCAGCTGCTACGAGCTTCCTACTCCTGGCTTGTCTTAATTATTTCTTCTTTTTAATTCCTCATGCATTAGTTGTTATACATTAACAAGAGCATTTTTCAGAATGGGTCACCCTACTGAGGATCATCTGAAGTTTGATTCTTCACTGCTCTGAGAGAGTAAAGGACGTGTTGGGACTTTTATAATTTTGACTAATTGAAGGATATTTATGTGCACTAGGCTGCATTCTTTCATGCCAGAAGTCCCTTGGAGAAGGAGAGTGCACTCGCTAGACAGAGGTAGTCCCTGCCTCTATAGATACCTCGCCTCAAATTTGATCCCCACCCTTGACCATAAATATCTTAATATAGTCCTTAGGCATCATTGGAAGAGTGCAGCTACATGTTGCACCTGCAATCTGGCTAGGAAGGCTTTGTATTAACAGCTGTAGTGTGCCAACACTGGTAAAATGTTTGCACTGTGAAGCCTGTTCAAAACTTAGTTTGAGACATTTACAAGGGCTGCATAAAGTCTTGAAATGCCTACAATTATTAATATTTGGCTAGCGATGCATGCGGAGCAAGTGTGCAAGAAGAAATACTTTCCTGAAATGTGTTTTAATACAATTGTGCTTCTTTTCATCCAAACCTTTACGGCCATGGACAATGTGCATTCCTTGCACCTCACAAAACAGACATCAATATTTATGCCAGCACCCACATGAATATGTAGTAGTTGTGATGTTTCATCAGGAACTCAAAGAGGGAGGAGTGGTTTGAGTGGGAATTGCAACTGATGAACCCGGATTTTTTTCCTATCCTTCAGGAAACCTGAAACTTACCCCGCGCATGTGTGACCGATGTGTGCCTTGTGACCCACGAAAAGCACCCAGAACTGTAACTTCAGTCCTTTCCCCTTTATTATTATTCTTTTTATTTATTTATTTATTTTATTATATATACAGCGCAGTCCAGATCAACCGACACAGTTGAACAGCAAGTCTGCAATCCCTCCATTTCCTTAACAGGAAGGCCTGGCTCTGCAACACAAACCAGCTGCAAAGCCTTCCCCCAGTGGAAACAACCATGAAACTCCACCAATGACTTTCTGCATTCCTGCCATCACAGCCAAGCTCTGGTCTCATGCCTTAAAACCTGCAGACTATATTTCGATGAGCCTCGATCACAAGCTCCACCAACCATAAACATAAGGCGGCTCTCCAAACTCAACCTCTAACCACAGATTCAACAAGTTCATACAAGCAATCTATCAAGTCACCAGAACAATGACTTTCATTAACATAAACTTCATGACTGATATGGTGTCTGAAACCCATCCTGTGCACTCAGTTCTCCCAATGGAACCTGCACTTAAGAAGTACATGCCTGGAAAAAAAGCATGGCTGTGCCAACAACCCACTACCACCAACAGTAAAATAAAATAATGGTGCCCAATTCAAGTAAACCTCTAAAAATCCTCACCCAAGTAATGCACAGCAGAGTTAACTATGCCACTTAATATTTAAAAAAAAAAAGAGTATGCCATGGAAAACCACTTCAGAAATGATTCTGCTTCTCCCTTCCACAGTATTGCCTGTATACAATACTTGGCTGTACCAAAACGAATGCTAAGAAACAGAATGGCAGCCACAGATGTTCTAAGGCCAACAAAGTGCCTATACCCAATATTCATCCCACTACTTACCTAAAGCAGTAAAAAAAAAAAAAAAAAAAACTCATCGCACCATCCGAAAGAATTAAAGAAAGGGAATTAAAACAATCTGACAAATAAATACCCCTTGCAAGTGACAAAAATAAAATGAATAATAACAGTAATACTGTAATCTAATCTAGCTCTACATACCTACCACTATTAATCCAAGGCCTACCTGTACCCTTAAGTACCTAAAGGTCATCATGGACACAGTACTATATAGCAAGTTCATGCCAAAATGTGATTCCTTACCGAGTTACACTTTCATAAGCCCCTTATGCCTCTCCCACTGTTACCTCATTTCCTCCCAATCATCTCTCCTTCCATTTAACACTTTCCTCCCTCTTAACTCTTACTAATATGTTTAGCTATCCCCACTCTGAAGATGTCCTTGGAAAAATTGGTTTGTTACCAGACCTCATTTATGGAGCGTATTATTTCACAGATTGATTGTTTCACATGCTAAGCTAACTCAAATGGAAAAAATCTACTTCTGAAAGGGACACTCAGTACTGTGTTAGAGAAGCTTTACAGTTATATACTGTATTATATGGGAGGAATAATTCCTTATCTTGTGCCAGTTGCAACTAAGCTGTACAATTTTCCTAAATAATTATTAAACTAATTGACTGGTGAGGATTTCAAGACTGTCTGTTGTGAGACTGGTGCACATCTATTGTCAGCCAGAATTCAGTAATGTTCCTGAATAGGCAGGGATTCTTAATAGGTTACAGTATACTCATTGCTTCCAATGCCTTACTGCATTGTATGTTTCATTGGTAGCGTTTAGAAACAAACAAAAAAAAACTGTTATAAGAAAGTTAATATAATAAATGTCTAATTATGAACAATACTCTTACTCTGCCTTCCTTTATGACATGATATGATATAATATAATATGATATGATACGATATGACATAATATGACATGATATAATATAATATGATATGATACGATATGACATAATATGACATGATATAATATAATATGATATGATACGATATGACATAATATGACATGATATGATTCTTGCTGCTCCCTAGTGGTTCTCGGCAGACTGTTATTATGGTGTAATTATTTAGCAATTATTCTTTCCACTTAATTATGATTGAAGAAGCACATAGCAGTTTTTATCAGTTATATATGTACCTGACATATTTCAACATGTTTTTCTCTTGAAGTGAAATTGACATTAAAACAGCTTTAACAGATACAGTACTGTAGTAATTTATTAACCTTGCTTAGTTGCTACATAGGGATGGATATCAAATGTCTATGACTTACAAACACTGTAAACCATCTTCATTACTTTATAGTCATTTTATCCATATTGATAATTTTATGCTACTAGTTCTGAGGGTACTTTTATAGCTAGAATAAAAAGTTATACTCTGAACAATGGGTGAAATAGTATTATAGAAGTTTCATATTTACGTACACCACACAATGGGGTAGTTTTACTACCAGGAGAGACACCAAATTCTGTGGCATGAGTCTGTAGTTTTTCCTAATCAGGTTTGATTTTGTGATAGGGGTCTGTAGTTTTTTCCTAGTTAAGTTTGATTTTTTTTAAGCTTGCATTAATCCATTTACACATAAGAAGTGGAACACTTTTTTTTTTCACATTGAATTCTTTTTTTTAAAATATCTACACTGAAACTTTCTTTTTCCATAATTATGGGGGGGTGGGGTATAGACGTAGGGAGACTTGTGGAAAATCATCTACAATGTTATACAACCTGTATATTTTTTCTATTATGCATATTCCAATTTTCCAACAAAACTAAGAGAATGGTTTACCATTATCCACATCTTCATTAAATTACGTTATTCTTCCAAATGTCCTGTCAATCTAAGATCAATATGGCATTACTTCTAGATATTCAAATGGTGCAAATTCCGTGCATAGCAAAATACTGGTTAAGAGGTGGCTCTGAAATATATCATATTGGGTTAGCAGACCAGTAGATTAGGAGCCGCTAATCTTGTAAGAAAGTCATATCATTACAAACTGGCTCCACATGGATAGATTCTCAAGACAGATACTCATATTATTTATAACCACCCTAAATTTGCAAATCAAGTATTTCCACTTTGTGCCACTTCCTCTTGTCATGGCCAAATTTAGTATCTTTTTTATTCACTCATTGATATATTAGGTTCAAAATCCATCTATTTATCATCAAATGAGACACAGAATATAAAATGAATATCTACAGAAAAAACATACTTAATGGAATCTTTTCATCTGGTTAAACCTTATAGCATCCTCTATCCTAACCAGCAATAACTGTCTTACTTTTCAACCCATCACATACCCTTGACATGTACTGACTGCTATTTAATATCAAAATCCCATTTGTCAACAGATGTTAATTATACTACTGAATCAGGATATCCATCTCCGCACTCAAAAATAAAAGTCATACTTAAACCAAAGAACATTTTCTTTCTTCTTTTAAAAAAAGGATGGAAAAAAACTGTAAAACCAACTTTATTATTAGAACCTTTCTTTATTATTGAAGGAAGGATATAACAATTACTAAACCACTCAAATTTCTGTACTTGAGGTCTTTTGATTAGTGAAGTTTCTTTGCTTTTTTTTTTAATTTTTTTGGACCACTGTCCTTGGAAACTCATATTACAGGCTCACCCTCAGCAAACCACTTCTATGCAGTGTCTACCAGCTTGTCTTCTACCCCCTTACTTGCTCCAGTGTCTCTGAGGCAGGTTGTGGATTCTAAGGGCATGCTGGGGGCTCAGCTCTCTCTGCTTCCATCTTTGGGGGATTCAATATTTGCCCTACCTACATCCTTGCTATACCTCCCATCGCTTTTATGTTCAAGGGCAACTCCCCTCTTTAAACTATGTTGATGAATGCCCTCCCACCCAAAATGGTCATGCCCATATCTCCCTGCAGATTCGTCAATCACCTGAGCCACTACTCAAAACCAGATTGACTGGGCTGTAGTCATATCATTATCTCTCTACACCACTGGAGTGGCCATTAGTCAATTTTTTTTCTCAACAATGGAAGTTACATAAACTGGAATTAGGATCCTTTGATATGTCATGTTTATATTCAGAAATACAGAAGTTACAGAAACGTTGATGTACATATGCTAAAAATCAAAGAACTTAAAAATGTATTCATTTCTAACTAAAATGAACTGCTAGAAAACTAATTAAACATTAAATGCTAAATTAAATACAACCTTGAAATCACAAAATTTCTGATCAGAAGACATGGCAGTTGCTAAATTCTGTGAGTGTGCCAAACTACTCGGTAGATATACAGAAAACATCATTCATTTGTAACCATCTAACAATTATATAACAGCATTGGTCACTGACAGAACTGACACATCTGATAATGACATTATTGTTATTGCCTTTGTAGAAATTTTCAAAAAAGCTTTCTTTCAGTTCTTCTACTGAGGTTCAAGGAGGGGATATTATTTTTTTTAAACCTCCTCAACTTTCTTGTAGTTTACCAGACACTAAACCTTTCATTTAGGCTTACTGAAGTAATTATGTCATCAATGCGTTTAATGCCATAATGTCTTGGATCAGATAGTTTTTCAATTCTGTTTTACAAGATCATACTTAATAAGATTAACTAAGTTTTGATGGTCCTTTTCAACTCTTCTTCAAGTTGATGGTGTTATCTACAAAGATCTAAAAGTATTCTTATACCCAAATCGAATACTGCTCATTTAATCTTGATAACTACCTCCCCATTATCTCAATCAGTCGTGCTTTAGAATCTATGCTATAGCACTATCTACAAGAATCCACAACAATATACTCATGTCATTTCACCATACTAATACATTTTGAAATCTAGGCAGTTTTCTGATCAAACGCTTACTTTTGAATCTTTAATGCTTCTCAAGAATTTTCATAACATCTCCATCTATGATCTTGTCACAGATGCCACCAACGCATTCATTAGGGTGGGTTTTACTTTTCTGTTTTAACAAATGAAAATAATGTTTTTCTTGTCTTCTTTATTGCTAAAATTAAATGGTTTACTCAAACTCTTTTTCCCGGGGTTTTCTCTCTCTTTTTTAACAATGGCATCCATTTTGTCTTAATACCAAAATGGGATATGAAACAAGTTACTATGTCATCTTATCTTTTCAATATACACAATTCATAGGTTCATAGGTAGGTACTAGGCTATCGGCCCAAGGGCCTACGTAAGCCTAGCCTACAAGGTTCCCTGGCTTACGCCACCCAAGAAAGTTATTTTCCTGTGCCACTGTCAAGCAGAGATACAGAAGTGATCCCCAGAGTGTATTTCCTATTTCCCATCCACTCATCAAGATTTTTCTTAAAGAGTGCTAATGAAGACCTTTGCTTGACATAGATGGGTAGCCTGTTCCAGAGTATGGGAAGTCTCTGGGACAGGAATCTATCCCTCCAGCATGTCCTGTTTATTGTGGTGACAAGGTTTAGGTCCCTAGAGAATGTAGCTTGGAGGGACTGGGATTTCTTTAGATGTAGCATGTCCAACAGCTCTGGGTTTGACATGTTAGGCAGAGATCACCTCCGAGTAGGCGATATGCTATGGAGTAAAGCTGGAGTTTTTTTGAGACAGTCAGTGTAGGGCACCTGTTTGAGGCCAGTAATCCTCTTTGTGAGGTACTTCTGTGGCCTTCCAGCTGCTGCAGATGTCTTGTGAGGTACATTCCAAAAGGGGTGTTGTACTCTATAATGGGTCTAATGAGTGTCGAGTAGAGGGGAACAATGACTTTTTCCTGGATGAGAACCCTTTTATGATGAGGTGTGCCACATAGAAGGACTTCCTGACTACTGTGACGATGTGACCATCAAAGGAGAGACTACTGTCCACCTGGGTCCCAGGGTCTCTTATCACGCATTCAGTGTTAAGTAGATTGCTGCCTATGTGGTAGTTCATGGTAACAGAGTTTTTACCAAAGGGGATGAAACTGCACTTTTTGGCATTGAGCTTGAGGCCATGGCTCTGACACCAGGCATCTGTCTCAGTGAGGCCCTTCTGTAGGATGCCCACATCATTCGGGGACTTGACTATGGCTCCTAGTTTGCAGTCATCTGCAAACTTCATTAGCCAGAGGCCTTCTGTGTTAGCCTGTACTTCAGAGAAGTGGATACCAGGAGAGGTCCCAGGATGGAACCCTGTGGTACTCCACTTGTCACTGCTTTGAGGTCAGATTTGGAGTCTGCAACTTTTACCAATTGACTCCATTAATCCTCTATTAATCTGTTTCAAAGACACATCTGTAGTTATCTTCCATGTTATAAAAAGATCCCTTTTACAGCATTCTTTGATGATGTCAGTATTTAATTCCAAATATCCCAAAAATGATCCTCCAAAAACCCTATGAGCAACTTCCACTTTTCCCATCTTGTCTATTAAATTAGTTTATACTAACTTAGTTTAAACAAAACACAGTTTACATTCATTGTGGCAAATTGTTCGACTCTGTCTTGTCCTTGAAGCTTCAGCATCTAATCTAATCTAAAATACCTTGGTATTACATAAATCTAAAATAATCTTATTTATACACAAATTAACAATGAGAAAACATTGTGGTATATAGCACTTGACTTACAAAGATGGAAGACAGTGAAGGTTTCCCCACTTATTAAAAATTCCAATGATTAAAATGAACATCTTTCATCACCATTTCTTTTACATTAACTCATAGAAACAGGCTGTGTTCCCCAAATTTCTTAAATTCTTGCATAATTGACTTTTTTAACTTTATTTGGTAAACCAAGTCAATCAGGATCTCTTATTTCACATTATCAGCTCCCAAAAAATTATACTGTTTTAAACTGTGATTTGTTTATTGTATGTTCACTTTTAAATGGCAACTACTATATCAAAGAGAGGTTTTGTTTACCTATATGCATAAATATTTAACAAAACATTATTCTAAGTAAAATGTAATTATCCATCTTATTCCCTTCTTTCTAGGTATTATCCCAATTCTAAGTTTAATGTGCCAAATATTTTGTTGAGCTTAAGAAAGATTTTTACCTACCTTTGAAATAATTATATTTATTAGACATATTCCAGGCAGTCAGCTTATTGTGGCCAACCTCAACATCTTAACTAGAGATACTATGAGCAGTTTGCAATCCCTTCCACTTATTTATTCAAATATGGAGAATGACATCTTTATTAACTGATATTCATCAACAAATAACTTTGGCCTTAAAGCATAATTTTCTGAAAGGCTACACTATTGCAATTAACATTATCTAAGTATCATTCCAGGCAAAAATTGAGTTCCATTATTTTGATAGAGCTAATTTTAACCAGCACATGTATTTAAAGAAAAGTTTACTACCGTCCAAACATATTTCATCAAAATACATTTTTTTTTGAAATTCCTTGATGGCTTGCTTTTTCATTCTTCTTACTGGGATTCTGTTGATTCTGCTTTCTAGTTTGACTAAACTTAGCCGGAGTTATGGGAAGCTTCAGTCTTGACTACTCCCTTTAAAAAGTTAAACGGCAATTAATGTATGCTATTTTTAATGTACATTTTACTTAAAGGAATGCATACTTTTTTTTTTCAAAAGGTTTACATTCCTGCTTTGCATGTGGATACTTCAATGATGATTTCCTCCATATTTTCCTGTGGTGGCCACACAGTAAAAACTTTGGGATTTTGTAAGCAGTAGAGTTGTCTATTAACACCTAATCTCTAAAGACCTGACTTGGCAGCAAGCCATTATGGGTCATTGCAGTCACAATATAAATAGCGATAAATGTTTTCTGTTAATTATAGCAGCGACACTAGTAAATTTTGTGCTACAACAGAACGGGGCAGCTTCTGAAATATAATGGTTGAGAAATTCTCAGCCAATATGCTTAAGTACTTAAAAGCTACTAAATTGATTAACCACGTCAGATAGATTAGCAGTTAGAAAAAGTCAAGGGAACTGCTATATCAGTTGTATATAGTATAACCTTCACATTTCTTTTCTGTTGTTATAACATCAGTGTCTATATTTGCTCGTGTACCTCACATATCACATACAGGTGCTTTATCAGATTGGCATCCATCGATGTCCCTTTCAACATCGCCAGTACATTCTATCAAAATACAGCAATGTAAGTGAATGGAGATGAATAGTTTCTTTCACTTAATTTTTTTTTTTTTTTTTTGGTGATATTGAGTGATAATAGAGAAAGAGAATTTAAATTTCCCCACTGGCATGCAATTCCATTGTTATCAAAGGATCCATTTGTGGGGTGGTTCAGGTAGAGGTGGACAATGGACTTAGCCCCCCCTGCCGCAGACATACAAGCAACTTTTATTATTGAAGATTTGATGGCTTGCTTCTGTATTATAGATTGATATCGCATAACAGCTAGTGCAGAGTTCTTAAGGTTATGAGCTGTTAAAATGATACTGCCTGTGGTACAGGGTTTTATTCAACCAACCTCCATTTGCCTACTGTGTGACCTTGAGCAAATGGGAATCTGCTTAATGGTTTCCTCGACTGCATGCCTCATAACTACCAATTAATTTATCAGTAAGTCAAAGGTTTCTAGTCATTCTTTCAGTTTCATTCTTGTTTGCCAAATTAGTCTATATTATTGTAATGCGGTATAAAACATTGTATATAGTTAATCTGTACACAAGTGTCTGTTCTTTACCATATTTTAATATGACTGAATTTCAGTGTTCTCATGTCCTACTTGAAATCTATAACTTTATGAGTATGCTGTCTATTGTAAATTCAATAAAAACTTTATTGACAAAAACAACATAATTTGACCAGGAGTAAGAGAACAGTCTAGCCTTCTGAAAAAAGGAATACATGAAGAATAGGAAGGATATGTAAAGGGATTACTTTAAAATAGAGGTTAAAGGGTCAGAAAATGCCCTACCTCATTTGCTGACAGAATATACTATAGCTTCAAATATTAAAACACAAAAGGTTAGAGGTGGGAAATGGAAATCCATTTTGGCATAGAGGATGGCTACTATATTAAACACAGAAGCAGATACGTGAAATGCAAGTCATAAAAAGCGCAAAAAAATCACCATAAGTAAATGTCACAATGGTGCAGTGGATAGCTTTGTCACCTTACAGCAAGTGGTTCTTTGGTTTAATTCTCAGCTGGGGTGACTTATATGTGGAGTTTGCATGTCTTCCCTGTATTTAACTGAGTTCCCTCTGGGTGCTCCAGTTTCTTTTCACATTCTAAAGACATGCAGTAGGTGATTGGGCACTCTAAATTGGCCACAGCTGTGAGGGTGCATGTAAGTGTGTTGGTGAGGAAGAATAACCACGTCAGGAAAAGCCACCTAACAGTGTAAATCTTGGATATAGATAATTGTCACTGTTGAAATGACAACCCAACCCCGTGTTCAAAAAATGTAAAAAAGGGGTTGTGGATGGATGGACTGAGTGATCTAATACTACAGCAAACAACATATTATTTTCACATTATTCAAAATCAATTCTTAAAAAATGTCAACACACAACAATGGTGTAAGAGGATTAACAGTGTAAGCAAAACATGCAAAGAAATTCACCACACTGGTGAAACAGGGCGTATGCTGCAACTCATAAACATTTGTAGATGATATTATAGCAGCAATGATGTAGATCTTAAAGTAGAAAATTGGCATGACATTCCAGCTAGCATAGGGATGGAAGGTACAGGTGTGTGATATGCAGTTAAGGCCAGGAATAGTGCTCCGATCTCACAGGCTTAAGGATAGGTAGAAGGTGGCCAGGAAACACTGGTTGAGATCTGTAACAAATTCCAACAACTGCTGCATATAAAGATCAAAATCAAGATCAATGTGTCCACAAAACTTTGTATATTAATCCCAGACAACCTACAAAGTCCATCTGGCAATAATTTGTAAATATGCCTGACTCCTGCATCTAGGATATTCACAATTATCCTGAATACTAAGGTGTTATATGTTAAGGACCATGCCGGAGTTCCAGTGACACACAATAACATATCATTGCACCACAAAGGCTTTCCACAGTACTACTGATGTATCTATAAATTATGCAGCCTGCCCCGCAGAAGCACATAAAAGGGAGAGGTAAAGCAGGAAATGCTAGTCTGCATTCACTGATGATCAATTAATTACAAACAAATTGTCTGCCAACCCACCGTATACAGGAAGCATGCATCTGGCAGATCAGTGGCCTTTGATGTATTGTCCAAAGGATGTATACAGAACAAACACTTTGCAAGTATATATCATAACTAAATAAAACCAAAACCACTTCAAAGTTACTGCCAGCAACGTCAATTTGAAGTATTTATGGTTTTGTTTTATTGCAGCTGTGGTATGCTTCTTCATCAGCAGTTGGGTTTGTGTTTTTGCTTTTTATGTATCCAAGCTACCGAATGATACACAGTAAAAACAATAAAAAGAGAATAATTAATCCATTTATGAGTAAATCAGTATGTTGTACAGTAGCTACTAAACACCCCTAATGTCATGGCTGCTGACACTAATAAGACATGGAAACACAGTAGAATAAGAACCATGTATTATTATTGCTTCTGAAACCCGGAAGCACTGCTGAGAATGGTTGTCTGATGTTGTCTAGACCTCATCTGTAACCACAGTGCAGTATAGTTCTAGCAAAGCTAGACACATTATTCTGATGTGTAACATGCTACACCACATGCTACAGCATCACAGATACCACACAAGGCCAAGATGACATGCACAGCCCATGCAAACAGCATAGGTCCACACAGCTGGGCAGTTTAGTAAAGGAAGATGAGGACCTGGAAATACCACATGCTATCCAACTTGCCATTTACCACATGTAAAGTAATACCATGGTGCAAAAATTGCCAAATACCTACAAGGATTACCTGCTCAAAAGAAGTTGACAGATGTAAAATGAGGAACCAAGGAAAGGATGACACATAGTAATGTGACACTTGGCCCACAATGAAGTGTACTGCATATGGAAGGGAAGAACATGGTATACCAAGTTATTTATTTATTTTACATTTATTAACCAGGAAAGTCCGACTTGGAATGAGCCAATTTTCAGAGGAGGCTCGGGGAGAAATGCTCCAGATGCATGTCTTTACAACTTCCGAGGAAACCGTAGCAAACAGAGGAAACCCACACGAATGCAGGGAGGAAATGCAAACTCCACACAGAAGGCACCCCAGCTGAGAATCGGACCGGAGAACCTCTTGCTGTGAGGTGACAACGCTACCGCTGCACCACTGCACCATCCTACAAAGTATGTGGGTCAGGGACAGAGTTCATACAAATGAAGCTCCAAATAGTATTGGCACTGCAGGATGTTTTCACAAACAACTCTAGGATCACAAGTAACCTGGTGGTATAACGTGGTACCCATGCATGTGTACCATGGTAATGTCTGGCATGCAGCATGTTACTCATAAAATAATACACAGATATGGAAACTTATGGTTGATTGGTAACAGTACAACTTTAGTAAAGCATTCCAAAGTTAAGTGCAAGGAGGTTATGTTTGTATTCACTGCACAGAAGGTTAAGTTGCATGGTTGGGATGTCAACAAGGATGTAAATTATAAATTCTTCTGAAAGCCATTAAATCAGAACTGAGCCACTCTTTTTTTTGCCATAATGCTTTTTGTAGGAACTTATTGACATCTTAGCTTACGTTAAGTCTTACTTTATAATCTGAATGACATGCCTTATATTTTTATTGTTGAAATAAACCTCAGGACCATTTCACAAAAAATGCAACTGGACATACTACTCAAATATACAGTGAAAAGCAAATTTTGCAAACACTTTTGGTATGAATTAAACATCACTGTCAAAAGTTAATCTGTTCATTCATTCATTCTGTTTGTTATTCAAAAAGTCTGTATGCCATTCAGAATAATTTGGCTGGTTATCATCTTCTTGACGATCAAGTGGAAAAAAAAAAACGCTAGCTGTCATTATCACAATTGTTTCCTAGCAACAACGGAAAGATGGAACAACAACTACCTCAAATCATTAGCATCACTATGCTGTACTGCTTGGAAATCTATGACAATGAGAAGGATTAAGCTGTCAGTAATGGCAACAGTACTTTTGTCAACGTCTATTTCAAAATAACCTGTAAGGAATTTATGCCTCAAGAAATGGAACTAGTTTTCAGCTTGGAGAAAAATATTTGATGTATCCTAGAGTTGTTTCACAAAACCATTGGGAATGTCCTTATATAGATCTCAATCTTCATTTCTCATTTATTTATGTTAAAAGTTGGGGGGGGGACGTAATCTGCTTTTCTGCTGCCTGACAGGAAAACAACGTCAGTACTCTACTTGTGTAATATAGATCAGCATTTCATTTTTATTTCGTTTTTCCCCCACGTGTGAGATATGGAAACTATTTTCCTTTCCAACCACTGCATATTAAACTATAGAAAGCATACTGATGCAATCAGAAATAATTTTAGTAGAAGTATTACAAATGTAGTGACTGATGGAAATATAAATAAATCCAATGCAAAATGATAACAGAATTAAACAACTGTTCTTGTACATTTTCCTGCCCTTCAGTAACATAAGTGAATGAGAATATGATAGCAAGATGAAAGGTCACTTTCTGGAGCATTTCTTTATAGCAGCATGAAATATAATTCCTACTTAAGTGCATGATATTTTAGGCTGTGTCCCTTGAGAGGGTCTTTGATTATCTATCTGCCCCACCCTGGTATCTGTCCACTTTGCTGGGTTCTAGAACAAAGATATGCCCAGTTGCAAACTTATACATGACAAACAAGAATGTATGCTGCAATTATCTGACAGATTTTTTTTATTTCATTCATCTTAGCTATTAAAGGGAAATGCTGGTGCTTTGAAAAAAAATTCAGCTCGCAATACAGTGAAAAATGTTCATGTCAATAAAGTTTATTGATGGATATATAGGCTGCCAAATGAAAATATGACAAACACAAACACATGGAAATCTTTTTAACATTGCAGGTAGAAAATAGTAAGTTCCAAGCTTCTAATGTGACATAATGACAGTAATTGCAAAAAACACTTTAGAGAAATGTGTAAACAGGTCACATGCAGTTGTAAAATCGCGTTACGAATATCTCGTGGCAGGACTTGTGCCAGCTAGCCTGAATATTACAATGTGTTTTTTTTTCTGATTTTACAAGAAATGGTAAATACACTGCTGTATGAACATTGTATGCATTCATAACACCACAACACTAAATAAATGGCTACTGCAGAATTTTAATGCTCTAAACATAATTATATTAAATATTTAAGATAGAAATATTCACTATGAATAAGCAATGCAGTTAATCACATCATCCTCCATTCACAACCCCTTGTTAGACATGGGGTTGGCGTATCACTTCAACAGTAACAATTAGAGAACTAAGGTTTACACTGCCAGATGAGTAAACCTGCTGCAGTAGTTCTTGCACACCACACCTTTTCATGCACCCTCACTCCTATGGCCAATGAAATGTGCGCAATAAACCTTCTGCATGTGTTTAGAAAGTGAGAAGAAACCCATGCAAACACAGGGAGGACATGCAGACTCCCCACAGAAGGTACCCCAGCCGAGAATCAAACCAGAGAACCTCTTGCTGTGAGGCAACATTATCTGCTGCACCACTGTGCCACCCTTTAATCACCTCATCCTGTGTTACTCCAATTCGTTAATTTTAAGCACGGCTGAAAAAATCCTTTGAGCGTGATGAAATGCTACTATATAAAAATGAGGTACTGAATTGTTTACTATATTAAACTACATTTGTCTGAAGAAGGCAATTACACTTTGTAGCCTGTCCTTTATTTATCTTTATCCCTCTACCTTCCCTTGAGCACCCCCTTCATTCTTTCACCCGTCCTTATATTGTTCTGTGCTCTTTAGAATGCTTCTGTGGTTTCGTTCTTCCCCAAAATTCGTGTAGTCTATTCCACGGGTCCACAGCCACCACTGTGAAGATCTACTTTGCAGACCCAGTGAGTGGTTGGTCAATCCCTACTGTCCAATGTTTGTGCCTCCTCCACACTCTTCAAACTTACTCTTAGCCACGTCTTCCTGACATGGTCTTGCCCCTTGATATTATGCCCCCTACCTGTCTCTTCTGGTCACAACTGAGAAGAGTTTCCATATTCTCTAGGTTTGATGTTATTTTCTCTCCATCCGCTATATGCTTCTGAAGTCTTTCCTCAGAGTTCCATCCAGAAGCCTGCTCTCCCTCTCTTGTAAGGCCACTAGGACTGTATACAGTAATGAAGGTGTGTCTGGAATACAGTCAGCATGGTAGAAACATTAATTCTTTGCTTCTTGTGATATATTCTGATGGAGGTATGACAAAGAATTCTATTAGTCGGTGCCATTGAGCTCTTACTCTGCTACCACTGGTCCATTGCAACTACAATAATCACTTCCAGGTCATTTTCTTCATCTTTCATCATTAGTTCCACTCCCCTGGTTTGATTCTGTACAGCAGCGATGTTGTGACCCAAGGGCAGTACTTTATGTTTCTGCAGTCAGCCACATCTGGCATCTTTCTGACCACTTGATCCTGCTTTCTAAGACTTTATTTGGCTGCTACTTTATCCAGCGTCATTATATATATCTTTTGTCTTCTTTAGTCAATAAGTCAATACTGTTCTCATTTCATTCAGTTTTTTTCTGAAAATAATTGAAATGAGGACCAACACATAGTGGAGTCTATTAGTCACTTCCCTTATTCCTGACATCACCCTTTTCACCACAGCTCTTTAACCATGCAGCCGTTGAATTCTCCAGCCCTGTACCTGCCCACCAAAACCTGAAAATTCTTCTAGCAGGCATCTGCACAGGGTAGATTCAAATGTCTTGCTGAAGTACAGTTTGATCATACCTGTCTAAACTTCTTTGTCAAGTCCTCCTGTAATGTAGTTATAAAACTCTGCAAGTTCAAATTACACTGACTTCTTACAGCAAACTATGTTTGTTTTTGTCCAATAGGAAAACAATCACCCTACACATCAGGATTTCTCTGATGAATTTTCATGTTACCAGTCTTAAGCTAACAGGCTTGTAGCTCTCTGAATGGTTCCTGCTGCACACTCCCCCAATACAAAGGCACCACCCTTGTCATCTTCCTGTCCAAGGCATTTCTGTGCTTGTCAGTGATTTGTTGAAGATCTTAATCTGGGATCCACCTAGACAATAAGAAGATTCTTAAGAAGAAGAACCTGAGAGGCAGCTTGCTTGGTCCCTATATATTAACTTGCCATAGTGCAGTCACTTCTCACTGCTCTTCCTCCTTCTCCACCCAGTTGACTGTTCACTGCTCCCCCCAGTCTTTCCAAGCTCACTTCTAGCCTGGCTCCATCACATTCCCTCCTTTTTCATGGCAACATGAAGCAATCTTTCAATACTGTTGTTAGTTCCTTATCTTCTATGATCTCTATCACATGTTTCGGCCTTCATAGGCCTGACCTCCCTTCCTCATTCCTGCATTACATGTTCAAAAGCTTTTGCTTCTCTCCTTGAGTCTTTCAGCCAGCACAGTTTTAACTTGTTTCTTTGATGGTCTTGACGTCATTCTGACTTTTTTGATCATATTCTTCCACTATAACTCCTCTTTACATATGCTAAATTAAATCACTGTAGCATGAGTTAGGGTACAGGAAACTCAAAAATAAAATAATAAAAACCCAGCTCCTTTCATGATCCATCCCTTTTTGTTAATTGGTTCAACTCTACCACATTCCTGTTGTAGCTAGTATTCCTTTTCAGGTTCCACTCCATTTATTTTAACCCCTAGCCAGAGTTTCTTTTGCTGAGTCATCATGAAACATGGACCAACGAGCCTATCCTTCACTTGTACTATTGATTGCTCTTCCTTTTGAACAACCATTGAACTTCATTAATACCAGTATGTACTCTGAATGGCCATTAATAGTATTTTATGGTCTGCTAAGTCATTAATGTGTCCATACTAGTGTATGGATTGATACTGCCAGCTTTTCTACATTTCTTTGTTGCTTTCTTTTAATAGAATGCAATGCATTGCAATGCAATCTGCTTTCTTGATTACATCCTGAGCTGGCAAATGTATATTATTTTATTCTGTCATTCTCTAACAGTCTCTCTCTCCACACATCCAGTCACCCACCCTTTATTTACCTCCTTCCTCATCTCCTTCTGACTGCTTCTATTCCACTGCTTTTGATCTTGTTTAACTTTTTTATTGAGTGCCATGTGGAAATATTCATATACTTTCTTAATCATTTCCATTCTTACCTCCAACCAACTTTAAAAAATCTCTTAAAAGCTATCTTCGTCCCTTTTGGGGACATACATATTTCCAGTCTTCTGTCTCCTACAATCTACTTTTCACTCCCAAATAATCTACATTTTCCTCTCATTTTCCCTCTGTTTTCTGTATGATTATGTCCTTTCCATTGGGAAATTTACTAATCCCCCTATCCTCACCATAAATGTCTACTTCCCCTCACTCCATAATCCTCTTTATTTTTCTTTTGTTTTTGAGTTTAGTCTCTTGTGACAGTATTATATCAGCTTTATCTCTAATGCACCTTTTTACAGGTCTCTTCCTTTTGGATGAGATAGAGATCCTGCCCATTCTATATCATTACTGTTAGTCTGTATAACTCCCTTTAACCCTGCATATCTCTGCCTTCTCTTTAGCTACACTGTCACTCCTCCCCCATCTTTAGGCACCACTAATAAATATACCCAACACCTCCTTAGATACTGTCTCAGTCTTGCTCACAGGGAAGTTTTGTACTACTTATTCCACTCCCCAGCACTGTTCCACATACCTGTCAGCTTCTAAGAAATCTGACAAAGCCAAATGCCCAAAATCAAGACAGAATTTTAATTATTGTTCTTATAAACTTAGAGCGTTGCTAAAATAACATGATTTGTGTCAGCTTGCATATTCCAAAGGTTACAAAGTCTGAAACTCAAATATCTGTCATTATTTAGTGACTTCAACCCTCAACGACTTTAAAGAAAAATACAAATTTTATGAGGAACAGACCAAAATATGAGGTAAAATTCTGCAAAAATATGAACACATGAGATGTATGCTACACTGTCATTCTGTGTTCTTGTTTACATTTTCTCTAGAAGCAAAAAGCGGAAAACAGTGAATAATTAGAACAACAAATGAACAAAATCCTGTAGGAGCACATATGTCGAAACATAACATATCACCTTATTAAAACAATAAAAGCTAAGTAAACATGGAATGCGATTTCTTTAGACAAATTAACCAGTAAAAAACTGTTATAACACATTTTTTGTAAACCATGCGACAGTAAAATCCCCAGTGACATTTTACAGCCTTTAATCTCACCACTTATGGCAAATGTTAAAAAAGGGATTACCATTTTCTTGGTGTACAGGTGATGACTCAGCCAGAATGACTGGCAGTTGGTTTGGTATTAAGCCAACAAAAGCACCATTTGCTTGAGTGCAAAAACAAGAAAATAAGACCAAAATTAAAAAGGTAGTCATCACTTCTTTTTTATGTTAAATTACCACATAAGGTTGGTTGCTGCTACCCCCCCACACCCATAACCCCCAACTTTCTCTGAATTTCACTTTTGGTAATATATTCGCATGAGATTAAGGAGTGCAGCAACTTCCCTTACAGGTTATATTGTATGTGTTATATTTTTGGGAGTCAGAAACAAATAATGGGAGCCATAATGTTTTACTTCTGCTTCATACAGCATGTTTCTTTAACTAGGCATCCATCACTTTAGTATCAGTCAAGGTGAAAGGGCATTGCTTGCTACTATATAACCTGGTCACTGAATGATAGTCCCTTTCTCAACATTTACCCACTTTCTTTTATTAATTTCAGAAACATTTAATTCTTTTCATTCCCCTCCTCCTATGGTTCTCTTCTGCACAACTAGATACATTTGCCACCACTTCTGGGCTGCTTTTGCTTAAAACTGGCACTTTCTGCACCCCTCTTCAACCACTCACAGATATTATGTTTACCTCGACTGCCTAATAAATGTGTCCACCCTTTCCCATAGAAATCAATTTTTAGGAAGATCTCAGTTGAGCACAGCATTTCTGCACATTTTTTATATGAAGCTTTTTTTATTCATTTTTACTCCTCTTCTCTTTGGTGCATTTGCACTTACTCAAACCCTTGTGTGTACTTCAAGCTGATCTTTTAGCTGAGGCTGAAATCACTTTGCATTTGATTGTTTCTGCAGTCATAATAGAAAAAAGATCTCTTATGCAAAGCTATCAGATACATACTCTGCCCACTTCCCTTACAGCAAATGCAAGCTGTTTGCTCTACATGCATGATTCCACAACATGTTTTCCATTTGCTTTTACAATCCCTGCTTTAGCACTGTTTCTTCTTAGACTGTTTTAATTACAGGTATCTTAAAGCTAAATATGTTACTATACAAAACACAATACAACAAAAATACAAATGCATTTGGCTATATACTTTCCTACATAACTTTTCCACCAAGAAACAGTGGAGACATTGGCCCAAACCCTGGCCTACACACACACACACACACACACACACACACACACACACACACACACACACACACACACACACACACACACACACACACACACACACACCGTATTAAATATACCATTCTTTTTCTTCTTCCAACCCCAAATTCTAGCCTTGTCTTTCTAAATATCAATTTTAGAAGCATATGCAATGCAGTCTAAGACATAAACGACAATCAAATTATGCCACCTGGTTTTAACATAAACAGACTTCACAGGACAAATAAATGGGCAGGCAGAATTGCATCATCTACAAGAATTCCCTAAACATAACTACATATGCACAGGCAATACTACAGTTCAAATGTACAGCACATAAAGAAGGATGAAGCAACAGCCAGAGAGACTGAAACAAAGGTAAGAAAAGCTCTTAAATGGAAAACCCCAGGCCCAGGTGTAGTACCTAACTTCTAGCTAAAAGTATTAACATCTTTACATGAAGACTTAGCCATAAGTAAGAACTATTTACATGTGCAACCTGACCAGACACCAGTCTGGTTAACAATAGGAAAAATAATACTCCTAATTAACAGTGAACCTGTAAGCTATCCTAAAAACTATAGAACAATAGCTTGCCTTCCAACGACATATGAACTATACAATGGAATTGATGTTGACAGATTTTATAGTCATTTAGACTAAAACTCATGTGTGGCAATAGAACAAAAGGGCAATAAAAGAAAGTCATATGGAACAAAGAAGCATTTGCTGTCAAAGTCATAAAGGAGAACTGTAAAAAGGGGAAGTATTTAAGTATGGCATGGATGGACTATAAAAAAGTATTTGATAGTATTGCACATTTATGGATAAAAGAGTGCTTAAAAATGTATAAGATTGACTACATTACAGTGACCATGAAACAGTGGCAGACCACTTTGCAATTAAGCCATGATAAAGGACAAATTATTATCCCAGGGATAAAATTTCAAAGGGGGGTGTTCCAGGGTGACTGTCTGTCACCTCTGCTATTTTGTATTGCCCTTAATCCATTAAATTGTCTACTTAACAGATTACATCATGGTTACAATTTGGCTCCCAGAAAACAACAAAGTATAAAGACATATTCTTTGTGTAGATTATTTAAAACTGTATAGTTCATCAGATGAGGAACTGAAAGCACAACTGCAAGTGGTGAAAAGTTTTTCAGATGATATAAGAATGTCATTTGGTCTTGATAAATGTAACATGATAAAAGCAACCTTTAAATCAGGAAAGCTGCAGCACCAAGAAAACATCAGTTTGGGGCAGACGTGTGATATAGAAGAACTTGAGCAAGAGGTAGTGCATACATATTTGGGAACTGATGAAGGATCAACAACAAAACATAAACAAATGTGGATAAAACTTGTTAAAGAATATTTTACAAAACTTAAATTATTACTGAAAACACATTGACATCTAGGAACAAGGTCCAAGCTATAAACCAATTTGTTCTACTTGTTTTTAGTTACAGTTTGGAGTGACTGACTGGCCCCCAAAAATATTGGATAGGTTGGAGAGGAAAACAAGAATGCTGTTTCATGCACATCAAATGGTTTATGAAAAATCAGTGCATACCAAGATTATATATGCCCTATTCTGAAGGAGGGATGGGCCTCCTCAAAATTGATTACATGTATAGAGTTGCAATCATGGGACTACATACATATCTGCTGACTTCACAAGACCAAAATGTAGTAAAAGTTTTGAAACTTGTGGAGAATACGTCTAAGATGACTTCCCTGCTTAGATTAGCAGAAGCATATTGGTGTCAAGCAGGAATGGAAATCATACCAGAAGAAGATAAAAATCAGGCAGCAACTGAATGTGCCAAAAAACAAAAAGAATATAAGGTAAAGGATCAGATGAAAAGGCAAAAATGTGGAAAATGCATAAATATAGTTGCAAGTATAGAAAACTCTTGGAATAACCTCATGTTGATCAGGGTAGAAAGCAGGAATGGTTAAGGATAGGTGAATTTAAACCAAAAGATGAAAGGTTAATATTGGTGGCCCAAGACAGTGGACTACGTACACACTGGTTTACAAAGTCTATTGAACATATGAGAGAGACAGACAAATACAGGTTTTGTAAAACGGAACTGGAAACGGTCGCACATCTTGTTGCTGGTTGTGATATACTAATGGCAGGACTGTATACTGAAATGCATAATAATGTGGCCAGACTGTTGGATTGGGAATTGTGCAAACATTATAACACTTAAGTACCTTAAAAACACTGGTTAACATGAGCCACAAAGCATTACAGAAAATGATGAAGTCTATATAACATGGGATCACCCACTACCAACAGTTCAAAAAATAGATGTGAGAAAACCAGATATAGTAGTCCATGAAAAGAAGACAAAAGTACTGATCACTGAAATTGCTACACCCAGTGACTACAGTGTCTTACGAACAGAGACACAGAGTCATAAAATACCAGGATTTGTATGCAGAAATAAGGGCATTGTGGACAAAAGATACCCAAACAGTTCTAGTAGTAGTAGGAGGTAGGAGCAATGGGTCTTATAAAAAAGGATTTAACATTTTACTTAGATACGTTACAAGTACATGGGTCTCCATACGGACTGCAGAAGGAATCATTACTGGGCACATTACAGGTGCTGCAAAGAGCACTTTTGGCTAATATCAGAGACTGAAACAATACTAATTTCATGAGCTTTAATCATACTTTGACTTAGGAATGGGGTCCATTCCCGTTTTGGTATTAGAAACCCAAAAGACTTGGAGCAATTAAAAAAGTGAAATACCACAGTTTAGTAATGCAGAACTACTTATATCATACCTCAAAATCAAAAATTAGAGAACGCTTTGTTTGGCAGGCATATATATCCCACCAGGTAAAAACATTATCACTGTGGAAAATATCCTATACTGGGTATCACACTATACACAGCATGAAACAATAATAGTAGGAGACCTAAATATAGACTGCCAGCTTATCAATAGCACCACCTCATATGATTCCACAAACCTATATGGCTTTGCACACTTACTAGAATCCACAAAAGTACTGGTAGGTGACCAACCTTAGACTAGATTCTTACTAACAGACCCAAGACATTTAGGGCAGTCTGTAGCCTTCCAGGCAGTCTAAGTGACCATCAACCTACTTATTCTCTCAGAAGTTTCAATATCCAAAATAAACATATAATTTACAACCAAGTTTGCAACTCGAAAAAATTTTGATGAACACACTTTTATCAATGCTTAACAAAATATAACTGGCAAATATTAAAATCTGTGCACTTAGACTTTGCTGTCACACACTTCAAAGAGATATTTGTGAAAAATTCTCAAAAACCTTGCTCCAGTATGTACCGAAAGGTTCAAATCCAATCCTGCATAATAACTAGCAAAGGAAACAAATGCTACAGGGTAACAAATCCTAGAAAGAGTGGCTCAAAATAGAAAACAAAATACATTTTGACTTTTCAGACAACTAAGGGATAAGACAAAATATCAATTAAAATATGACAAGCAAACCTATTATAACATCCTCCAAAATAAACACCAAAACAAACTAAAACTCTTCTGGACATACATAAACTTTTACATTCAGACCAGACTACCACCCCCTCCCCTACAGCCAATAATACTAATGATTCAATTCCCACACAGTTTAACAACTATTTTATACAAACTATATTGTCCATTACAGTCATTAATACTTCTACTATCATCTCAGTACCTGCAGACTCTGCTAATTATCCTCAGTTATTCGACTTTAGCTAAGTACCCACATCCACTATTAAAAATAAACTCCTACATAACAAAATACTTACTGCCCTAGCTGCTCACCAGCTCCTCTCAGACTACTTAAAAATGGCTGCAGATGCAATTGTTTTTCTGGTCTCTATACTGACAAATAGATCTATATCTGAAAAATAAGTTTCTTCCATAGATTTATAGATAAATACTAGGCTATCAGTCTGCAGACTATTACAATCTTAACCAATAACCTGAGATCATCTGGAAAAAATCCTTTATTATACTTTTATCCAAGATGGCACAATTACAGAGTTTAATAAGTACAGGTCCACTGCAATCCTCTCTCCTCTATCAAAAATAATTGAAAAATATATTCATACTCAACTTCTACATCACCTTAATTCGAACAATCTACTCTTGGAAACACAGCATGGTTTCAGACTCCACCACAGCACAAATAATACCCTCCTTCATTTCACCAACATTATAAAACAGCATAGCAACAAAGGTAATCAAGTGTCAACTGTGCTCCTAGACTTTTCCAAAATTTTGACAACACCAATATTTACTCATTTAACTCTCAATAGGTCTCTCTCAATTGTCCCTTAAATGGTTATCTATCTGGAAGGCAACAAACAGTCAAACGGCAACAGGTCCTCTTTTCTCTCTTCCAGTTACCACAGATATCCTTCAGGGCTCTATACTAGGAATCCTTATCTTTAATATTTGTATACACTAGTTTCACACTGCCATAGACCAAGCTATATATTACAATACACTGATGAACACAGATGATTCCACTTTAATATATAGAGCCCCATAATATCTAGACTAAAAGAAATCACTCAAATTCCTTTTTCTTCAATCGAAACTTGGCTGAAAATTTCAAACCTATTCCAAAATCTCAATAAAACAAAACTGATGTTCTTTACCACAAAACATTATCTTAATCAAAAACAATCTTTCTTGGTTACATCTGCAAATAACACTAATATCGAATTGAGGTAGTACCGTATACTAAATTACTGGGCATTGCATTAGATGATAATCTGAAATTTAATCTACAACTTGAAAATTCTTCAAACAATTCTTCAACAATTAAAAACACCCACCGGAATTTTGGCTCTGATTACAGAGTAAAACAGTACCTTATAGACCCAGCAAGAAAAATCCAATCATCATCCTATTTGCTTCCAACTCTCTTGTATGCCTCACCTATCCTTACAAACCTGAACTTTACAGTAAAATGCAAACTAGCACCCTGTTACAAAATGTGACTAAATTTGCTACCAGCTCTACATAACAAACTCACCACTTCAAGCTTTAAAACAGCTAAACTGACTAGAGCTTAACAACTACATAACATAGTCTCATCTAGTTATGGCATTCAAACCGACATATTATCCTGAAAAATGCCCTGCATTAAGAAACATGTGATTGTCCTACACCCCCACAAGGGAACTCTGTTCTAGTGATACATTTCTACAAGCACTACTAAAGCAAATAATTCATCGAGGGAATCACTGTACTCCTGTTACATCTCCAGACTCTGGAAAACCATCCCCACACAAGTAAAAATGACTAACAAACTTTTAAGCTATAAAATCCAGCTCAAATAATACTTTACTCAATCTGGGCCATGCTCATGTTCATCACCTGGTTGAGAACTCTAGTTAAAGCATAAAGTTCTTACTGCTTATTGCTTATCACTAACTTTTTGCCTTCCTCTGCTTAAATCATTACACTCCTAACAACTTTCCTTCCTGTATTTGATTCAATACAACCCTCTTCACCCTCTTTTTAAACAACACTTGTCATCTTTATCTTTTTCTAACCACCGCCATCCACAGCTCTACCCCTCCCATGCATCCACTGTACAGCTCCCCTCCTACATAATTTTATAACTTACTGCATTATATCTCTCAAATTATTTGCATACCAATACAATATTAAAATCTCCCATCCTACATAATTTTATAATTTACTACGTTATATCTCTTGAACTCTTTACAAACTTATAAAATACTATAATCTCCCTTCCGTTAAAATTTTATAACTTACTTAATTATGTATCTTGAACTCCTTGCAAAAACTTTCTTTACTGAAATGTAAGAAAACTAAACTTCTTTACAACATTTACCCTTCTACTGCATTAATCCATTTACTTCTTGCAAGTTTTAGAGCTACAAGAATTGTATAGATTTATAATTGCTGATGTAAATACCTTATTGCATATACTCGTCTTGTAATTATGTTTGTTGTTTTCATGATAAATGCAATTGTTGTTTTACTGAGAGCTGTCTAAATTCACTTGTTAATATAAATGTACTGTGATGGAGCTTTTCTCCTAGGGCATCCACTGAAAATGGTATTTGCCAGTCAGACTCTCCCAGTCAGCAAAAACAAATACAGAATACATATTAAATAAATACTAAATAAATTCTCAGTCCCTGCTTGAGGCTCATGAGGCACAGCTGTTACTACAGTTATAGCATTCTTCATATGCCTGGCATTCCTGCTTCCTATGAAGCAGTTCTGACTTAGCTTACTTTAAGTTATCAATATTAAAGCTGTTTTTAAGTTTGTTAGTCTTGAAAGTCCAATGATTTATGTCCAACCTCTTTAATGGACTTTTGGCATTTGTCTTTCTGTCTGCAGCTCACTTCTCCCAACTGTGTGGCTGCTTCTCTGACCCTGTTTCTTCCTCTTTCTTCTAAAATGATGTCGGTTCAGTCTTGCTGTATCCCTTCCTCTGGTTTGCATCCTTTCCATTTCTGGCTCTGCTGTCTGTACCTTCGGATATCCAGACCAGCTGCAGTAAGATAGCTTCCCCTTGCTCCCTCACTATTTCTGCTCGGTTCTTTTCAGCAGTTGTTGAGACAATCTGCCTTCTCTGTACTTTATTCCTCTCTCTTCACTTGTGGCAGTTTGTTTCTTCCTTTATTCTCCCTCTGCTCTTCATGGTTTTCTTTCTCTCACAGCACTTCAGAAGACTCTAGATTTTTTTCCATTTTGTTATCTTTTTCTTCCTGACTGCCAAATCTAACTAGATCAGGCAGCCATCTTGCTGGAACTCGACATTGATATCACCATAACTTATGTTTGACCCTCTCCCTCAAGTCAGTTAAACATCCGCTTGACACTCTACACAGTTCCGTCTGTCTATACTTTCTTAACTCTCTCACCTCAAAGCATCCAGTGGCATCCTGTGGCAGGATCAGTATTCTACAGGAACAGCCACCATGACATCTCTGACCCATAGTTAGGGCGACATCTTCTTAGTCTAGCTTGATATGTTCTGACGTCAGTGTGGCCAAGGAAGCAGATTTTGCCATATCCTATTAAGTTTATTCACTACTTTTGAGAAGGCAACTTTCAGGAACTATATTATGTAAAGAAGGATGAAATGCTTGTTTGAGAAATTCTATATAATAATGAAAGAAGTCTGAGAACAATATTCTTGGAATTAGAAAATCATACTTTAAGAAATAAACTGACAGTGGCAGTACCCTCAGAAAGGAGGTTAAAGGTTGTGGACACAGAAATGAAATACAGGGTCACAATTGTTACTGATGTTATTACTGACAGGGGCAGAAACATAGGATTGGAAGATAATTATTGGTATATTTAAATAAGAACTTCAGTATTAAAAAGGAAAATAATGATTTGTTAACATGTCTAATCTGACTTATCCTAACTGCTCATACTGAACTAAGTAGTTATGGGAACACATTCCCCTTAGTTACAGTAAATAATTAGCAGGCACCAGCACCATGATATACATGGATAAAGGACAAACTATGGCTCAGGTGACCTGGAGTCAGTTAGCAGCCTGAGCATCTGAGGCTCTGTCATGCAGGAATTGAGATGTCCGTCCTGTAGAGGGGCAGTTGTAGGGGTGAGGGGGAAATGGTTCAAAGACAGGAAGAGGTGGATCTTGGCTGAGCTGCTGTGCAGGTAGGGTAATATGGCATGTCCTTACTGCATGCCCACCACTTGGATGCACTGATGACCACAGGGGAGGTGGTATCAAGAGTAGGTCATTACATGAAAACCCCTCTATGGCAGTAAATGACACATGGTCCCAATTGTAGGTGACTTCAACTCTGACAGATTGAGTCCAGAGAAGTATAAGGAGGGATAGGTAAACCCTGTTGAAGGGTCACTGGAATGTGCAGATGGGCAGCTACACAGGGGAAAAAATAAATGTAACACGCAAACAGACACAAATTAACAAGGCCATTTGCAGTGCAAATGGAAGCATCTGTAAATTTAGGCAGTACTGCTGAGAAATGTGACAAATGCACTCGTAACGGGAGATGCCAATATATCACAGAGAAAATGTGCCGTGCATGATCATGAGGATGAAATGGAGGAGATTCTCTGGAAGAGTTTGTGCAATTACATAGGGTAGGGCAATGCAAACTGCTGTGCTGTTGAGCGCTTAGAATGGAATTATTCGCCTTCTACTCATAAATGGAGACCATTGCAGTGGGTCTGACTACATAGTAAATGTTAACAATTTTACCAGTAGGACCTGCTTAAAAGAAGAAAAAGTCAAGAAATACATGTGGAGAGTGGCAGATTGTTTCACCGTGAAATGGGGGCTACACAGATGGAAATGGGATACAGAGCAAGGTGGTAATATAAAGATAAAAAGGATTTATAAAAATGAAAGCAACCATGTCACAAATTTTATCAGACAGCTTAATATTATGAATGAAAACTTTAAAAGGATATTAAGAATGTATAAGCTGTAAAGGGAAAGGGAAGTGGCCAATATAAAAAAAAATATTAAGAAATATGAACAGATATATTAAACATATACAAGCAAATGACATTAGAATGTGAGAATAACCAACTACACATATTAGCTAATTATGTTACAAACAGGCCAATAACAGTTTTCTAACAGATATGAGAAAACAAATATTACAGATTTCTTTTGTAGGAAAGGAATGTACTTCAGTAAAATATATAACATCAGTTAGAGAGGATGCAAAAAGAAAATATGAAAACTCTAAAATCAATTAGGATTAAATTTACCACAGAATAATGAAAAAATACTTCTCACAGAACTGGAAAATTATTAGGTTCCTAACTGTTTTATGTAATTACTTTCGTGGAAGTACAGATTTGGAATGAGTTCTTATATGGAAAAATAAACCTTATTCTGTCCTATACAGTAAGGCATTGGTAATAAAAGTTGACCAAATAACTATGGACCTATTCATTTGCTAGGAATCTGGGAAATTCTTGAAAAATTATTTACTTTGAAATTGACAGATCAACTATAAGATATACAGAAGACAGACTGAATGTAGTATGTATACTATGAAGGCAAGCCCACTGACAGCAAATATCTTTATTTCTTGGACATTTTTACAAATGAAATGAGCAGTGATTTTTAAACAGACACTCTCAGTTTGGATTTTAGCCTTATCTTTATCCCTTTGGATCATACAGTGCTATTAAGCAAACAAAAACTGTCAGACATTGGTGATGAAATATTTAATGGCACACACACACACACACACTCTCTCACATATATATTGTATACATATACACACATTTAGAATATATGTACACATATATATGTATATTATGGTTTACTATCAATATGTCGAACATCAAGACAATTTTCGTTCAACATATCGAAAGTAAACCGCAAAAATAAAAAATAAATGAAAAGGACACAATGTTGAATCTGCTGAGCAAAGTCGGCAGATTCAACATTGTTTGCAAACACATCAAATGTCAGTATAGGAGCTAACATGAACAAAACTGTTATAGCTGACATCAAGTTTTGTCAGGGGGGCAAGCCCCCCTTCACCCCCCTATGGCAGGCTGTGCCCCCCACACCCCACTAACTATATATTTCAACTCCGAGATTGCACTACAGTGAGGTTAGGGATGAATTTTCCAAACCACACTGTACAGCAATCTCTGTATATTTCTTTGAATTTATATTAGCGAATGCACAGTGCATTCGCTAATATAAACATTCGAATATTGAAATGTTCAAGCAGATGAACATTTGAACATCTGTGTTTTGGAGTTTCATCTGCAAACATCTCAATGTTGCTATTTTAATTGTAAACCATATATTATATGTATAGATAGGTACACACACACACACACACACACACACACATATATATATATATATATATATATATATATATATATATATATATATGCACATTTACAGACACACATGTACATGACACTTTGAACCATTCCTGTCTCATAAAAGTTCAGTATTAATACTATACTAGCTAACAGTGCATGAATGCAAATGTAGTCGGGTCATGTACAGATATATACTCACATATATAAATATACATGCATATTATATGTATAGATAGACACACACACACACACACACACACACACACACACACACACACACACACGCACATTTATTTATTTACTTATTTAACATTTGTTGACCAGGCTAGTCTAACTGGATATATGTCCATTTTCAGTAGAGGCCCGAGGAGAAAAGCCCCGAGTCATTACAAAGAAAGAAAAAAAAAAAAAAATATATATATATATATATATATATATATATATATATATATATATACACACAAAATAGTCCACCAGAACAGTTGAAATATATAAAAAAAAAATAATTACATAGTCCATCATATGCAGAAAAAATGATAATCACAGTATACAATTGATTAGCAGCAATAATTATAAATAAATCCTCTACTACTATTTAGGAAAGTATATATATATATATATATATATATATATATATATACATATATATATATATATATATATATATATATATATATATATATATATATATACACACACATATAAATATACATACACATATATACATACATATATATATATACCTACACACATACACACGCATATATATATATAGATAGATACATACATACATATACATATAAATACATGCATACACTTAAATATGTGAGTATATAGAGGAAAGAAAGAAGAAGAGGAAAGAAAAAACAAAAAATAGGACATAAAAAATTCACAAAGTACAGTGGGAGTTAGAAGAGAAAAAAAATGTTTAATCATGTCATATATAGAAGGTAGAGAAATCTCAGCAAAAAGAAGTAGATTAGGGAGTAAAAAAAAGAAGATGCAAGTATCAGTGTGGCTTGGAGCAGGGGCAAAGCCATTTGGTTTTAATGAAGTTTTTCAGTTTTTTCTTAAAAAGGTTGGTGGAGGTATATACATATATATGTAGTCGGGTCCACTAATGAGGCTCGTAGCTACTGGGTCTGCAAGACTACAAACAGAAATCCCTTTACTTTGTTACAGTGCTTCTTGGGTAATTTATGTGGGCCCTTCATAGCCTACGTGGGCACTTCATAGCCTATTGTGGGGCCCTTAGTGTGAGCAGGATCCTTGTGGACCAAATACATCAAACTGGCCTAAGGCTATCCCTGCTACTACACATGACGTAAATAGCATATGCCAGCATTATACTGTTTGTAGTAAATATACAAGGTACAGTAAGCTTGGCCAGAATGCAACTGCCCTTTTCTTACAAGATGCAATGGCAGATTATAATTTTCTTCAAAGATCTTATGACAAAGAGCATGGTGTGTTTCACAGACCGTGAGAAAGATGGTTGAGTGCTCTGTGAAAAACAACGATCTGCTTAATGCAAAGAAGAAAGCAAGATGATAGGTAAATTCAGTTACATATCTAAAGGAATGTATAACATAAGTAGGGAGGGAGTAGTATGACAAACCACTGAGGTGATCATTCAGTTACATATCTAAAGGAATGTATAACATAAGTAGGGAGGGAGTAGTATGACAAACCACTGAGGTGATCATTCAGTTACATATCTAAAGGAATGTATAACATAAGTAGGGAGGGAGTAGTATGACAAACCACTGAGGTGATCATTCAGTTAAATATCTGTAGGAATGTATAACATAAGTAGGGAGGGAGTAGTATGACAAACCACTGAGGTGATCATTCAGTTACATATCTATAGGAATGTATAACATAAGTAGGGAGGGAGTAATATGACAAACCACTGAGGTGATCATTCAGTTACATATCTAAAGGAATGTATAACATAAGTAGGGAGGGAGTAGTATGACAAACCACTGAGGTGATCATTCAGTTACATATCTAAAGGAATGTATAACATAAGTAGGGAGGGAGTAATATGACAAACCACTGAGGTGATCATTCAGTTACATATCTAAAGGAATGTATAACATAAGTAGGGAGGGACTAGTATGACAAACCACTGAGGTGATCATTCAGTTACATATCTAAAGGAATGTATAACATAAGTAGGGAGGGAGTAGTATGACAAACCACTGAGGTGATCATTCAGTTACATATCTAAAGGAATGTATAACATAAGTAGGGAGGGAGTAGTATGACAAACCACTGAGGTGATCATTCAGTTACATATCTAAAGGAATGTATAACATAAGTAGGGAGGGAGTAGTATGACAAACCACTGAGGTGATCATTCAGTTACATATCTAAAGGAATGTATAACATAAGTAGGGAGGGAGTAGTATGACAAACCACTGAGGTGATCATTCAGTTAAATATCTGTAGGAATGTATAACATAAGTAGGGAGGGAGTAGTATGACAAACCACTGAGGTGATCATTCAGTTACATATCTAAAGGAATGTATAACATAAGTAGGGAGGGAGTAGTATGACAAACCACTGAGGTGATCATTCAGTTACATATCTAAAGGAATGTATAACATAAGTAGGGAGGGAGTAGTATGACAAACCACTGAGGTGATCATTCAGTTACATATCTATAGGAATGTATAACATAAGTAGGGAGGGAGTAGTATGACAAACCACTGAGGTGATCATTCAGTTAAATATCTAAAGGAATGTATAACATAAGTAGGGAGGGAGTAGTATGACAAACCACTGAGGTGATCATTCAGTTACATATCTAAAGGAATGTATAACATAAGTAGGGAGGGAGTAGTATGACAAACCACTGAGGTGATCATTCAGTTAAATATCTGTAGGAATGTATAACATAAGTAGGGAGGGAGTAGTATGACAAACCACTGAGGTGATCATTCAGTTACATATCTATAGGAATGTATAACATAAGTAGGGAGGGACTAGTATGACAAACCACTGAGGTGATCATTCAGTTACATATCTAAAGGAATGTATAACATAAGTAGGGAGGGAGTAGTATGACAAACCACTGAGGTGATCATTCAGTTACATATCTATAGGAATGTATAACATAAGTAGGGAGGGAGTAATATGACAAACCACTGAGGTGATCATTCAGTTACATATCTAAAGGAATGTATAACATAAGTAGGGAGGGAGTAGTATGACAAACCACTGAGGTGATCATTCAGTTACATATCTAAAGGAATGTATAACATAAGTAGGGAGGGACTAGTATGACAAACCACTGAGGTGATCATTCAGTTACATATCTAAAGGAATGTATAACATAAGTAGGGAGGGAGTAGTATGACAAACCACTGAGGTGATCATTCAGTTAAATATCTAAAGGAATATATAACATAAGTAGGGAGGGACTAGTATGACAAACCACTGAGGTGATCATTCAGTTAAATATCTAAAGGAATATATAACATAAGTAGGGAGGGAGTAGTATGACAAACCACTGAGGTGATAGTGAGTGCTAATTTCTTCATAATGAAAAGTTTTCAGCATGGACATCAGGAAACAGTGTTGGACAACAGTGGTTACCACAAAAAGTTTTCTCTCTATAAAAGTATAGAAACAAACATGGCAGCTGGATTCATGTATGTTTAAATGTCATTGCTTGTGTTGAAAGCTGAAGAGAAGTCATGAAAATCATAGAGGAATACATCTGTGAATTGTTTTTGGCACAAGTAAACATCCTAATGAAAATATATGCTATGACAGACATGAAAACTAAAACTAAAAGCAAATACATTTTTATTACCTATAGAATAAAACATTTCATTCTGTCTCAGCACCATAAGATTGTAGTTTAACTTATGTCCATATCAGTGACACACAGAACTAGAACTGTGCATTTCAGGGAACTGTAGCTGTTTTGCGGGTAACCATCTTGTTTCCAGTGAAATGCAGAAATAAATGCCAGTCACATAACAATACATTAGACTCACATGTCCTAAATTGGATGTCTTGGAAATCTCATTATTATTTGTAATGAATTCCCTTTTTCTCCACTAGTAAGGATGGAATGTCTCATTTACTGTTTTTTTTTTCCTCTAAGGGTCTGGCTCATCTCAATGTAGTCAACATTAAAATGTAGAGAATTATAAGACTAGTCTGTTCTGTAATTAATTCTATCTGCTTCTAGAAAATGAATATTTAAAAGCAAGTGCTATTTAAGACTTAAAGGACAGCACATGGAAACCTTTGCATATTCATATTAATAACAAATTCAGACAGTTGCATATTTATATTGATAACTTAAATTCAGACAGTTGCATATTTATATGGATAGCTTAAATTCAAACAGTTGCATATTTACACTGATAGCTTAAATTCAAATAATTCTGCCACAGTTAAGGTATACTGCAAAAAAAAAAAAAAAGTTTTTCTGCTTTCAGTAAGTCTGCATTTCTTTACTTAGCCACAAAACAGCATCTGACCACCGCATCCTCATGCTGTACTCCTTTCTTACACTAAAAAAAGTAGTGATATCTTTATGAGAATTCTTCTGACAATTGTGTAAGAGTCTCCATCATGGCAGATTTTACACAGTGGTTAGTTATGTATACTCTAAGTAATGTAACTTCATTAAATACTCTTTAAGAAGTGATAAAACAGATCATAGCAAAAGCATTCATTTACTACCAGACTGCAGGTATCTAAATTTATCACTAATCCAAAATGAAAAAAGTTCATGGAAAAAATAAAGTTATTGTTCCAGCAGGAAAGAATCTGCAGTAAGTCAGTAACCATTATGACAACAAATTTGCTTCCAAGTACACTTAAAATTAACATGTTTTTGAATGAAGGAAAGAAGGTGTTCCCCATGCTTCCAGTGGTGCAAAGTGTAGTCTACCAAGGTAGCACTTGTGTACATGTACACAAACTAATATGCATACACACAATTATATGTAATGAAATGCCCTAATGAGCAATTTTATGCATATAGTCCACTTATTTAAAGGGTAAGAATATACAGTTACCAGAAAACTGCTTTTTTAAACAAATCCATTGTATAATAGCAATTATCTCTGCCTGGTGTTTAATGATAATTTTTACCCATGGCCATGCAAAACAATATTTACCTACTTATGCTACAACCATGTGCTAAGCCATGCCAATTATAGGTAACTCTGCACTACACTATCAGACATGAATAGCTGTAGGCATAATATGCTTTGCACTTTTTAAGGATAACCAGTAAAACTTTAGTGGTTAGTTTTACAATTGTCTGACAAATTCCAGGTTATAAAATAACTTAATGATATTAATGTTAGGGTGACTGTAAAATACCCCAAAAGCAAACAGGACAAAGGATAAGAAAGGTCACACAGAAAAGCCAAGAAGCCAATAATTAGTTAAGATCGTAGTTTACCAGGGGACAGTTTGTAATAGGCTATTTTGCTTTTTTGTTTGACCTTTTTACCCTTTGGCTTGATTTATTTTCCTGGGGGGTATTTGCAGTCATCCTAATTATACAGATGTCATGTTGTTTTATAGACTGAGATTTCTCAGAAAATGGCCAAACTACATATTGTGTACTAATGTGCCCCTAAAAAGGGCAAAACATGAAATGGCTACAGTTAGTGGAATTTGACTTTAATGGCATGAATGCATCAACAAAAAAGTCAGTAGGCATTCAGATGAATTAGAGATGAACACCTGAATGTCCTTCAGAGGTCATTTACAAATAGACCCTAGTCCTCCTTCAAAGGAGGTGTAAAG